>NW_024063276.1:2480000-3080000 GCF_006381635.1 Hibiscus syriacus | reverse complement strand
AAAATCTATATCAACTTCTCTCAGGAAAGCAACCAGAGGGCATGAAGAATGAAGACTGGGCTCTTCTCGGCAGACAAGCCCTTGGAGTTATCCGACTGACGTTATCCCGCAATGTTGCTTTCAACATAGCAAAGGAAAAGACCACGACGGGTCTTATGGCAGCTCTCTCTAGTATGTTTGAGAAGCCATCGGCCTCAAACAAAGTTCACTTGATGAGGCGATTATTCAATTTGCGGATGACGGAAGGGGAGTCAGTGGCTCAACACCTAATTGAACTCAACACAATCACAACCCAGTTGAGTTCCGTGGAAATTGAATTCGATGATGAAGTTCGAGCTTTAATTCTCTTATCATCTCTATCAGATAGTTTGAATGCTACTGTTACAGCAGTCAACAGCTCGTCGAGAAACAATAAATTAAAATTCGACGATATTCGGGATATGGTATTGAGCGAAGAAATTCGACGGAGAGAATCGGGTGAAGCATCAAGCTCCTCAGCCTTGCACACGGAGTCTAGAGGGAGAACTTCAGGAAAAAATCCAAATCGTGGCAAATCAAAATATAGAAAGGGAAAATCAAGAACGGGAAAGAAAGATTTTAACTATTATAATTGTGGCAAGAAGGGTCACTTTAAAAGAGATTGTCGAGCATCGAAGAAAGATACAGCGCACAAGAATCTGCAAACATGACAGAGGAGATAAGTGATGCCATGATTCTAAGCGTTAACAGTCCGATTGAATCATGGATCTTGGATTCAGGGACATATTTCCACTCCACCTCATGCCAAGAAATCATGAAGAACTATGTCAGTGGTGATTTTGGGAAGGTTAATCTAGCTGATGATGAAACCTTGAAGATCGTCGGAAAAGGAGACATCTGATTAATGTTGCCAAACCAGACCATCTGGAAGCTGAAAGGAGTAAGACATATTCCTGACCTCAAAAGAAATTTAATTTCTGTAGGACAGCTTGATGGAGAAAGATATAGTACAACCTTTTCAGGATGTGAATGGAAAATTACCAAAGGAGCACTCGTCATTGCTCGTGGTAAGAAAACTAGTACTCTCTATGTAACCTCAAACTTGGAGAATATCATTACAGTAGAAGATGCTGATGGAAAATCAAACCTATGGCACCAAAGGCTTGGCCATATGAGCGAGAAAGGGATGAAGACACTTTTTTCAAAAGAGAAGCTGCCAGATTTAAAGAATATAGATGTAAGACTATGTGAGGATTGCATCTTTGGCAAACAAAAGAAAGTCAGTTTTGCAAAGATTGGCAAGACACCCAAGGATGAAAAGTTACAATTGGTTCATACTGATGTATGGGACCATCTCCAGTTCTATCTCTTGCAGGCTCACTATATTATGTCACCTTCATCGATGATTCTACAAAGAAGGTGTGGGTTTATTTTCTGAAGAAGAAATTAGAAGTCTTTGATACCTTCAAAAAATGGAAGGCCATGGTGGAAAATGAGACTATTTGAAAGTCAAGCGGTTGAGGTCGATAATGGAGGAAAGTACAGAAATAGTAGATTCAGAGATTTCTGTGCAAACAATGGGATCAATATGGAGACAACAGTTCCCATGACACCGCAACAGAATGACATAGCAGAGCGCATGAATAAAACTCTGAATGAACGTGCTCGAAGTATAAGGAAACATGTCGTCTTGCCCAAATTTCTATGGGCTGAAGCTATCAACACTGCAACTTACCTGATCAACCGTGGGCCCTCAGTTTCCTTGGATGGTGGAATATCAGAGGATTTTGGAGCAAGAAAGAAATAAACCTTTCATACTTAAGAGTGTTTGGTTGTATTTCTTATGTACACATAAATTCTATTGAGAGAAGTAAACTTGATGCCAAATCCAACAAATGTGTCTTTATTGGTTATGATGGTGATGAGTTCGGTTACCGGTTTTGGGACTATGAAAATTGGAAGATCATCAGAAGCAAAGATGTCATTTTCAATGAGAATGTGATGTACAAAGACAGGTCAACCATAGAATCAAGTAGCTCCAATACCGAAGCTGAAATAAAGGAATTTGTTGAGTTTGAGGAGACTTATAGAAATGATGTTCAGATCAGTTCTGAAGAAATTTAACAAGAACCAGGCACACCAGAACTGAGACGCTCCTCCAGAATTCCTAAACCAACTCAGCGTTATCCGCGTTCTTTGCACTACTTGTTTCTGACTGACAATGATGAACCAGAGTGCTATGATGAAGCAGTGGAGGTAGAGGATTCAGTCAAGTGGGATTCTTCCATGAAAGATGAGATGGACTCGCTTATGTTAAATCAGACGTAAGAATTAGCTGAATTACCACCAGGCAAGAAAGCGCTCCATAACAAGTGGGTGTACAGGATCAAAAAAGAGCACAATGGAAAAAACACTACAAAACAAGATTGGTTGTCAAAGGATTTTAGCAAAAAGAAGGTATTGACTAAATGAAATTTTCTCTCCAGTCGTGAAACTGTCTACAATCAGACTGGTGTTGAAAAATGTAGCTGCAGAGAATCTACATCTTGAGCAGTTAGATGTGAAGATAACTTTCCTTCATAGTGATTTAGAGGAAGAAATCTATATGAGGCAGTCATAAGGCTTCATACAGGCAGATAAGAAAAATATGGTATTCAGGTTGAAGAAGAGCTTGTTTGGTTTAAAACAAGCTCCTAGACAATAGTACAAGAATTTTGATAGTTTCATGAGTAGCAGTGTGATAACTCCGTAAAAAAACCTAATTTCTAGTCTTTTCACTTAAGTTATTGCTCGTCTAGACAAAGTATGCACTGCATTTTTAGTTGCATATAGGTTATATTTAGCTTGTGATGGATAAATTTTGCTTAGGCAAGCTTTATTTAGTTTGACTGATGTTGCTGAGGAGAAAGGGTTGTTTGAGTTGTGTTTGTGCAAGAATCCTACAGAGAAAGAACATTTCAGTCGTGACAATGAAAAGTTGCAAAGGCCAGTGAAACATATGAGAACGTGAGGAGCAAATTTATCTCGCCGAGGTAAGATTTATCTGAGAAAGTCTGAAATAGTATGGCGAAACCGCCTATGTTACACGCCAGCTGGATGACCTACTTCATGTGCAAGCAAGCCTTGATTAATCTGGCAGCCGCCAGCCGTCTTTCCTTTTTTATCTGGGCAATTAATAACGGCTAATAAAAGGAAACTCCCAAAAAGCATGCAAAACCTTAAGGTATTTTCCTTATAAATAGCCAACCGTAACTACCAAAGGAAAGGAGGAAGAAGAAAAATATCTTTACCTAAGGCGTGAGCAAGCAACTACAGTGCTTTCCCACCGTTGACCCACCAACCTTCCTTGGTGTCCTCCATAGCCAGGCGATAGCAGAGCGCTGATTAGGCCTCGAGAGAGGATGATCACCAAGGCAGGCGCGGTGCTGATCAGGATTGTCATGACAGAGCCCCCGATTTTGGGAGTCGTTCTTCCTTTGTTCTTAACTCTTATTTTATTTGGGGTTGTACTAAATTTTAAATTTTGGATGATCTTTGATAGCACCATGAATGCTTTACTTGGTGTTAAACTGTGTTTTGCCTGAACAATATTTTTATGTTTATGAATAATGAATTATATTACGTTAATGACTGTTTTGCTTATTGTTTAAATATTTTGCCTTAACACTGTAAGAGCATCGAGAGATAGCCTTGGGTTTTGGTAAAACAAGTCTTGGCAATATAAGAGCATCGAGAGATAGCCATTTGTCTAGATAGTGATTCTTAGGTTCGAGAGAATTAAGATAGATCAACGTAAGCAAAGGAATGAATCCGGGATAGTGAAGTTCTAACTTGCCTACCTTAGAGATAAGGAGTGAGTTTCAAACGACTAAAAGGGATAAATGCTAGAGTAGGTTAAGACAACGTCTATAGTTAACGCCAAGAGGTATCGCCATAGCAACCGTATAAGAATACCTAGTAAACATGTCGGGCAACTTTAGTGAGTCATAATAATTCATTATGGGCTTAAAATAATTATTGTCAAGACAATGGTTTAGCATCAGTGCTCTGTGACACGTCTGAATATGTGAGGTTATTTGCATTATATTTAGACCAATACTTGTTTTGTTTTGTTTTAACAGTTTGCATATTTACTTTGCCTCAACTAAACTTTTCTGAAATCATTGGATCATTCTTCTTAATTCATTAATATTAGTTCTTAGGATAATACTTAGTAGGACTTAGCTTGTGACATTAGTTCTAGTTGTGGTGAAAATTTATTTCTCATCCAATCCCTGTGGAGACGATACTCACTCACAACTATATTACTTGCATCGATTGTGTATACTTGTACAAATTTGCTTACCTTAGCATATACATTTACAAGCGATCAAGTTTTTGCCGTAGTTGCCGGGGATTGACAACTGACGAAAATTTTTAGCCATAACAAGTTCATTTTGTCACTTTATATTTACTTAGTCTAATGTAGTTTATTGTTTTCTTTTATAGGTTTTTATTATTGCATGACCTTGAGATCTTCTGATAAGCCTTTGGAGCCATTCGACCCTGAAATTGAGTAATCACTCAGACAAAGGTTGCATGCCCAAAGAACTAGAGAACAATTAAATCAATTTCAAATGCAAGATAACATGGGAGAGTTAGGACCCGATGGAGTAAACAATATCCAAGCTGCAAGACCAAGAGCGATACTAGATCTTTTAAACCCGATTCTC
The DNA here is from genome assembly GCF_006381635.1 of Hibiscus syriacus. Taxonomy (NCBI): domain Eukaryota; kingdom Viridiplantae; phylum Streptophyta; class Magnoliopsida; order Malvales; family Malvaceae; genus Hibiscus; species Hibiscus syriacus. Next base: position 3,075,309 of record NW_024063276.1, on the reverse strand, counting down.
GACGATCTCAATCCAGGCATAGTGGCACCTAAAATACAAGCCACTCATTTCGAACTTAAACCGATGATGTTCAATATGTTGAATTCTATTGGACAATTTGGTGGTACACCCAATGAGGATGCTAGGCAGCATGTTCATGTTTTCCTTGAAGTATGCGATTCATTTCGACAACAAGTAGTACATGAAGATGTGCTTAAACTGAAGTTTTTTCCTTATTCCTTACGCGATAGAGCAAGAGCTTGGCTCAGCGGAGTGCATTCCGGTTCAATGAACTCGTGGGTAGATTTATGCAAGAGTTTTCTACTTCGATATAATTCACCCAATATGAATACACAGCTTCGAAACGACATTGCTAGTTTTCGCCAAGGAGATGATGAATCAATGTACGAATGTTGGGATAGGTATAAAAGTCTACTTCGCAAATGTGTTAACCATGGATTTCACAATTGGACATAAGTAGTGAGGTTTTATAATTGAGTCAATACACCAACTCGAATGATGTTCGATGCCTCAGCAAATGGCACTTTACTAGACAAATCACCCGAGGAAGCTTTTGACATCCTCGACAAGATTGCAAATAATGATTACCAATTTCCTAGGGCAAGATTAGGAGCTGGTAGAAAAACATCAGGAGCATATGAATTAGAGGGTAAAGATTCGGTAGAAGCTCAACTTTTGACCATAATCAATATGTTGAAGAATTTGCAACGTCCTAATGAGGTAAGAGAATTCAAGGCAACCAATAATGTGTGCCTATTCTGTCATGACAACCATCATGAGAGTGAATGTCCATAAAACCATGAGTAAACCAATTTTGTGGGGAACTACAATCGGAACAATAATAACCCTTATTCGAACACTTATAATCCTGGTTGGAGACAACACCCAAATTTTTCATGGAATAATCAAGGAAGCATCATCAATCAAGCTACAAATTATAGGCCACATCAAAATAATCTTGATCATCTGCATTTTCAGAATCAACACCATCAGCAGCCCTGGCAAAATAATAAAGGTATAGCTTATTCCTCTAATAATAATCTGAATACTAACTCGTTGGAGTTATCATTGTAGGAATTCATGGCCTCGACAAAAGATTTCATGGCTTCCACGAAGACCTTGATGCATGAACATTCAACAACAATTAAATATCAAGGAAATTTGTTACAATGCCAAACAACACTTTTGCAAAGCCATAGTTCATCTCTCAAAGTGCTAGAGAATCAAGTGGGACAAATTACTACGACATTACATTCTCGCCCACATGGAAATCTCCCTAGTGATACTAAAGTCACTAAGCATCTTGGGAAGGAACAATGCAATGTACTCACACTGAGGAATGGAAAACAAGTCAACCAAGATGACAAGTTTGGGGGAGAACACCTGAACAATTCTCACCAAGGTGTAACACTACCGATGATCAATATGATGATGTTGGACGAGAAGAATTTACCGAAGAAAAGGAAAGAAGTGAAGGCTCAGAAAAAAAACATCAACAAGATAGTAAGAAATTCATGGTCAAGGCCAGCGATTTCTCAGCCCATCAACAGTCGATGTGAGGCCTCCACCACCGTTCCCTCAACGGTTGAAGAAACATGATGATGATATCCAATTAAAAAAATTTGTTGATGTTCTAGATCAATTGTGTATTAATGTGCCCTTATTGGAAGCAATCGAGCAAATTCCTTCCTATTCCAAGTTTCATAAGGACATAGTTACAAAGAAATGAAAAATAGAACGTGTCGCCACAGTAACAGAAATCTGTTCTGCAGTAAGCAAACTCCCACCAAAGCAAAAAGATCCTGGAAGCTTTATAATACCATGTTACATTAGTAATGACTTCATAGGGCGATCTCTTGTTGATTTGGGATCAAGTGTAAACTTGATAACAAAATCCATATTTATGAAACTCGAGGGATATCATGCCCAACCCACCTCAGTCATCCTACAACTGGCTGATCGGTCTTATGTGCGACCCGACAGTAGAATAGAAGATGTCTTAGTGAAGGTAGACAAATTTGTATTTCCAGTCGATTTTCTTATCCTGGATTACGAAGCTGATGAAAATGCACCAATCATTCTGGGACGTCCCTTCTTAGCCACCAGGAGAATCCTCATAGATTGTGAAAAAGGAGAATTTACCATGAGAGTAGGCGAGCAATGCATCACGATCAGTGCATTCAACTCCATGAAATACGTGGGCAATTCAGAGGAATGCCAATACATTACTGAAATTGAAGAAAAGACAATCCTTGGACGAGGTGAATCCCTAAGGCTCGATGAGTACAACACTTTGTACCAAGAACCTACAACCAAGATGCATGGAGTAGAAAACTTTGGCCCAGACGAATTATTTTTAGAAGGCGATTCTGACAATCATGGCCCTGACAATGGAAATTTGAACACTGAACGCCCTGAAATTGAGGTTAATGCAAGATACGAAACAAAGACAAGGGATCAATCGAGACTTCTTCATAACAGATCAGGTATGAAATTTGAACCCTTAGATTATGATAAAGTTAAGTCTCAAGAGTCAACTTCACAACATGCCTCGAAATTGAAACTTAAAACTTTGCCATCACATTTGAAGTATGCTTATCTAGGAACTGATAAAACCCTACTAGTGATAATTTCTGCCAACCTAACCTCCGAACAGGAGAATAGTTTGTTGAATGTCTTGTCACAGCACAGGAAAGCTATAGGATTGACGATGGAAGATTTGAAGGGAATCAGTCCGACCATATGCATGCACAAAATCAATCTCGAAGATAGCCACAACACTTCAGTGGAACCTCAAAGACGGCTCAACCCAATCATGAAGATGGTAGTCATGAAGGAAATAATAAAATGGGTGGATGCGAGAGTAATTTATCCTATATCCAATAGCTCACGGGTGAGCCTAGTGCAGTGTGTGCCAAAGAAAGGCGTTGTGATCGTGATTAAAAGCGAACATGATGAGCTCCTCACCACTAGAACAATCATGGGATGGCGCATATGCATAGACTAGAGGAGGCTCATCAAAGCCACAAAGAAGGATCATTTTCCCCTTCCTTTTATCGATCAAATGTTGGATAGATTAGTGGGAAAAGCATTTTACTACTTTCTCGATGGATACTCGGGATATAACCAAAATACCATAGAACCCGATGACCAAGAAAAAATAACTTTCATGTGCCCGTATGGTATATATGCATTTCGACGAATGCCATTTGCACTGTGTAACGCTCCGGCTACATTCCAAAAATGCATGATGGCAATCTTTTCAGATATGGTGGAAGAATGCATGGAAATATTTATGGAAGATTTCTCTGTCTTGGGTGATGATTTTGACTGTTGTCTCGACAATTTATATAACGTGTTGAAAAGATGTGAAGAAGCCAACCTGGTGCTAAATTGGGAGAAATGCCATTTTATGGTTATTGAAGGAATAGTAATAGGTCACAAAATTTCTTGCCAAGGCATTGAAGTCGATAAAGCCAAGGTGGATGCAATCGTAAATCTTCCCCCACCCACCAACTTGCGAGGTGTACGCAGTTTCCTTGGACATGCAGGCTTCTACAGGCGGTTCATAAAAGATTTTTCTCAAATCTCTAAACCCTTATGTCTTTTGCTTTAACAAAATCATCCATTTGAATTTACTAATGATTGTTTGAATGCTTTCAAAGATTTGAAGAAAAAGCTTTCGACAACACCAATCGTTGTCCCACCAGATTGGAATGAACCATTTAAACTCACGTGTGACGCTAGTGACTATGCGGTCAGAGCAGTGCTAGGGCAACAAAAAAGTAAAATCTTTCATGTCATATATTATGCAAGCCGAACCCTTAATGATACACAAGTAAACTATACCACTACTGAAAAAGAACTCTTAGCAGTAATATTCGCATTCGATAAGTTTAGGCCATACCTAATAGGCACTAAGGTAATTATGCATACAGATCACTCTGCCATTAAATATCTGATTAATAAAAAAGATGCAAAGCCTAGACTAATTCGATGGATATTACTATTGTAAGAATTTGATTTAGAGATCAAGGACAGAAAAGGTATAGAAAATCAAGTGGCAGACCATTTGTCTAGGCTAGATAATAAACTTGATTGTCCTGACATCACAAAAATTAAAGAGGATTTCCCCGATGAGAAAATATTATTTGTCACGATTACGTCGTGGTATACTGACATTGTTAATTTTCTTATTAATGGTATTGTTCCTCTTAATTTATCTAGCCAGCGCAGACGGAAGTTTTGACATGATGTGCGACATTACTACTGGGATGAACCGTTTCTATTCAAGCAATGCGGAGACCAAATAATCCGAAGATGCATTCCAGAAGAAGAGCAGCAAGATATTCTACACTAATGCCACTCATCACCATATGAAGGACATTTTGGTGGGATGAGAACAGCAGCAAAAGTGCTTCAGTCTGGATTTTACTGGCCAACCCTATTCAAAGATGCACATGAATTCTACAAGTCATGTGATAGATGCCAACGAACAGGAAATATCTAAAAATGGCATGAGATGCCGTGGAAAATATTCTGGAAATTGAACTCTTCGACGTATAGGGAATATATTTCATGAGACCCTTTCCCACATTATACGAAGATTTGTACATTCTCATCGCAGTAGATTATGTATCAAAATGGGTTGAAGCCATCACAACACCTAAGAATGATTCTAAGACGGTGTTAAAATTTTTGCACAAAAATATATTCACCCGCTTTGGAACACCACGACCTATCATTAGCGATGAAGGCACACATTTTGACAATAAATTGATTGCCAAGGCATTGAAAAGATATGGAGTAAGCTATAAGATCGCTATGGCATATGACCCTCAGATGAATGGACAAGCTAAAGTATCTAACTAGGAAATCAAGTAGATCCTTAAAAAAGTGGTCAACCCAAGTAGAAAGGACTGGTCACCAAAGCTAGATGAAGCACTATGGGCTTATCGCACAACATTCAAGACATCATTGGGAATGTCCCTGTTCAAGCTGGTCCATGGAAAAGAATGTCATCTACCGGTCGAACTTGAACATAAAGCCTACTGGGCCATAAAAAAGATAAACATGGACGCTCAGCTTGCTGGAGAAAGAAGACTCTTGGAACTGAACGAAATGGATGAATTCAGAGCACACGCATACAATAATACCCGCCTTTACAAGGAGAAAACAAAACGATGACATGAGAGAAAAATATTGCCAAGACAATTTTATTCTCGACAACAAGTACTGCTCTATAATTCACGCCTTAAGCTATTCACAGGCAAGCTAAAATCGTGATGGTTAGGACCGTTTATCTTTCACCAAGTCCATGACAGTGGAGCTATTGAAATCCAAAACCAAAACGATGGTTCTATCTTCAAGGTGAACGGGAAGAGACTCAAGGAGTACAAAAGAGCCCCAGTTATGCGCGACAAATTGGTATTGTTGGCACATGATGCCCAAGAATCTACTTTACTTAATTGAGCAAATATTCGTTGCATAGGCAACAAAAATCTGAATTCTGTACATAAATAAGTAAAGTTATTTTCAGCTTTCATTATCCATTTAATTTTAATTTTTTTATGCATGCAAGCTCGGAAGACGTGGCAGCATGGGGAGTTGAAGCATGCATGGAAAAGAAAAAGGATGAACTAGGTACAAGGTTTTGGTGGCAGAATAATGAGGGAAATAAATCTTTTCTCCCCCTTTATGTCTAATCATATATTTCTCATTTAATGAGAAATCTTTTCCCCACCGTGCAAAGACAAAAATACCCCAAAACCACCCATCACTTTCCTAAGAAAAACTACCCACCCTCTTCTTCATCATCGTGTTTCCCTTTATTTCTATAAACAGAAAAATATATTCTTTCTCTCAACAAATCTTTCCCCATTGCCACCACAAATTTCAGCCAAACACCATGATAAGAACCTGAACAGAGAGTTTTGAACGCTTCAACATTGCTGAAGAAGAAGCATGCTTCAAATCCTTTTAGAAACGTCAAGTCTATTTAGAAGACCGTTTCATCTTTCCAGCCGACGACGAGGAACCGTTTGGACCAGAGGTGATGGATGTGATAAAGAAAATTAAATGGGAAAAGTTTGCTTGCAATCCAAAAGCTGTAGCACCGATGATGGTATGGGAATTCTATGCCCACCTTGAAGACCCCTCCAACCACACAGTATATGTTCGAGGAAAACTCATTCGCTTCTCCCCCTCTGCACTTAACAAATACTTTAAGTTGGGGAAAGTGAAGGAGAAAAACAGTCACAAACGATTCATGGCCGAGGCAGATCAGGAAACGTACGATGGAGTTCTGGAAGATCTCTGCGTCGGGTGGGCCAAATTTGAAGGAAGTGCTCCAACAAGGAAAAGAGTATATCGTCGAGCACTATAACCACACGTGAAGTTGTGGAACCATTTTCTCAAAGGCAAACTGATGCTAACGTCCCACAATACCACTTTCCTCGTAAAGAGACTGATGCTCTTGCACTTGATCATATATGGGCGGAAGATTGATGTGGGTGAAATCATCTTCGCGCAGATCCATGACTGTGCCAAGAGGAATCAGGGTAACCTACTGTTTCTGAACCTTATAATCGTGCTTTACAGGAAGAAAAAGGTGCCCGAGGAACCATTGAAATATTTCATCAAACCTAAGGAGGTATTACAAAGAAAAAGGTCCCCGAGTTTTTGAGTTTCAATGATGACGACCCAAAGGAAGGTTTGGAGCGGGGAGTAAAATCGGTGGCCGCGGCTAGAATGGCTGCTGTGGTCACGCACACTCAGGAAACGCGTGAAAAGATCAGACGCCTAGAGGACCACATGGAAATTTACTTCGAGTATGTCAAGGCAAGGGACATGAACCTCAACGCATTTATTAAGGAGTTGCTCCTGACCACATTGATCAGACTGCCCACCTTCCCCAGCATCCTTCTTCATTACAAGGCGGGCGGTAGTACATTCCATGCCTTGACATCATATGTCCCTCCAGACGTTTCACCATAAGTGCGCATCGATGTGCCACCATTGGCAACCCATGTCTCACCCGTACCAGAAGAAGGCCACGACGACATTAAAGAATTCCTCAGCTCCTCATCTTTCTCTACCACCGAGAGCAGTAATGATTCTCCACTCTAATTCTTCACCGACGAAGATTTCACACCAGCACCGAAGCTGCCCGAGCATGATACTATTCCCTCACCGGTTCGATCAGCCTCACCATTCCCAATAACAGTCCCTAGTACACCACCAGTCCCAGTATAACCAACTCCTGCGACCGAGCAATCCACTCCAACACGAGCCTCATCCAGCAAGAAGCGCTACAAGATAACCGCAGGCCGTATACTTTAGCCATCTCCTTCTCAACCAACAACAGTAGACTCGGGATCAGAGAGTCCCTCTCCTCCAAAACGACGCCGAACAAGGACGTCCAGTCAAGCCACTCCACCACAGTAAGTTTTTTTTAGTTTTCATTTTTTTAGTTTGCACATCTGCATATAGAATCATATAGTTTAGTTTTCAGGCATTGAGGATAATACATCCCTCAAGTTTGGGGGAGGTGTTGTACCATATTTTGCCATACTTTACTAAAAAAGCAGTTGATGATAATTGGTTGAAAATTTTGGTTGTCATGACATAAACAGATTGAGATTATTGTTAGGAATGAATTAGGGATACCCAATGATGAATGCATATTTTGATTGCCTAGGCCAGAATTATTGATAAGACTGTCTAAAGAAGAGAACCGACCCTAGACTTGATTCTTTGAATTTTACAAACATGATTGTAGGTTGTCTTTTCTCTAGGTAATATGTAAAATTTTTAGGAAAGAACTTTCTATTTACCGAGACTTCAAAAATATTCTAAGGGTAAATTGAAAACTCTCTAGTGTTTAAAAACTTGAAAAACTCGAAAATACAAAGGGACACTCCTCAGTGAAAAGGCATGAAATAGAAAAACTTCAAAAAAAATTAAGAGTAGCCAAGGCATATGAGTGAATGAAAGTAGTCATATGATGACTCTACCCGACTAGCTTGGGGGTGGAAGGTATGCTCCGTTTCACCTAGAGTGTGGAACGGTAGGTGTGATGAGCTGACTCCCCTATATAAAAAAATGTGTGAATAAAGAGAATAAAAGTTGATAAATAACTAGGAGAATAAATTAAGCCTGATGAGTAAATTTGTTGCCTTGACAACCTAGAAGTTCTTATTTTAAATTTTTGAATTACCTTTATGCGTAGACCGATTACAATCACACACACACAATAACAAATGGTCTTGACTAGGGAAGGAACTTAACTGATACTGATACGACTGCTATGCCATGACAATTTTAATTTTATTCTCGCTATTATTCATTGCTTGAGGACAAGAAATAGCTTAAGTTTGGGGGTGTGATAACTCCGCAAAAAGAGCTAATTTCTAGTCTTTTCACTTAAGTTATTGCTCGTCTAGACAAAGTATGCACTACATTTTTAGTTGCATATAGGTTATATTAGCTTGTGGTGGATAAATTTTGCTTAGGCAAGATTTATTTAGTTTGACTGATGCTGCTGAGGAGAAAGGGTTGTTTGAGTTGTGTTTGTGTAGGAATCCTACAGAGGAAGAACATTTCAGTCGTGATGATGAAAAGTTGCAAAGGCCAGTGGAACAGATGAGAACGTGAGGAGCATATTTATCTCGCCGAGGCAAGATTTATCTGAGAAAGTCTGAAGCAGTGTGGCGAAACCACCTATGTCACACGCCAGCTGAATGACCTACTTCATGTGCAAGCAAGCCTTGATTATTCTGACAGCCGCCAGCCACCTTTCCTTTTTTATCTGGGCAATTAATAACGGCTAATAAAAGGAAACTCCCAAAAAGCATGCAAAACCTTAAGGGATTTTTCCTTATAAATAGCCACCTATAACCACCAAAGAAGAGAAAGAAGAAGAAGAAAGAGCTTAACCTAAGGCGTGAGCAAGCAACTGCAATGCTTTCTCACAGTCGACCCACCAACCTTCCTTGGTGTCCTCCATAGCAAGACGATAGCAGAGCGGTGATCAGGCCTCGAGAGAGGGTGATCACCAAGGCAGGCGCGATGCTGATCAGGATTGTCGCGACAAAGCCCCTAGTTTTGGGAGTCGTTCTTCCTTTATTCTTAACTCTTATTTATTTTGGGGTTGTACTAAATGTTAGATTTTGGATGATCTTTGATAGCACCATGAATGCTTTACTTGGTGTTAACTGTGTTTTGTCTGAATAATATTTTTATGTTTATGAATGATGAATTATGTTTCGTTAATGAATGTTTTGCTTATTGTTTAAATATTTTGCCTTAACACTGTAAGAGCATCGAGAGATAACCTTGGGTTTTGGTAAAACAAGTCTTGGGAATATAAGAGCATCGAGAGATAGCCTTTTGTCTAGATAGTGATTCTTAGGTTCGAGAGAATTAAGATAGATCAACGTAAGAAAATGAATGAATCTAGGATGGTGAAGTTCAAACTTGTCTACCTTAGAGATAAGGAGTGAGTTTCAAACAACTAAAAGGGATAAATGCTAGAGTAGGTTAAGACAACGTCTATAGTTAACGTCGAGAGGTATCACTATAGTAACAGTGTAAGAATACCTAGTAATCCTGTCGGGCAGCTTTAGTGAGTCATAATAATTCATTATGGGCTTAAAATAATGGTTGTTAGGACAATGGTTTAGCACCGGTGCTCTGTGACACGTCTGAATATGTGAGGTTGTTTGCATTATATTTAGACCAATACTTGTTTTGTTTTGTTTTACCAGTTTGCATATTTACTTTGCCTCAACTAAACTTTTTTTAAATCATTGGATCATTCTTATTAATTCATTAATATTAGTTCTTAGGATAATACGTAGTAGGACTTATCTTGTGACATTAGTTCTAGTTGTGGTGAAAATTTATTTCTCATCCAATCCCTGTGGAGACGAAACTCACTCACTACTATATTACTTGCATCGATTATGTATACTTGCACAGATTTGCTTGCCTTAGCATATACATTTACAAGCGATCACAGTGGTTTTATCAGATGCTAAGAAGATCATTGTTACTACATCAAGAAGTTCGACAACAACTTCATTATTTTATTGTTGTACATTGATGACATGCTCGTTGCAGGCTCACACATGCAAGAGATTATAAAATTGAAGAAAAATTATCGAAGTAGTTTGCAATGAAAGATCTAGGCGCTGCAAACCAGATTCTTGGGATAAGGATCAAGAGAGACACAATGTCGGAGACTTTGATGTTATCGCAGGATGAGTACATCAACAAAGTACTCTCCAGGTTCAACATGCAAGATGCTAAACCAGTAAGTACATCTTCAGGTGTTAATTTTAGACTATTCAAAGAACTATCACCAAAGACGGAGGAATAATGTGCACACATAGTGAATGTGTCGTATGCCTCATCAATTGGAAGTCTGATATATGCCATGGTTTGTACTAGACTAGATATTGCTCAAGGAGTGGGAGTTGTTAGCAGGTACATGAATAATCCGGGCAAGGTACACTAGGAAGCAGTCAAATGGATCCTCAGATATCTGCGGGGTACCACAAACAAGGCATTTTGTTTCAAAGGTAGAGATACAATACTAACAGGCTATATAGATGCTGACTTAGCCCAAAATGTTGACATCAGAAGAAGCACTACAAGGTATGTCTATACTTTAGGAGGTACCGCATTGAGTTGGGTTTCTCAACTACAGAAGATAGTTACTCTCTCCACAACCAAAGCAGAATATGTCGCTGTTACGGAAGCCATCAAGGAGATGGTTTGGCTCCAAATTTTCTTGGAAGAGTTAGGCAAGAAACAAGAAAACAATGTCTTGTATTGTGACAGTCTAAGTGCTATCCATATAGCGAAGAATTCATCTTTTCATTTCAGGACGAAGCACATATAATTGCAATATCCTGGAAGATGGGCTTTTGAAACTTGAAAAGATTAGTGGAGCTCAAAATCCGGCAGACATGTTAACAAAGATGGTGACTACGGACAAACTGAAGTAGTGTTCAGCTTCAGTTGACATGCTAGAGTAAAAAGACCATAAATGCTGCTGCATTGATTAAGGTGTGAAGACAGATTAAAATCAGTCTTTAAGTGGGAGATTGTTGAAGGACAAAAAGGGGGCACCAAATTCGGTAGATTGGGCACCGAATTTAGTGCATTTAATTTTGTTGAATTTGTTAGCATGGGATAATTATAACTTTAGTCCCTATACTTTAGGGTATTTATAAGATTAGTCCTTAACTTCAACTATAAATACCCTAACTGATTTAGCTTCAAAATCATCCCAAATCATTTCTTTCTCCCAATACTAAAGAGTTTAAATAGTTTTTCTTGTGAGCTGTGAGTGTTTTGTAAACACCTATAAATTTTTCTCTCTTTAGTAAAAGATCTGCAGCAGTCTGGAGACGTAGGCATAATTGGCCGAACTCTGTTATCGATTTCGGGTATTATTTTTCCGCTTTTATTTCATATTTTCACTAATATGGTTATAGGGAAATTACTCGTTTATTTCCTAACACTGTTGGGTGTTGATAAACCTCTGGCAGCATCAAACGAAGTGAACAAAGCCTTACTAGCTAAAAAAACTTGCCACCCAAGAAACATTCGATCCTCATGAAGAAGAACATTCCATTGGTTCCATAAATGATATAGCACAGCTAGTAACAGACGAAACACATCAGAAGTTAGAATCGATAGAAGAGACGTTAACCATGCACCCGAGGAGTCCCATGGACTGAAAATTGCCGGAGCATGAAAACCTGCTGAATGTAAGACATGAATAGTGACACGGCAGTCACGGAGAGCATGAAGACAAGTTTCATCAGTTGTATGACATAAAGGGTACAAACCATCCGATAATCCTGCCAATTGAAGACTCCAGCCAACTGGAAGAGCATCTTTTACCAATCGCCACCAAAACAACCGAATCTTTGAAGGAACAGAGAGGCGGGATGGAAGAAATGATCAATGAACCCACATAAGATAAGAGTACCCTGAACGCACAGAATAAACACTAGTGCAATAAGACGACTCAGGATCGACTCTGCATCAATCCGATTAAAGATAGTATGTACTCTTGAAACGTCTCATCTTGGCTCGTTCGGTATCATAAATTCTCCACAAAAAATGGGAGCTACCCCATTACCAACATAATTTGACAAAAATTGAATCAAATAAGAGCCTCCCCCTTAAAGAATCATACATGTACCTGAATATTTAATCCGACTCTTCAAAAATACCCCGCTCGGAATGCTTGCAACGCCTTGTAGATAACTTACTAAGAAAACATGGGTCTTATACCCAATCGAGCCTTAAAGATATTATCGCTTGGGAAATAACTGTTAGGTAAAAGACAAGGTATAAGGCTCTGTGGGTAGTGGATGAACCTTAAAATCTATTTTCCCAATAAGGCCATGTTAAATTATCGTAAATCTCGGAAACTGAGTCCCCAAGGCGTTTAGATTGACAAATCTTATCCCATGTGACCACTGGCCAACCACGATCAGTAGGACTTCTTTCCCACTAATACGAGCGAATGATAAACTCCATGTCGTTAATGATACTATCTAGAAGTAGGTAACAACCCATAAGATACACCGTAAGAGCTTGTCCCACCGATTGAATGTAAACTGCTCGACCCTGTATGAAAGCAAATTCTTTATCCAGCCCCTGAACCATGTAACCAACTTATCTAGATAAAACTAAAGGATGTTGTTTTGTTCTGGCCTATGAGCAAAGGTGAACCTAAGTAGATGCTAGGATCATTAATTATCTGTACCCCGAGAATGACACCAAGATCCAAGATCGGCACGAACCGAGTGGTGTGTATGAGCTCCAAAATATAGCATGGATTTATTATACTTAACAAATTGCCAAGAAGCATTTACACAACTTTCAAGAACAACCCTTCATTGGCCGAATTGCGAAGAAATAAGAGGCTGTCGTCTGCGTATAACAAATGGGTGATTCGAGGGGCTGTACGGCATACCTGTAATCCACAAATTCGGTCAGTTTACTGCTCATTATACAGGACTGAAGAGAGGTCTTAGGAGCATAATAAAAACATGAATGGAGACAATGGGTCCCCTTGACGAAGGCCACACACAAGTCAAAAACACTATGTTAGACATCCATTAACCCGTGCACAATACGTAACCGAGGTGATGCAAGACTGAAAAGAGCAATCCAATTTGAATTAAAACCAAAATGGAGCATTATAGCTTGGAGAAATGACCATTCCACTCGGTTATAGGCTTTCTCAATGTCCAATTTCAAAGCGACACCACGACTAGTTCCCGGACGTGATGTTTTCAAATAATGTATCATTTCATGGGCAATCAAAACATTGTCTGAAATGAGTCTATCAAGAAGAAAAGTAACCTTATGTTTATCAATATAAGTGGAGTGGATCAGTCGAAGACGATTAACCAAGACTTTGGAGATCACCTTGTAGATTATAGTACAAAGCACAATCAGTCAGAACTGTCAAAGATTATCATGTTTCTTGGTCTTCGAAATAAGAACTAGAACTGTGGTGTTGACACCCGACATGTTTACCCTACCTTCCAACAAATCCAAGCAAAGCTGCAACACAACTTCTCCAACAATCAGCCAAAATATTCTGTAAAAGTGACACACATCATTTTTCGTGTCAAAAATAATTTATTTCTTCTCATATAATATTTAAAGGAAATTAAACATAGAAAAGGAGAAGTAAGGGTTGATCCCACAGAGACTAAGAAAACTCCCTGATTTATGCTTGATTTAATCTTTGAGCCAAGAAGTGGATGAAGTAATTTTTGAGTGATGATGGGGGCTTGTAGATAAAGAGAGTAAAATAAAATAAAAATAAGGAAATAGAAATATTAAAAAGTAAAAAAAGATTAAGAAGAAGATTTAAAAGAAGTGAATTCAATATGGTAAATCAGCCTTGGGCTATCTCTTTGACTCAGTTTCATCTGATCATTGAAAATGGTTTTTTACTTTGGGATTCACGTCGGTTACTTGTTTACAAGGATCAATCATTGTGACTATGCTTTGTATACCGAATACCCAAGTACAACCTTTGATTTCATCTTTGGAAATTAATCTAATCAACATCAATTGTTGTAGACCAAGAACCAATTAAGTTCATAAAAGACCGACTCAGATTATATTGTTTCAATAATAACATATTTCGATCTCAATTCCCCCTTAGCAATCAACTTGCCAAGTGTGTTCCCAGGAAGTCAAATGTGCTTTCAATAAGTTGATCCTTCCTCTCACACGTTTAATCGCAATAACATCCTAACCAACATCAATCTTTGGTTGAGAAATCAATTTGATTTTTTTTTGAAAATAAACGCAAGAAATCGAGAAAGATTTTCGAAGTTATTTAATTACTTTTTCAATTCTCACGTTGAAGTTGAAAACTTAGAGGAAGAGAAGAAATAAATTTTATAAAACTTAAAGGAAGAGAAGAACATGCTAATTCGAGATGTGTTTGAAGCTTTACCCAAAGTGGGTGTTTATAGCTTCCAAAAACCTAGAAATGAGCTAAAAATACAAAAAATAATTATTTAAACTTAAAATCCTAAAAACATAATTCAAAAACTTGAATGCAAAATGCTTGAAATGCTCTAGCCATCCGTCCACCTTCTAGAATTATTGACTGAACGCTGCTGACTGGACCTTCTAGAAGTTGCTGACTCATAGCCACGTCAGCATTTCATGACCACTGTTACAACCTTGATTCCATAATAAAAAGTGCAGTTTTCGAGCCCAAATCAACAATAATAATGAATAAACAAGGAACATTTAAGCATAAAATGTATCACAAAACAAAAACGAGTCAAATTCCGCCTCACTTGCCTAATTCTTGTCCTCAAGCATTTCTCAATCAACATGTCAAAATTATAAGTTGTCATTCTCTATTTCACATCATGCATTAATCTTCCAATGAACCAATAATCAAAGCAATTATTTGAAACTAGAAAACAATCAAGCAAGTGGAAAAGCTAGGAAATAAGTTAAGGCAATACAAGACATTCCAACGACTCATTAATCCCATGATGCAAGACTCAATACCCTCACAAAAGATTCTCTCATTCTGCTCAAAGTGTTTAAGGATAAAGAAACACTCAATCAAAGCATTATCATAAGCTTGTGATTAAATCCATTCTTCACCACTTTAAATTGAATAAGATGCAAAAGTCAAGAAGTCTTTAATATGGGTTGCAATGTGGCTAAGGCATGGGTAGGGAAAAAGGTGAAAAGAAAGGTTTAAAGTGCCAAAACAAGAGATCAAAATATTAGGAACAATCCACAATTAATATGAAGGTAAAAAAATGGAACAATAAAAAATAATAGATGGAATACAATTGAAACAACCAATTTTTCATTCCTTTTTTTTCATTCGAACAAAGGGTATGTTTTTTTGTTCGAAATAGTGAACAATACATTGTTTTTTTTTTGTTTTCTGCTTTTTTCTTTTTTTCTTTTTTTGAAACTAGTTTTTCATCTTTTTCTTGGAACCAGGATGATATAGATGATCTCGGAAAGTGTATGAAAAGATAAGTTTCAATAAAAAAAAGGTTTTGGGTTTAATTTGATGAAGTGAAAAGAAAAGGGAAAATCGGCTCAAACTTGGTACACTAAGGGTTAAACAAAAGGGTATGCATTTTTGGGTAGTGAAAAGGTAAATCCTAGTGCCTTTATCATTTAAACACATCAAATTCATGCATGTAGTCTAAACTAGTATTACACCAAAAGTTCTAGAATGCTAAAACTAGTTCGACATACACAAAGAAACAAAGAGCAAGAATGAAAAATATATGCTCATAAGGCTCAAGGCTCACAAGAATAGGCTCAATGTATCAAGTCTAGCATCAATTCAACCAATAACTATGGATTGTAAAAAAGTTCATGAATAATTCACTAGCTATGCCAACTAACCATCATGCATCCAACTCTCAATTTAAAGCAAAATTAAAAATTCATCAAAAAAATTAAAACAATCAACTGAACAAAATAATAGGCAACAAACAATCCCAACATATCAACATCAAAATTACTCAATTCCACCCATCAACAAGTGAGGTGAAATTGAACATTATCCCTCCCCCTCACTTAAATCGTTTTGTCTTAAAATGAAATTCAAAATGAAGGAAAAAAAGAGGGAAAAGAAATACTCCCCAATCTAGTAACTGTCGCGGCCACGGCTACGTCGAGATGAGCCCAAGTGAAGGTGGAAAAAGGATCTCGGTGAGATTGATCTCCATGGAAGCGAGGTGGCTTTGTACGCCTTACATTTCCTCTCGCAGATCTGGTTGTGCGCTTGTTGCCGGTGCTGGTGGTGACTCGATCCTCCTTAAGAAAACTCGCTCATGGTGAGGCGTAATGGTGTCGGGAGGTACAATATGTGGGGCAGCTTGATTTCCGGTGAGAAGGTCCATTGTGTCCAAGCATCTAGAATCTAATGCATCCATAGGAAAAGCGTAAGTAAAATTCACAGTATCGAATATTAATGGAAACAAAAGAGAAGCTAGATACGTAATATAAGGGTCGATAATTAAGAGACGATTGGATCACACAACCTTATCAAAGGTGCACACAAACCAATATCCAAAATTTACCTTCATTCCCGTTTGCATACATCCCAAAAAGAATAGTTCGACCTTACTTAAACAAGACGTTGTATCATTACATCCAGAGTAGTTGTATGCTAGGAATCATTGAATGTAACGGAGAGTTGGGTCATGGATGTCCCACGCCTTTGTTGTGCGAGAATCGAATTGAACTCCCTCCAAGCCGGTGAGTGTCGTGTAGGTGATATCGGTATTGAAATCCTTCAAAATCTAACGTAAAGACGTTAGATAACCATGGTTCATGACATACGTCATGAACCTCATAGAAAAGTTAAAAACATTCAACGTCATTCTAAAGTGTTGTCCTATTAATCGCAAAGTAACGATACAACTCTGTGGAAAAGAAAGTGGCATAAAACTCAAATACCAGCTCCTAATATGTATCACATCTAATATGAGAATAAGGTGTCCAACCAATTGCATCAAAATAGTGCAACAAAGCGCCACTTAATTGTAAAGTTTCAAGATTCAAGATGGGATATATTTGTAAACCTGAAATCATCTGTGACAGATGCTATCCAAGTGCCATGCCTCGGCATCATCAAAATCGAGGTGTCCTTCCAACATCTCTTCATCCAGAATTGAATAAGTTTGGTCGCGTAAGTTTCTATCATTGAAATGATTAAAATCATCATCGCCTTATTCGTCAGTTTCATCCGAATTTACGGTAAAGTTTAAAGCATGGGCTGCCCAAAAAATTGTCGAGACAATGAAGAATACTTAGGAACTTGTGACGATGTCGGGCTCGATTAGGGGCCACATCATCAGAGATTCAATATCAACCGGTTAGAGTTTACCTCGGGTTGCTCGGGAGTGGCCGAGTAGGCGACAAATGATAGAGCAACATCTAGCTTTGACTGAGAGTGAGAACCCAAATGTGATGTGTTGAAAGTTTGGGTAGCCGATGATGAAGCATGGTTCAGCCGTGATCTTGATAGACTGGTCGCAGTTGAGTTTTGTGGCAGTATAAGGAAATCGATTAAGGAGTACTCGGCAGTGGCGGAGGTAGATGGTTCATGCAAGTAGATCAATTCTAGTGTGCAAGAACACGCACGTGGCTGTGGCGTACGACACCCACCTCGTCGAGCAGAAGGAGTGAATCCGAACCGCTCGACACCTTCACCGTGAGTGATACAGTGAAGCGCCAACGACATCCACCGAGAGTGACCGGTGGTCATGTTGGGTTACCGATTTGGCTTCTAGTTCGCACCATGATGGAAATCAAGAGATTAAATGAAAGAATTATGGAAAAGGTAAATAAAACTAATCAGAGTTAGGAAAATAACGACGGTGATAATCGACGGTGGAGAGGAGGTAGAGCGGTTGTAGAGGAGGTAGGGCGGTTGTAGTTCTTTAGTCTTGGGAAAGGAACGACGTACGTCTTAGGCAAGGAGAAGATGGATTACTTTTTTCTCTTTTGGTTCAAGTGTGAAATAGGAAGAAGAAAGTTTGGTGATAAAGGTAGTTTAAATTTGGACAAAGGATAAAATAATGGGGAGATAATTTTGTTTAATCAAAAGATGATAAGGAAGAAGTTTGAAAGTGATAGGAGAAGTTGGGAGGCTAAAAGAAACAAATTGGATAATGTTGCGATTTAGGGGGGGGGGAATGTGGTGGGTAGGCTCGATGTTCCCACTCAACTAGCAAATGGCATGGCTTACCGAAAATGAGTCGACATGGAGACATCTCAATAGGACCCTTATATGCATTTTGATATGCCCATAATTCGTTTGAAAGCTTCAGGCTCTAATCCTTCTGATCCAACTTCAAGATTTTTTTAGAATCATTTTAATCTCAAAGTTCGACACTTTAGCCTCTTTGTTCGTCTATAGATGGTAAGCATTGGCAATATGTTGAGTTACTCTGAACTTTTTCATGAGGGCATCAATCACCTTGTTGATGAAATGGGTTCGTTGATTGTATATTATCGCTCGTTGTGTGCCAAACCTGGAAAAGATAAAATTTTTCAGAAAAATTAGTAGCGGTCATGGCATTTTTATTTTGGGTAGCCTTAACTTCTACCCATTTAGAAACATAATAAACAGTAAATATGATATAAACATTTCCAAATGATGAAGTAAAATGAACCATGTAATTGAGACCCTACACATCAAAAGTCTCATAGACATAAATTAGATTTTGAGGCAATTCATTTCTTTGGCTTAAATTCCTTGCATGTTGACACTTCTCATATTATTTACAAAATAAATAAGTATCACGGAATATCGTAGGCCAAAAGAAATCACACTCCAAAATTTTACAGGCAGGACACTTTGGTCCAAAGTGACCACCACACGAATAAGAGTAACATAAATTAAGTATAAAACCTACCTATTCCTCAACAATGCATCGCCTAATTACTTTATTCGAGCATTTTTTCACAAGTAGGGATCATCCCAAACATAAAATATGGATTCTCTCTTTAATTGATTAATTTCATATTTAGGTAAACCTAATGGTAGTTTACCTGTGGCTAGATAATTTACCATGTCCACATACCAAGGAATTGATTTTGTCGCCAACATCAGATGATCCTTTGAAAATTCTTCTCGATGTGGTGGATTGATTAAGAAAATGGAATACAACTCAAATGGTCTGCAACTAGGTTCTTGTATCCCTTCTTGTTCTTTATTTCCATGTTAAATTCCTGTAACAGTAGGATCCATCGGATAAGCCTTGGTTTCGCCTCTGTTTTTCTCATCAGGTACTTTAGAGTTAAATGTTCAGAGAAAACAATAGTTCCCAATAAATAAGATCTAAACTTATCTAAAGCAAAAACAATAGAAAGTAATTCTTTTTCTGTTGTGGAGTAATTTCTCTGAGATGGATCCAAAGTTCGTGAAGTGTAGGAAATAACATGTGGTTCCTTGCCAATTCTTTCCCCAAGAAAGGCTCCAACGCTCGTGCTCGATACGTAACACATAAGCTTTAAATTGTAATCCCAATTTTTTTGCTTTGACGATTGGTGTTGTGATTAGTTTTTTTTAAGTACACCGAATGACTCTTTGCACTCGAGACTAACGTCAAAGACTTCATCTTTCTATAGTAATTCACACATCAGCCGTGCCAATTTTGAGAAACCTTTGATGTATCTCAAGTAGAAACCTGCATAGACAAGAAAAGAAAGAACCTCCCTCATAGTCGTAGGGTAATGTAGTGAGTGTATAATATTTGTTTTAGCTTTATCAATGACAATACCATCAGATGAAACAATATGTCCTAGAATTAATTCCTTATCAACGATAAAATGACATTTTTCATAGTTTAAGACAAGATTAAATTATAAGCATCTTTTAAGCACATTCGTTAAATTTTCAATGCACTCACCAAAAGAATTACCATAAATTGTGAAGTCATCAATAAAGACTTCGATACCCTTTTCCACACAATTGGAAAAGATTCTAAGCAAACATCTTTGGAAAATAGCCAGTGTGTTAGAAAGGACAAAGGGCATATGACGATATGTAATAGTGCTGAATGGATAGGTAAAAGTAATTTTTTCTTGATCTTTCGGTACCACCGAGATTTGGAAAAAACCGTGAAAAGCCATCAAGATAACAATAATGAGTTTTCTCGGCTAATCTCTCAATCATCTGATCTATAAAGGGAAGAGGAAAATGGTCATTTCTAGTGAGAGAGTTTAACTTCCTCTAATCAATACAGACTCGCCATTCGTTCTGAACTCTTGTCGGCACTAACTCCCCTTCTTAATTTTTGATCAATGTAACTCCCATTTTCTTGGGAACTACGTGAATCAGACTTACCCAATTACTATCTAAAATTGGATAGATCACATCAGCATCAAGAAGTTTCTGAATTATTTCTTTATCACTTCCATCATTGGTGGATTTAATTGACGTTGTCCTTCTCGTGACAGCTTTGCTCATTCTTCAATCTTGATCTTGTGCATGCAAGTCAAGGGACTAAGTCCCATAATGTTGCCAATAGTCCATCCTATGACTTATTTGTGTGTTCACAACACCTTTACCAATGCTTCTTATTCTTTTTCAGATAACTTATATGAGATGATTACCGGTAAGGTCTTAGTTTTACTTAGAAAGGCATATTTCAAGTGCTCCATAAGTAAAATTAGTTTCAATGAACTCATCAATTAAATGATCTAAAATATTGACAAAATTAATTTTTTCAACTTGATCTGGGTATTTCATAGCTTTATAACGTCAAATTCAATGATCTTACCATCAAACTCCATTGTTAATATACCGCTTCTCACATCAATCTTTGTATGCGTAGTGCTTAGGAAGGGTCATCCTAGAAGTACTTCGGAACAAGTATTCACCCTATCATTTTCAATATCGATGACATAGAAATCAGAAGGAACGATGAGAACATTGACCTTCACTAAGACATTTTTAAGCACTCCCTCAGGGTAGATAACAGAGTGATCCGCTAATTAGATTGTCACTCTTGTTTCCTTCAAATATTGGTTAGTAATCATTTTATAAACAGAAAGTGACATAACATTAATGAAGCTCCTAAATTTCACATTGCACGTTTAATTGAAACATTACCTATTTTAAAAGGTATGTACATACCTTGATCTTTATTCTTTGATGGAAGTTTTTAGGTCAAAACTGAAGAACCATGTTCTCCCAAATTTACGTTTTCGTGACTTATCAACCTCCTCTTAGTAGTACAAAGTTCCTTTAAAATCGAGCATACCACGGGACTTGTCAGATTACATCAATAAGGGGTATGTTAACTTGTACTTTTAGGAATACTTGTATGATCTCTTTTTCTTCGGCTCTTTTGTCATGCCTCATCAATCTCGATGGAAAGGGTGGTGTAATTTCATGGATAGGGAGGAAGGAGGAGGATCGATTTCTTGGGGAGAAGAAGAAGGAGGAGTAGACGATGAAGATGTACATTGAATGTTGGAATATGTCATTTCCTTATTCTTTTTGGATTTTGCGGTATTCTCGTTTGGGTCTTTAGGCGTAATAATAGTTCCACTTCAGAAGGTAATAGCACTAATATTCTTTCTCGGATTTAACTCCGTTTGGGTAGTCTTCCATACAAATTTAAT
Organism: Hibiscus syriacus; assembly: GCF_006381635.1. NCBI lineage: Eukaryota > Viridiplantae > Streptophyta > Magnoliopsida > Malvales > Malvaceae > Hibiscus > Hibiscus syriacus. The sequence continues at coordinate 3,053,625 of NW_024063276.1, read as the reverse complement.
CTCCCCACGGTTTGAGCCAGTTAGATCACTTGCTTATCTAACTTGTGAAAATACGCTTTAATTCGGATTTGGATTTTTTCCTATGAAGTAACCAATTTTCCTGGGAAATTGCCAACTTCTCCATCATCGCCTCCAATGATGTCTTTTGCATTTGTTGTTGTGGAGGTGACATTGGCTGAAATGTCGGCTTCGTGTTTTATGCATAATTAAAATTAGGATGGTTTCACCATCCCAAGTTGTATGTGCTTCTATATCAATTGTACGGTTTTTTGGGGAGGTCCTAGAAATCTTACTATAGGGTTGACTTGTGTGTCACCTACTTTTTGCAACATCGGGCAATAGTCCATCAGATTATCCGATATCGTGTAGATCCCACAGGTTCTTGATACTCCGGATTTCCCTACAACAAGTGAATTAACCACTTCAATTAATTTATCTAATTTATTTTCAATGGAAAATGTACTTATCTCGTGAACCCGTTGGTTGGGTTCACTTGAAAATTATTGAGATGTAGATTCCATTATCGAAATTAATTCCCTCTTTGTTGTTGGATTCATGTTTACGAGAGCTCTTCCACTAGCGGCGTCGATCATCTTTACTTCCATGGGAAGAAGCCTTCATAAAAATATTAAAGAAGCGTTTGCTCGGTTAATCCGTGTTGTGGACAACTTACGCAAAGCTTTTTCTAAAGCGCTCCCAATAATCATAGAGATTTTCTTCGTGGTTTTATTGGATTGAAAAATGCTCCTTCGTAACTCGCTTTCTTTAATGGAAGTATCTATCAAGAAAATTTTGACTCATATTAGCCCATGAATTAACTAAATTTCGAGTTAAGTAAAATAGTCATTCCTTAGCCGAATAGACTAAGGAAAAGGGAAAGCTCTAAGGTTTATTTGGTCCTCGGTAACTCCATGTGGTTTCATGATAGAGCAAACAATTTGAAATTATGTCAAGTGTTTGTACGGATTTTCATTGGGAAGACTGCGAAAAATTGGAAGTAGATGAACCAGTCTTATATTTAATTGGAACAGAGTCCCGCCTTGAGGAAAGGCTATACACAACGACATCTGAGTGCTAGGAGCTGTAGCTAGCTTTCGGATCACTTGTTCTTCTGCCATGGGATCTAATCTTCATAATTTGTCTCACTATATGCATCAACTTCATAATCTGTCTCTAAATCTGGATCTCTTCCTAAACTCTTCTCTTGTTCTTATAGACTTTTTCTTTTCTCTCAAAACGTTTGTACGTGGATTCTTCAGGCTCGTACTTCGATCTCCAAGTCAAAATCTAGTAATTCTCTCGGGTTTCTCTTGGACATAAATTATAAAAAAAAGAAATAAATCATTAACTTGCTGTTAGTCCCAGATAACGACACCAATTTGACATGATTCATTTTTTGCGTTCAAATAATTCTTTTATTCTAAAATAATATTTGAAGGAAATTAAACAAGGTGAAGGAGATGTAACCCCCTAGACCCGGCCTATGCGTTTCGACTAAGTCTAGTGGATCACATACATGATTCTTAAAGACATTTTCTGAAACCGTTATTCAATCATTGTAAAATCACATTATAAATGACATGATATTATACTATCAAAACCCAACTTGTAAATATAATACCAATAAGTAATAAATTAATTTAAAACAGGTCTTCAAAATCAAAATCACAATAAACCGAACAGTAATAGTAAAAGTGTCACCATCCTAAAATACGATACTTTAAAATAAGGTCCATGTCACCAAAATAAATTCAACTAGCAAGATAAAACATTACAATCATATATACTTCAAGAGATATGTTGATCCTCCAAGTGCTCGAACCGAGATATCTAACCAACATTATCTCAAAGGGGAAAAACATTTTCGAAAGGTGAGCTAGGCTCAGTGTGTCCCAATATTACCTTAAAATCACAATAGGTACATCAAACAAATCATAGTCCAATAAATCTCATAAATTCATAAAAGAGTTTAACTTTTGAAAATCATAGTTTAAACCCTTTTCTTGTACACCATCAGTAGTTCCCAAAACTATTTTCCATATAGCTTACTTTAAGCACACAGCAAAAAGAAAGCCAACTTAAGGATAAGCTTTAGAGCTTGTATCCTTAGGCCCGTAAGTCCAAGTCCATATAGCTTACCCTAAGCACACAGCAAGGGAAGCCAACCTAATGTATCTTGGGGCCCCAAGAGTCACATTAGGCCCATTCTGTTTATTAGCTTGATCAGAGCTATACTATTGTAATTCAATCCAAAAGTTCAATTGCACCGTGTCACAAATTCCATAAATCATCACATTAAATTGGTGCATCAATAAAACAGTAACCAAAGAACTCAGTGTACCTCATATTAAAACCAATAAAACAGTTCAGTAATAATTAGGGAACACACCTCGATAATAGGTTCAAATAGTAGATCTACTGATTGATGGTTTTACCATGCTCTGCTACAGTTTTCAAACCTATTTTATAATAACCCTATATTACTTATGGGTAACATAAATAAATCTCTAAAATCATAAAATTTACGGGTCAGACCGGTTCGAAGCGGTCGAAACCGGTCAAACCGGTTTTTCAGCTGCTCACTCTCCCTGCGGCGGCGTGAGTGGCGTGTGAGACCTCCTCTGGGGGTCTAAAAATTAAGAAGAAATTTCCAAAAATTATTTTGAGCGATTTCGAGATACAACGATCGATTCAAATTTTTGAACGGCGGAGAGCACGAATTTTAACTCGGCCAAATCTTTGACTGCTCCACCTCCTCACGCGCCGCCGTCGACGGCGAACAAGGTTGACACCGGCGGACTCGCAACGACACAAGGAACATGATGGTGCCGGAGGTGTCGTAAACGGAGCAACGATCGGTGATGAATTTGAGATTTTCCCGGAGATCAAGCTAAATAAAACGTCGAGACTTTGACTGGAAATTCCCGACGTTGGGTAGCGTTTCGCTTCAATTAATTTGAAGGGTTTGTTTCTCGCTCGATGATGAACACAACGGTGATTTCAAAACGACGATCGAAATTCAGACGGTGTCAGGATCTAAGTCGGAAACCGACGTAGGGGGAAGGGAATTTGGGAGTGTGGTTTTCTGTTTTTGAAACAGAAACCACACGTATATAACATATAACCCCAAACTTACCTAACTTTTTTTGGGTAAATTTAGGGCTTAGTCCCTAAATTTTCTTTAGCTCTAAAACAAGCTCCAAGTTTTAAAATCTTTCAATTTAGTCCCCAAAGTTTCGCTAATTTTCACAATTAACCTCCAATTTCAATTAAATACTATTTTGTAAATATTCGGGTTGTTACAATTCTCCCCCTCTACAAGAAATTTCATCCTCGAAATTTACCTTATAAGAATAGTTGAGGAAACTGAGCCTCCATTGACTCCAATGTCTCCCAAGTAGCTTCTGAGGGGCCTCGGTTACTCCATTGAACTTTGACCATTGGAATACGCCTATTCCGAAGAACTCGCTCATCTCTTTCTAAGATCTGGATGGGCTCCTCCTCATATGACAAATCAGGTCTCAGCTCGACCTCATCAACTTGAATGATGTGATCTGGATCTGGACGGTATCGCCTTAACATAGACACATGAAAAACATCATGAATACGACTAAGATGGGAAGGCAACTCAAGCTGATAAGCAACATATCCAACTTTCTTCAAAATACGATACGGCCCAATAAATCGCGGACTCAGTTTACCCTTACGTCCAAATCTCAATACTTTCTTCCATGGAGATACCTTGAGAAAAACCTAATCTTCAACGTCAAACTGTATATCTTTCCTCATTTGATTTGCATAAGATTTCTGCCTATCAAATGCCTCTTTCAGACGGTCACGGATCAATCTGACTGTGTCTTCCGTCTCCCGCACTAACTCAGGTCCCAAAGTCTTCCTATCACACAACTCAGTCTAACAAATCGGGGTGCGACACCTACGCCCATAGAGTACTTCATAGGGTGCCATACGAATGCTGGTCTGGTAACTGTTATTATAAGCGAATTCAGCCAAAGGCAAAAAGTTCTCCCAGCTACCATGAAAATAAATTACACAACCCCGTAACATATCCTCCAGAATCTGAATTACTCTCTTAGATTGACCATCAGTTTGTGGTTGAAAGGAGGTACTATAATCCAATCTCGTACCCAAAGCCGTATGAAGCGCCTTCCAAAATCTCGAAGTAAATCTCGGATCTCGATCTGAAATGATAGATAACTGAACACCATGCAATCTAACAATCTCTGAAATATACAACCTCGCCAACTTGTCCAACGTATAATTTACCCGTACAGGAATGAAGTGAGCTGACTTTGTAAGTCTGTCTACAATCACCCAAATTGAGTCCTTTTTCGAAGGAGTCATAGGTAAACCAGTAAAAAAATCCATAGTAATACGCTCCCATTTCCATTCAGGAATCTTGATAGGTTGTAACAAACCTGATGGATGTTGATGTTCCGCCTTAACTTGCTGACAAGTCAAACACCTCGCCACAAAATTTGAGATGTCCTTCTTCATGCCGACCCAATGATACCTCTCTCTCAAATTCCGATACATCTTATCTCCACCGGGGTGCATAGCATATGGACTGCTATGAGGCTCTGTAAGGATAGTCTGCCTCAACTCATCATCATCAGGCACACAATACCGACCTTTGAAGCATAAAACTTCATCCTGGTCAAGGGCGTAATCTGAGCTTGTCCCTTGCTCTATTTGCTCAAAGATGGAAAGCAAGGAGCTATCAAGGGGCTGCTTAGCTTTGATCTCATCAACCAAGGTCGGCTTAACTTGTAATTCTGCTAACAGAGTGCCATCGTCATATAAATTCATCCTGGCCATTAAAGATCTCAACTCTGTTACAGGCTTTCGACTCAAAGCATCCGCTACAATATTAGCTTTACCAGGGTGATAATCAATCACGCAATCATAATCCTTTAGAAGCTCTAGCCAGCGTCGCTGTCTCAAATTAAGCTCCTTCTGGGTCAGAAGATACTTTAAACTCTTATGATCTGTGAAAATATAACACTTCTCTCCATAAAGATAGTGTCTCCAAATCTTCAAGGCAAAAATCACAGCTGCTAACTCCAAATCATGAGTAGGATAATTACACTCATGCGGTCGCAGCTGACGGGATGCATAAGCCACTACCTTACCTTCCTGCATTAGAACACAGCCGAGTCCTGAGTGTGACGCATCACTATACACTGAAAAATCCTTCCCGGACTCTGGTTGAATCAACACTGGTTCTTGAGTCAATACCGCCTTTAATTTCTCAAAGCTCTCCTGTTGTGCCTCACCCCAGTCAAACGACACATTCTTCCTTAACAACTTTGTTAAAGGAGAAGCAATGATCGAGAAGCCCTCAACAAAATGTCGATAATAACCAGCCAAACCCAAGAAACTGCGAATTTCAGAGATATTCTTGGGTCGTTTCCAATTCACAATAGCCTCAATCTTGCTTGGATCGGTTGAATACCTCGCGCATAAATAATATGCCCCAGAAATGACACTTCTTTAAGCCAAAATTCACACTTGCTTAGTTTGGCATATAGACGATGCTTTCTCAAAGTCCGTAGAACGATCTTCAAATGCTCGTCATGCTCTGCCTCAGTACGAGAATAGATCAGAATATCATCAATAAAGACCACCACAAATTTATCCAAATATGGTCGGAACACCCGATTCATCAAATCCATGAAAGCTGCAGGAGCATTCATCAAACCAAAAGGCATCACTAAGAATTCATAATGACCATATCTAGTGCGAATGGCCGTCTTTGCAACATCAGATCCTTTAACTTTCAATTGATAATACCCCGAACGAAGATCAATCTTAGAGAATACAGTAGCTCCTCACAACTGATCAAATAAGTCATCAATCCTGGGTAGTGGATGTTTAGTCTTGACCCTCATCTGATTCAACTTCCGATAGTCAATACATAATCTTAGCGACCCATCATTCTTTTTCACGAATAGAACTAGAGCTCCCCATGGTGAAGTACTATGCCGAATAAATCCTCGATCAAATAATTCTTGCAATTGGACCTTCAACTCCTTACGTTCTCTTGGAGCCATGCGATAAGGTGCCATAGAAATAGGTGCAGATCCCGGATAAGTCTCTATCTCGAACTCTACCTCTCTATCAGGAGGTAAACCAGGCAACTCCTCTGGAAAGACATCAGGAAACTCGCTAACTGTATGGATCTCTTCGATCATGGACATTGAGCCTTTAGTGTTCAAAATACAAGCAATGAAAGTCTCATACCCCTTCCGGATCATACGATAAATTTCCATCGCTGAAACTATATTGGAGAGATAGCCACGCCGTTCACCAATTAACACAACAGTCCGACCATCTGAAGTCTTTAGAATAGCCCGCTTGTATTTGCAATCCAGATTTACCTTGTGTTTATTCAACCAATCCATCCCAAGAATTAGATCGAACTCCTCTAAAGGAAGTTCCATAAGATCAGCGAGAAAAATTTCTCCCTGAACCTCGAGAGGACAACGCCAAAATACTTTATTCACTAATACTGCTTGTCCTACTGGACTCGTAGCTGTAACAGTATTTTCAATGTTCTCGATCGAAATCTGAAGGTTTCGAGATACCGAGCTCGATACATAGGAGTGAGTGGAGCCATTGTCCAACAATGCAAAGTATGGGATAAAATAAATAGTAAATGTACCTGCAATAACCTCAGGCTCATCTCTGTCATCCCGATGTCTAATGGCATAAACCAAAGCTGGCTGTCTAACCTCATAAATTGTTGGCCCTCTATTTTGCTGAGGTTGGGCTCTACTGTCAGTCCTGGACGCTGAACCACGAGCCTTTACTTGGCTACGATCTCTAATTGGAGTCTATACTGTAGTATGAGAACGCACAGGAGTCTGAGTAGCGGTCTGCTCAAACGAAGCTAGCTGAGGACAATCCCTCCGAAAATGACCACTACTGATAGCAAAGACCCATCTTCTTACGACACTTTCTTGTGTGTTGTTTACCACAAAACTCACAGAGGAACCCATGATAATACGACGAGGAACCGCCTCGACTGCCAACTAACGGTGAGGATGCTGCAGGCCTGAAACGTGTATTGCTTCTCTGAGGGACTGAAGTACAAGTCCTTTTCCCGGACTGTGCTGATGACTCCATCGGGCCTGGAAATTTCTTAGATCGTTCCTGTTCAACATGCTCTCTACCAGAAGCTAAAACCTCCACCTCTTCAGCATCTTTGGCTCTGCCCACCAGCACATCAAATATCTCATCCTGATGGGTTACAACTTTCCTACACAGCTCGTATCTGAGTCCAAGAGCAAATTTACGACATCTATCTCTCTTAGTAGGTACCATACTGAATCCATACTTCAGCAACTTCAAGAACTCAATCTCATACTCAGAAACAGTCATGTCTCCCTGAACCAAGTCTTGAAACTACTGACGTCTCTTAGCTAAGTAGCGCTCTCCCAGAAAATGACTCCGAAAGCGATCCTTAAAGAAATTTCAGGTCAAACGATCGGTAGGAACACTACTGGTCACTGACTCCCACCAAGTGTAGGCATTGCCATCTAACATCGCCACAGCACCCTGATATCTCTTAGTTGAGTCTAAACCCAACTGATCCATGCGTCTCTCTGTATCCTGGAGCCAATCCTCAGCTTCAGTAGGAGCTCCACCAATCTGTCCCCCAAAAGTTCTAACTCCATTGGCAATCAAAGTCTGCGAAATAGGAACCTCTGATACAACACCAGTAGCTCTGACTGCTCCCTGTATCAACTGCAGAAATTGTCTACCAAAATTCTCATCCAAAGTAACTCCGGTAGACTCTGACTCAATATCGGTCGCTCCTATGATCGGTGTAGTCATGCCAATACCAGCGGCATGAGGTAGATTCGTTGGGGTCGTAGTAGCATGATCACCTATCGGAGGTTGGGGATCTACCTGTATCTCATCAATCGGATCTGCAAATCTAGCCACTCGACCTCGTCCACGGCTAGTTCGACGACCACGTCTAGCACTCATTTTGATGGATCTCAAGTTTACTACAGAAGATAAAACTTAGGGTTAGATAAGCACTTGGAGTCTCGAACACAATTTAAAAATCTTAATAATTTTGTGACATGGCCTTTGTAACTTGTTTTGTAAAATATTTCAAAACCGTATTTTCAATATGGACTCATACACGGTCCGAGGGTTAAAAACCAAAAGCTCTGATACCAATAAATGTAACCCCCTAGACCCGACCTATGCGTTTCAACTAAGTCTAGTGGATCACATACATGATTCTTAAAGACATTTTATGAAACCGTTATTCAATCATTGTAAAATCATATTATAAATGACATGATATTATACTATCAAAACCCAACTTGTAAATATAATACCAATAAGTAATAAATTAATTTAAAACATGTCTTTAAAATCAAAATCAAAATAAACCGAACAGTAATAGTAAAAGTGTCATCATCCTAAAATACGATACTTTAAAATAAGGTCCATGTCACCAAAATAAAGTCAACTAGCAAGATAAAACATTATAATCAGATATACTTCAAGAGATATGTTGATCCTCCAAGTGCTCGAACCGAGATATCTAACCAACAGTATCTGAAAGGGGAAAAACATTTTTGAAAGGTGAGCTAGGCTCAGTGTGTCCCAATATTACCTTAAAATCACAATAGGTACATCAAACAAATCATAGTCCAGTAAATCTCATAAATTCATAATAGAGTTTAACTTTTGAAAATTATAGTTTAAACCCTTTTCTTGTACACCATCAGTAGTTACCAAAACTATTTTCCATATAGCTTACTTTAAGCACACAGTAAAAAGAAAGCCAACCTAAGGATAAGCTTTAGAGCTTGTATCCTTAGGCCCGTAAGTCCAAGTCCATATAGCTTACCCTAAGCACACAGCAAGGGAAGCCAACCTAATGTATCTTGGGGCCCCAAGAGTCACATTAGGCCCATTCTGTTTATTAGTTTGATCAGAGCTATACTATTGTAATTCAATCCAAAAGTTCAATTGCACCGTGTCACAAATTCCATAAATCATCACATTAAATTGGTGCATCAATAAAATAGTAACCAAAGAACTCAGTGTACCTCATATTAAAACCAATAAAACAGTTCAGTAATAATTAGGGAACACACCTCGATAATAGGTTCAAATAGTAGATCTACTGATTGCTGGTTTCACTAGCTGCTACAGTTTTCGAACCTATTTTATAATAACCCTATATTACTTATGGGTAACATAAATAAATCTCTAAAATCATAAAATTTACGGGTCTTACGGGTGAATACTGGCACACATGGTTTAACTGATCTAGAAGATCTGTGTCGAGCTGTCGAACGATCCGGAGAATCTCTTGTACCTTTAAACAATAATAATTTATCAGCCCCAAATCTTACTTTATTGTTCAAAGCTACAATTCTTAAGTATATAAGTATTTTCAAGGTTTGACTATCAATTTGGAGGATTTCGAGTCTAAATTTGGTCAAACGGATTACGGAATCGGAATCAGGACGTCGAAAAACATAAAGTATGACTTTTTGAAAATTTAAATTCTTGGTCAAAGTCAAAGTCAAAGTCAACCACTTTGACCGTCGATTTGGAGGCCTTCGGGTTCGAATTTGACGAAACGGACTTCGGAAATGGATTCGGGACGTCGAAAACTATCAGAATAGGTATACTCGGAAAATATTAACGGTCATTTAATGGTCGGTCAAAGCCATTTTAAGTTTTGGTCAAAGGAGGTCAACGGTCACAGTCAACGGTCAACGGTCGGGTCGGGTCGGTCGGGTCGGGTCAGACCGGTCAAACCAGTTTTCCAGCTGCTCACTCTCCCTGCGGCGGCGCGTGTGGCATGTGAGACCTCCTCCGAGGATCTAAAAAATTGCGGAAAAATTTCCAAAAATTATTTTGAGCGATTTCGAGATACTTACAACGATCGGTTCAAATTTTTGAACGACGGAGAGCTCGAATTTCAACTCGGCCGAATCTTTGACTGCTCCACCTCCTCACGCGCCGCTGTCGACAGCGAACAAGGTTGACACCGATGGACTCGCAACGACACAAGGAACTCGATGGTGCAGGAGGTGTCTTAAACGGAGCAACGATCGGTGATGAATTTGAGATTTTTCCGGCGATCAAGCTAAATAAAACGTCGAGACTTTGACTGGAAATTCCGACATTTGGCAGCGTTCCGCTTCAATTAATTTGAAGGGTTTGTTTCTCGCTCGATGATGAACACAACGGTGGTTTCAAAACGACGATCGGAATTCGGACGGCGTCGGGATCTAAGCCGGAAACAAGCGTAGGGGGAAGGGAATTTGGGAGTGTGGTTTTCAGTTTTTGAAACAGAAACCACACGTATATAACATATAATCCCAAACTTACCTAACTTTTTTTGGGTAAATTCAGGGCTTAGTCCCTAAATTTTCTTTAGCTCTAAAACAAGCTCCAAGTTTTAAAATCTTTCAATTTAGTCCCCAAAGTTTTGCCAATTTTCACAATTAACCTCCATTTTCAATTAAATACTATTTTGTAAATATTCGGGTTGTTACAGGAGAAGTAAGGGCCAATCCCACAGAGACTAAGGAAACTCCCTGATTTATGCTTATTTTAATCTTTAAGCCAAGAAGTGGATAGAGTAATTCTTGAGTGATGATGGGGGTTTGTAGATGAAGAGAGTAAAATAAAATAAAAACAAGAAAATAAGAAGATTAAAAAGTAAAGAAGATTAAGAAGAATATTTAAAAGAAGTGAATTCAATATTATAAATAAACCTTGGGCTATCATTTTGACTCAGTTTGCTCGGATCATCGAAAATGGTTTTTTACTTCAGGATTCATGTTGGTTACTTGTCTACAAGGATCAATATTTGTGACTATGCTTTGTATGCCGAATACCCAAGTGTAAACTTTGATTTCGACTTTGGAAATTAATCTAATCAACATCAATTGTTGTTGTCCAAGAACAAATTAAGTTCGTAAAGGACCAACTAGGATTATGTTGCTTCAATAATATAGATTTCGATCTCAATTTCCCCCTAGCAATCAATTTGTTAAGTGTATTCCAAGAAAGTCGAATGTTCTTTCAATTAGCCGATCGTTCCTCCCAAACATTTAATCGTAACAACATCCCAAACAACGCCAATCTTTGGTTTAGAAATCATTTTGATTTTTTTTAAAATAAGCACAAGAAATCGAGAGAGATTTCCGAAGTTATTCAATTACTTTTTCAATTCTCACATTGGAGTTTAATCATCATTTTAATCCTCGGCTTAAAATAAATTTAGTTAAGCATGACAAAAATCATACTTAGCATTTTAGAAATAAAAACTTTAAAGTAAAAGTAAAGAAACAAAAGAAAAAGAAAAAGAAAAAGAAATAAATTTTATAAAACTTAAAGGAAGAGAAGAACAAGATAATTCGAGATGTGTTTGAACCTTTACCCAAGGTGGGTAATTATAGCTTCCAAAAACCCTAGAAATGAGCTAAAAATACAAAAGATAATTATTTATACTTAAAATCCTAAAAACATAATTCCTGAACTTGAATTTAAAATGCTTGAAATACTCTAGCCGTCCATCCATCTTCTAGTATTGCTGACTGGACACTGTTGACTGGACACTGTTGACTGGACCTTCTAGAAGTTAATGGCTCACTGCCACGTCAACATTTCATGCCCACTGTTCCAGCCTTGATTCTAGAACAAAAAGATAAGTTTTTAGGCCTTTTAAGCACATTTTCTAAAAGTCATTACCCTACACAGAAATCATGTAAAACTCCCAAATCAACAATAATAATGAACAAATAAGGAAAATTTAAGCATAAAATGGAGCACAAAACATACACTAGTCAAAAAGCTACCTAGTAAGCCATCGATCCCAGGTGCTTTATAGGGTGGATCTGCATAAAGGCTTTGTGCGCCTTGTATTAAGTAGTCAGATCCTCAGAAATCACCAGATGAACAACATTTATATTTTTAGGAGTGGTGGTTGAAGAGGATTTGTGATAACATGCCTGAAAGAGACTATGATTCACGGAAAAAATAGAGTCCATATCGTCAACCCGCGTGCCATCCGCTCAGTAGATACCGCGGATAGTATTTTTTCTTCTTCTACCAAAACATCGAGCGTGGAAATAAGTCGTGTTCGAGTTACCCTAGGTCAGCCAATGAACCCTCAAATGCTGCACCAAAAAATCTTCTCACTAGCTAGTCGATGCATCAAATCTTCACGTAATTGACTCAGTTCCATGAGCTTAATATCATTCATTGGATGATGAAAAATATTATTGATTCTATGGCAAAGTGAAGTTATCCCATGTTGGTCCTTTGTACGTGGATTACATTGCCATGCATGCAAATTCTCCCCTGGTAAGTGGAACTTAGAAAGAGTAGATCCCAACGTGGCAAACCAAGCTTCTTGAGTATGATGCACAAATGTTGGTTCATCCTTTTAGCAATTCTCAAAGTGAAAATAATCATCTCATCTAGGATTAGTAGAAGTTGGTAACGGAGCCGTTTCAATCATAACATAGCAATGATCAGAAGATGCCACAAATTCACTAACCACTGAGCATCTAGAAAGCATAGATAGCCAAATAGTAAAGCCCGCAAACCTGTCTAGACGTTCACATATTCTTGTTGAAGTAGATCCACCTCGAAATCAAGTAAACCAACCCGACTTGGTCGAATATCCCACAAACTATTACGAGGAAAGCCACCATATTTAATCTTAATCAGCGTCATCCTCTGGCCATCTCTGAATCCATAAAAATCTTATTAAAATCACCTCCTACTAACCAAGAAGAGAGGAATGAGAGTACAAAGAATCTAATAAGGACCAACTTGTTGGATGTCAATGACGATCACTAAGCCCACACAAATCCGTAAACTTAAATTTAAAATCACCATCAATAATCTCAGTGTCAATAAGATTGTCAGAGTAAGGAATGAGATCAACCCGAACAGTGGACTGGGTAGGATGATTCTCTAAGGTAGGGGAAGAAGTGTCTACCTCCAATGAAACTATGCCTTGTTGAGGCCATGATTGGGCCAACTATCCCATTGGTGAAGGTACCCAAAGCCAATCACCAAACTGATCCAAAGACTCCGAAGAAGTAGCCGCGTTAATATGTGAGAATATTTCTGATGATGCCACACTGATAGCAAAAGTTAGAGAGTCATTCATATGTCAGTAAACATAGACGAGGATTCTCATTCGGACGACTACTATTCGCTATGTAATATAGTAATAGACATGTAATATCAATAACCTCCCATAATCAAAGATAAGACCCCATACAACCAGCCCCCGATCACAGATCAATAGATAACAAAGAACCAAACTGAGCCCCAATTTGAGTACCCATAGTGGTAGTCATATATCCAAGAGGAACATCATACACCTTGACCACAATAGAGAGGCTTGAAAAATCGTAGTTTGACAAACTCTGTTGTGGATCATATTCAATCAGCGCCAGTAAATCGCCATTAAAGGACCAGGGCAACGATCAAGAATAAACAGTTTGCTTCCACATTAGTAAAGTTCAATAGAAAATGGCAGTACTAAATGCATAAATATGGGCTAGTCATGCTGCACCCTAAATACTACAGAAAACTCTAAGAACTTCCTCTGTATCAATAGATGCCTGAGTGAAAAGATGTTCGATCAAGGTAAATTTCAGAGTTGTGACCGAAGCAAGATTGTGTAGAACCATGAAGGAGGATATCCCCAACTTTATTTGTAACACCTTAATCTGATTCAACCGGATGATAGTAGGACTAAGGCATTTCACGGGACATCCGAAGTGATTAACACAAAAATTTTCTTTAAAAACATTTGCAAATATAATATGAAAATCATTCATTAGAGTTATAAAATAAAGCATAACATTTAAGTTTACAAAATACGGAGAGCTCCCAAAGGTAAGTCTCTAAAATATATAAATTTTGAATTTACGACTTGAAATAATACAAGGGTCTATGACAATATATGCCCTTTAAAAAACTCAAAACGTACTCTCGACTGCAACTGATCTAGAATATAACTGCGCGATAGGCTCCTCGTCGATCCCTCTACTAACCTACGCATAGAAACAAATTCCAAACACTAAGTTCACCAGCTCATTGCCATACAAATAATTATTCTATATTGCATGCATTCATTTCATGTACATGCTCGCAAGTGGGGACATGGGCATACAAAAGCATTAAAAAATGTGTTGAGGTAGGTCTAGTGGTGTGGTCGGAGGAATTTTCTGTATCTCAGGACAACGCCCTAGCCTACTTGATACCCTCGGGTATCGGAGTGAGATCCAAATTTTTTTTGCATCGGAAGCATGCAGTAGACCAACTTAATCCTGAGTCTTGGGGCATCTACGCCTAGTCGGCAACTGAAGTGCCTTAGTACTAGCTAAGATATATTCAGATATTTCTAACAAACAAATTATCGTCAACTATTAAAGTAGCTTGAGTATCCTGGTTGTTTTGGAGCATCATATAAAGACTAGTTTTATGTCATCCTAATTTACACCATTTCTAGTTGTACTTATATTTATTTTTGTTTTTCTCACTTGTAGTCTTATTTATAAAGTTCTGATGACTTTGATCCCCTACCCGACCACTTGAATTTGAAATGGGCTTCCTACCAAATTTAGGACGAGGGTACCGATATAAACCTTTGAGTATCGATACTCATGCTTGGTACCGATACCAAAACTGCCTACTAGATTCTAAGATAACTAGGTAGTATCGGTACTCCTACATTGGGGCATCGATACTACCCCAGGTATTGATACTAAATTTTGTTTCGATGTTTTCAAAAATAACATAGTATCAATAGCCTTACTGAGAGTATCAATACTCTTCATTCAGTATTGATACTCCCATGAGTATCGATACCAAAATTGGCTACTGGAATCTGAATTGCTATGATAGTATCGATACTTGTTGAATAGTATCCATACCACATGAATGAGTATCAGTTCTCCCAGCCCAAAAAATCTTTTGTTTTAGACTACAAGAAGAACAATATCGATACTGTTCATACAATACTGATACTCAAACCCAGAAATGCTATTTTTTAGCATTAAAATGTACCCTAACACTACCCATTTTCCATCCTAAGGCCATTAAGCATTTAATAAGGCTTATGTGAGTTATTAGGGGATACAAGGAATCATTTTTCATGCTGAATAACACCATAATTGAAATCTACCATGAAATGGCCGTACATGTTTCATGAACTCAACTAACCAACAATGCATACTTAATGGCTATAATTGACATAGATAAGTTAGAAATGTGTTACCTTAGTTCCAGACTACTGAAAATTGTCTTCAGCTCAACCAAGAACCAACTTCTATTTGCCTTTTGCCTTGAAGCTTTCTCTAATCTCTATCACTAATCATAACAAGGAAAAATGAGTTACTAACTTATTTATGAACCTAGAATAAAGCTAAGAATACTTCTTAGAATTTAAACTCACAAAAAACAAGTTGAGAACTTATAGTTTCCTAAACCCTATTCTCAGAACCATCCTTAAGCTTTTCAGGGCTTTTGTGGGGATCGATCCAACTTAATTTTGGAAAAGGTTTGGGATTAAAATAAAATGAATAAATATTTTTGGAGTCGTCATCGACATTTGGGTTAGGTAGGTCGAGGACCTAAAAATGTCTTTTAAAATAATTTTAAGAGAAATAATTTCAAAATATACAAATTTATCCGTATTTAACCAGAAATTTGTTTTGAAGAAGGTTCGGAAGTCGATTAAGTGTGAGAAGGATTAACACCCCCACAACACCCGAAATAGGTATCTAAGCGATTATACGTCATCAAAATATTGAAATTGGAAAAATTGAATATAAATTTAAATTATGATCCTATAAAAGTTTTGAAAAGGGTATTATTTCGTACGAACAATCCTAAGAAAAACACACTCCTTGTCAGTTAAGGCACGTTCTTTATGGATTTCCATACAAAAGGTTGTTACCCTATTTTTTATAAACAAACACATAGGTAGTATACTGGAAATGTTCGTATGCCAAAAGGAATATTATATAGTATAGGTAACCCTCGAAAACACACTTCTAGTTAGTTAAGGCGTGTATTCATGGGTTCCCTTCACAAAATAATATTCCCCTAAAGATATTTACGATCGGGTCTAATATTTTTAACATTAAGCATGCCAAAATCAAAAATACAATTCTAATTAAAACTAACAACCCATGGTAAAACTTTAACTATTCACTAAAAGGTTAATCAATAAAATAATTAATTTAAGAAATAAATCTAATCTAACAACAAACTTCAAGGACTAAATTAAATAAACAAAAAATATAATGGGGACTAAATTAAATATTTATTGAAATATAACATACAACTCGAGAAATTAATAGACCTAAATGTAAATACACGCTAACATTAGGAGGACCAAAACACAATATTCCATTTGTTGAACTGTATTAACATACAAATGGTTAAATCACTAAAGCATATTATCAAACTTGAATAACAAAGCAAACAGTCACTCACTGGTTATTAAAAGATAAATAACCGTTAAATATTAAGGGATTTATACATAAATAATCAAAAAATTTATAGTTAGGATACATATATTGAAAATAAAGAAACCGAGACAAATAAAAAAACAAGTTCTAAAATGGTCACTACAGGTGACTATTATATGAATAAGCGGTAACAATTGGGGGACTACTAAAAGATTTGCCCCCAACGTTCGACTATAAATACTACATTTTTACCTTTCAGGTAACATTCAAAACCCTAGACTCGTTTATTTCATCTATTCTCTCTTTACTCACCCTCAACTCCTCTCCTCTTCTTCTCGACCGAATGACCTTCCAAGGGTCTAAAAATGGTCGGCCACCGTAGATCAGTGGCTAACTCCTCCTCTGACCAGCCTTACATCCCTTTTCCTAGCCTAAACACTAAATCAAAGCTTATAGAAACAAAAAACCTATAACCCTATCACCTAACTTCAATTCAGCTGAAACCCAAAACGTTTCCTAGATAACGTCTCCCACTAAGCCACCACCACCTGTGACCGATCTAACCAAAACCGACCTAGAACGACCAAAGGTTACACCTTTGTCTAAACCCTTAACCCAAGTACCCTTTTAAAAAAAATAAAAGACTCCTAGCAGCCGAAAAGCCCCACCTTTAGACTCTCGGTGACCCCAAACTCCTAGAAGAGGTCACTTTTCCGACGAAATGTTTATAACTAAGGTAAGAAAAAACGGTCCATTGCCTTTTATTTTGCTATGTTACTTCGAAAATAACTGAGGAACCAAAGTAAAATGGCATGCAAAAGGTAGAGATGCCTTTGAAAGACCGTAGTTTTGCTTTGAATATGAGTTCTGTTTTTTTTATATTTGAAAACCAATAGAATTTTTTTATATTTTCGTCGGGTTATATACCCGATTACAGGGATCATAAAATAATTTTTATTTTATTTTTGCCCTTGTTTTTTCTTCTTCTGGTTACTAATAATAATATGATGATTTTGTTGCGTTATTCCCACTTCTCTGCTTGCGAGTCTGATGAGGTAAAGGGGGTTGATCGGTGGGTTTGGCACCGGTAAAGCTGATCGGTCGAGGTATTTAATGCCCCTAATTTCTTACGATTTCTCTTTGATATGGTCAGACGGTGTGGAACAGGGACCAAGCACGGGCACGTGAAGCATCTAGAAAGGAACGCGTGTGATGTACGTGTAAATCTAAATGGTTGATGCCTTCGGGCGAATCTGGTTCGTTGGATCGTTGATCGGATCTAACAGATGTGTTGTGTTAGTGGCGGCGGTTGGTTTAACATTAAGGTAAGAACCCTAATTGGTTCATATCTAGACCGTAGAATGATCCTAGATCTGATAGTCCTGATCAAGCGGTTGGTTTAACATTAAAATGTATTTTATCTTGTATATGTATATATTTTATAGTAATATTATTAATATATATTACAAACTAATAATTTATACATATAAATGCAATCCTAAAACAAATCGAGCATCTACAGCTACCCCTGTTTGCTCTTTTCTTGTTACCTCATTGCTCATTGTCTCATAACGAGAATAGAGCAAACAATGAGCAAAGATTAAAGGATGATCATATTTGTCATATTATAAGGCTTTTCAAAAGACTAGTCTGCTCCACTGCATCCTCATGGGAGATCAGACTTGATCAGTTCCTCTGTTTTGGGTAGTCAGATCTATTTTAGAAGACGGGTCTACTCCACTCTTTTTTCAGTGGAGATCTGACTTGATTTGTTCCTCTTTTTTGGGTAGTCAGATCCATTTTGGAAGACAGGTCTGCTCCACTCTTCTTTCAGTTGAGATCAAACTTGATTTGTTCCTCTTTTTCGGGTAGTCAGATCTATTTTGGAAGAAGAGTCTGCTCCATTATTGTTTCAGGGATATAAGACTCAAAACATATTTGGAAAACGGGTCTGCTCCTCTATTATTTTAGGGAGATAAGACTAGAAAAATATTTGGAAAACGGGTTTGCTCCTCTATTCTTTCAGGGAGATAAGACTAAAAAAATCTTTGGAAAACGGGTCCACTCTACTATTCTTTTAGGGAGATAAGACTCGAGATATCTTTTGATTCACTCCACCATTGTCTAGGAGGAACTGAATCGGTATCTACTTGTTTCAAATATCAATCTTGAAAATCAAACATTACCAATCATTAGTGTATGCTTGAAAATTTAAAATCTTATACTCTAAAGTTTTAGAATTTGAGAGAATTTATGAGAATCAATATATTTTGTAGGAACTTATCTTGTAGCAACTGGATATGTGAATCTTCTTTGGTTCAATTGTCATTTGAATATCCCTCTTCTTGGGACTTTGGATTGGTTGATAACTCATGCTTGTCATAAATCTGTAGTTTTCTTGAAAAACCTGTAAAATATTTATTTTGAAGGTGCAACGTATCTGAATAATGAATGCAGTGATACAATCCATTTATCATTAATCTTTTGAGAAAGTGAAAAGGTCTTTGAGAAAGACAACATTATAACTTTCTCCGAAATGACCCAAAATATACACAGTTAATTTTCAGAATCTTATGGAAGACAAGGTCGGTGGTTCTAGGTTGACTCCTCTCTTTGTGAGAAAGTCAAGTTAAAAGTGACATCAGTAAAAGATCGACTTCTCTTTCTGAGAAAGTCAAGAATCACAACACTGAAAGATTGACTCCTCTTTCTGAGAAAGTCAATAAATGCAACACTAAAAGATTGACTCCACTTCATGAGAAAGTCAAGAATGACAATATTGAAAGATTAAATTCTCTTCGCGAGAAAGTCAAAGAAGGAAACACTGAAAGATTGACTCCTCTTCACGAGAAAGTCAAGAATTGACTCCTCTTTAGGAATAGAAAAGATTGAATTCTCTTCACGAGGAAGTTAAGGATTGGTTCCTCTTCATGAGGGAGTCAGGAATAACAAAGATTGACCTCTCTTCATGAGGAAGTCATGGATTGACTCCTCTTTATGAATAACAAAGATTGACTTCTCTTCACGAGGAATTCAAAGATTGGTTCCACTTCACGAGGGAGTCAAGAATAACAAAGATTGACTTTTCTTCACAAGGAAGTCAATGATTGACTCATCTTTAGGAATTATAAAGATTAACTTCTCTTCACGAGGAAGTCAAGGATTGGTTCCTCTTTACAAGTCAGGAAAAAAAAGATTGACTTCTCTTCACGAGGAAGTCAAGGATTGACTCCTCTTTAGGAATAACAAAGATCGACTTCTCTTCACGAGAAAGTCAAGGATTGGTTCCTCTTTACGAGGGAGTCAGGAATAACAAAAATTAACTTGCCTTCAAGAGGAAGCCAAGGATTGACTCCTCTTTAGGAATAACAAAGATTGAGTTCTCTTCATGAGGAAGTCAATGATTGGTTTCTCTTCACAAGGGAGTCAGGAATAACAAATATTGACTTCTTTTCACGAGGAAGTCAAGTTGAAGCTTCAAGGGAAAATATATTTTATTAAGACACTATTGAGTTTCTTAGGAGACATGTTCTAACAAAGCCACGATTTAAGTTTCTAGGGAAACACCTTAAGATAGACAAAAATTTCTCAAAACATGTTTTACATACATTATTATGAGGAAGATCAAAATTTATCATGTATGTACGATGCAATGACACAAATCATGTATCATGTATATACGATGCAATGACACAAATCATGTATCATGTATAATGCATGTTTTCTTGTTTTGTGGTAGAGATGGTTGCAAGAGCGATCTTTATTCTCTTCCTGATTAAGTCGTATTCATTTTTCATTTGCATCAACGAGCACTCTTGAAATTCTTGAGTTGTGTCAATTTCTTCTTAACCCCAACAAATTTTGCCTCTGATAAGATTGGTTTTCTTGACTGAACTTGTGTAGAAATCCAATAGAGATTTCATCTTTGAAAAGATGATCTACCATCTTTGGAGACTGTGGATGTAACTATACCAAACTCGGCAAAGATCAATGGGAGAGCAACATCTGTTCTAATTTGAATATTGAAACACATAAGTGGGAAGGTATATCGTAATTTATTTCATGCCTCTACATTTAATCGGATCTCGAACAAGGCTATTTGTATCATATCATGTTGAGAGGTTTTAACAATAGCCCATCGTTCAATCATAGTTGACTCCACTAGTTTCTTGTTGTTAAAATTCCACAACCCATTCTACGAAAATAAATCTTGACCATTCCTCACTTTTAGCCTCGGGGAAAACCTTTACTTTGGGTAAAAAAATGAAATTTATGGAAACACCACATGATCGCAACATTGGTTCAGTGCCAAGTCACTGGTTCGTAAAACATTCGACAACTCATTCATCCTTTCTTGTGACCTTTGCCTAGATTTATCAACCAGAGAAGCTCTTTGTATGGTGTTCAGAGCTTTTGTATAGCATTACAAGGACACCAAAGCTCAGCGGGAATATAAGTGGGACGCTTCGGCTCGTCAATATTAATGCACATGAAATCACCATAATAATACGACTGTATGATGGATAAAATAATCATATATGGTAAGCTCCACTGTCCCCATTTCACCATTTTCATTCTTCGCACCCTTATGTCTCAATAAATGTCTGCTCCAATCAATGATCTTGTATTCTCGTATGATATGGGTCTTTAAAAATGTCCCAACATTTATTATTTCTTGTTGTTACGGGCCTTTAAAATGTCCCAACATTTATTACTTCTAGATGATACGAGCGTTCAAAAGTGCCCCAACATTTATCACTTCTTGCTCCAACAATAATTCAAAGCATTAACTTTGTGTTTGAGAGATATGTGTCAACTACCACGATTTACTCCAAAGAGATTGTCTTGTTCGAAAATGTTTTTATTCTTTATTTTATTTTCAAAATTTGAAAAAGAATTTTGAAAAAAAATAAAAAATAAAAAATATTTTCCTTTTCTAGGTTTCACAATTGAAGTAAATAATTAACATGAATTCATAGAATATTAAAGGAATCAACAACTCTTTTAATATTTTCAAAGTTATAGATCTTTGACAAGTGTCAAAATTGATAGGTTGGATTTCCTATTTTCTAAGGTTTTAGTCATCAAAGATGTATTTTCTTTCTTGGTCTTTGTGAACATTACAACATGCCCCTCTTTCCTGTCTTGGTATTTTAACTGGATATGGACAAAATGTTGCAACTAGCATATTCAATTAATAGACTTTCTATAACACTTCTATTTTAATTCTCTGAAATCTTCCATTTGTTCAAGCTTCGCAGACTTCATTAGCATATGTAATATAGAAACATCAGTCTAAATATAAAATTCCTGAGCGCTTGTGTAAGGTTGACTATAACAGGTGTTCCTCATCTCCCTTAGTCTATTTTACTTAAACTCCTCATTATATAAATTTGATTTAATTTTCCATTGTTTGGCTAGCTGAATTCAACTTTATTGTAATTGCCTTTATTGGGCTAACTGAAGGGTTAATCTTATCACAAAGTCTTCGACTTCACAATTGCAGTGGAGGAAAAATTGAACTGCCGAGTACCCTAGCAATGTCATGGTTTGAATACAATCTATTTATAAAACATGGGCTTTTGAGTTTCCTCTATAACCAATTGCTTTAGTGGAATAGCTCATCTTTATTGTATAATCTATAATAATAACAATTTATTAACCTTTGGAGTATTCAGATTTAGAATTTCTTAAGCTCATCAAGAACATGTTATAGTCTATGTGTTCATCCACTCCACCATTCTATTTGTGAAGATTAGGATCATCACTGAATGTCCATAACAGAAGTGTAGTTTAGTCAGTTTTGCAATGTCATACACAAGAGTTACCCCATTTTGTTCGCTCCTATGCATACTTGAATAACAAGCCTCTTGTTCGTTTCCTTATGAGAGGAGAAGGGTATATTGGTCCCTACAAGAAAAGGGTATGGTGTTCGGGTATATCTTCTGGGGTAAGGTTGAGGGTCCTTGTTTTATCAAGGTTCAGTCTTGTCACTTTGTCAAAGATTAATAACTCTAATCATTTAAAGTCTTTAATTAAATTGATATTCGAAGAACTGTAATATTACAAATTTGATTTAATGCTCACCATCTTTAAAGTAGAACAAATTTATTTAAATATCCTTACAAAAAGCTGAGAAAGAACAAAAAACAAGTTTAAACAAGATGCTGCAAATGGAATAAAACCTCACGAGGGATGAAACGATATCTTCCTAATTAGAATGCCCCATTATTTATTAGACAAGTGGGTCCTCGACTATATTTTTAGGGTTGTCATAATCTAATGCCCCACTTGCTCATAAAAACCAAGCCCCTAAATGATTAAATTCCGTAACTTGCTCTTCGTCGCCCTATAATTTTTAGTGGCTTGACCCAAACTTTATATCTAGCTCATAAATCTTCTCTAGGAATGAATGGGGTGGCCTTAATTTACCTTCAATATTTCTTGAACAAGATTCTCCGCAAGGTACTACCAAGATCAATGATTAATACATATTAAGATGCAATGTATAATATGTAATATATGATGTATAGATGTGAATGTAAAGATGCAAAAATGTTCCTATGAAAATACAAAAATGTGAATGCAAAATGTGCAATACAAATGCAAGAGGTGTTATTCTAGAGTGACCATCTTAAAACAATTTTCATTGAACACAAGGGTTTTGGTATGTCAAACAAACTTTAAGTATAAAGGATAGCTTTAACTCCTATATTCTTTATCTCTCTCAAGAGCCAAATTAACTCTCACTCATGTTCAGGTTCTGAGTTCTCAATCTGCTTCAATTCTCTTGCAAAGCTAGCTAAATCAACTAATTTGTTAGCCGCGTTGTTTGTTTGGATCATAATTTCTTTCATGATGTCGTTTTTTCCCTCCATATTATATGTCAATTCTCTGAGTTCTTGTCAATATTATTCATTATCATTTGTAAGAAAGTCTTTGTGGTTATGAAACATCTATAATCCTTATCAATGTCTTGTTCTTAGCTCTATAGTGGCTTCTAGCTCGACATCATTCTCACGCTGGTGACGCTAGTATGAAGCTTTCATGATGACTATGGACATATCCAACATCTGATTCTCGACTTGGCATTTTTCAAAATCATCCATGGATGTATTACGTCTTCTTTCTACAACCTGTAAAACATAGAAGGACTTGTTGGCTTGACCTTCATGCATCTTGCTATTCTTTCTCCACTGTTCAACATCGTTTTTCAGTTCAGTGACCCCTATTATCCACTCCTTAAGGGACATACTTAAGCTTCGTACCTTGACAAAATTTCTTCTTCCTGGATGCCCCCACTAATATCCTTACCTTCGAACGCTTTTAGCTCCATCTTAACTGGCAATCAATTACCAAACTAGGTCAAGCTTTCATCTCGAACTCCATGATCTAAAAGGTATTGTACTCGATGCTTGAAGGCGATGCAATTCTCAATGGAAGTCCTTAAACTCCTCTTGACTTGGATTGAACTGGAGTCTTCAGGTTTATTTTTCCTGACTTTGGGAGAAGACTCTCAAATGACCACGAGTTCTGACTGTGGGGATTCTTTTCATCTTTCTAAACTTTTACAGTTGTCAAAATTTCCTTAGGGTCTCCAGACAACTTGATGATGATACAGATGGTGACTGTGTGTGATTTCTCAGATTGGCTATGATTGGCTTGTTCTAAAGTTGTCCCTTGTGTATTTGATGTCGAAAGATCGTTTTTATCGAGCTATTTCATTACTCTTGCAGAAGTCTCTTTTCCCTTAGCAGAGAAACTCTTCGAGCCATCATCTTGGACATTTTCTATTTCATCTCTCTTATTTCCTCTTGCTCTTCGTCAACTATACGATATTTGGGTGCATAGCTCTCCACTATCCTTGGAGTCTCCTCAAGATGCCATTCTCTAACTGTGTTGTAGTTTTCTTGACCATAAAACCCTTTGTCCATCATGAAAACCTTTTACTTTAATGACCGCTCACAAATTCACACCTTTTGATTAGGTCATGATCATGTGATGCAAGTGAAAACATAAAAACACACATTAGTACAAAATGACAAGAATTACTATAAAAGAAATCAAAATAAATTAATACAAAACCATAATGCAAATGAAAATGCAAATGCATAAGGTGTTAACTCCAAAAGCGATCACCATAGAACAACCTTCATCAGACCATAAGTATTCCTTACACTAGACAAACAAGCTTCATTTTCTCAATCTAGGTATTTCTCATGATTTGATGTTGTCTTTGTAGTCGTTGTTGGATTCCTCAAAGTGTTAACCCACCTTTGTTAGTTTTAATTTACTTATCGTGATTGTTGGATCTCTAGATTTCCATTTCCGTGGGATTCTCCAAGTGGAAAACGACCTTGATATCTCCTGAAAGTTCTCTTAACTCAACTATTATCTGGCTATTTGATGCCATCTCGATCTTTGTTCAAAATAAATTAATACAAAACCATAATGCAAATGAAAATGCAAATGCATAAGGTGTTAACTCCAAAAGCGATCACCATAGAACAACCTTCATCAGACCATAATATTCCTTACACTAGACAAACAAGCTTCATTTTCTCAATCTAGGTATTTCTCATGATTTGATGTTGTCTTTGTAGTCGTTGTTGGATTCCTCAAAGTGTTAACCCACCTTTGTTAGTTTTAATTTACTTATCGTGATTGTTGGATCTCTAGATTTCCATTTCCGTGGGATTCTCCAAGTGGAAAACGACCTTGATATCTCCTGAAAGTTCTCTTAACTCAACTATTATCTGGCTATTTGATGCCATCTCGATCTTTGTTCATTTAACATGAGTCTTCGATCGAATTTGAGCTCTTCTCTCGTCGCTCAACTTTGTTTATGAGTCATTACCCTTCCGGATTTGACTATCTAGCTATGGAACTCTTATATCGATATGAAAGCCTTTTGATTTGATCAATACTTGTGAATTAACACCTTGTTTGGTTATGATGTGAAAATAGAAATGCAATCATAAGACATAAAAATAAGATAAAACAAAAGAAGTTTTTAGTACCATTTAACCAAAAAGCAGAAGAAATATTTTCAAAAGGAAAAGATCCTACCCAACTGGTATCTACCCTAACATGTTTTTATAGCATTCCTACCCAGACACGTTTTCTACCACCATGTTTTGTTCAACATATAAACCCTAACCTCGTGACATCTAGTTCGCATGCTTGTTCCAAAAAAATGAACCTAACTGCATACTATTCTAATTCTCATGCTTTTGCAAAATAATTAAATAAATTTAAGGAAAATGTTATAGCGAGTTTCCCTTTTGTGACTTTTGAAGAATAGTAGACAGAGATTCAAAACAAGCATTGTTTTAGTATTACTAACAGGGTCTTTGAATTGTCCTCTATTAGTACCCCCTTGGGCCTGCCAGACCCTCTATCCTCACCCATTATAGGCTTAAATGGGTCGAGTTCAATTCGAGAGGATGCATTTCCCCATGTCCATGCGAGGAAACTCAATGTTTCACTCGTAAACACAAGGCATATGTACCTCATAGGTTACTTACTAAAGCCCATACAGAGAAAAATAAATTTTCTCACATAAGTGAAGCGTTCATCCTTACCTAATGGGACAGAGCACAGCTAGAAGGCTCTAAATATTCGAATGATTCCGACGTGATTGAGGGAAACTAAAAATTCTTCGCCTCGATCCAAAAAAACCAAAAGACTAAAAAAAAAAGTCAGAAATATGAAACATGCAAATCACACGTTAATACAACTAATAAATAAAAGATATACAATGCGATGCAACCAAAACATGAGGATCAAAATTTAAATATCATTCAAATTTACCATTTTCAACTAAAAAGATGTCGTATAATCGATTAGAGCCCGACTCTCTATTGTCCCAACGGAGTTTCCAAGCTGTCGAAACTGTCCTTAAGCTTTTTAGGGCTTTTGCGGGGATCGATCCAACTTAATTTTGGAAAAGGTTTGCGTTTCAAATAAAACGAATAAATATTTTCGGAGTCACTATCGACCTTTAGGTTAGGTAGGTCGAAGACCTAAAATATATTTTAAAATAAGTTTAAGAGAAATAATTTTAAAAGATACAAATTGATCTACGTTTAACCAGAAATTTGTTATGAAGAGGGTTCGGGAGTCGATTACGTGTGGGGAAGGATTAACACCCCCACAACGCCTGAAATCGATACCTAAGCAATTATGTGTCATCAAAATATTAAAATTGGCAAATTTGAATATACATTTGAATTATGATCCTATAAAAGTTTTGAAAAGGGTATTATTTCGTATGAAAAATCTTAAGAAAAACACACTCCTTGTTAGTTAAGGCACTTTCTTTATGGATTTCTTGTAACCCTATTTTTTATAAACAAACACATAGGTAGTAAGCTGGAAATATTCCCTTCACAAAATAATATTCCCCCAAAGATATTTACGATCGACTATAATATTTTTAACATTAAGCATGCCAAAAATCAAAAGTATATTTTTAACATTAAGCATGCCAAAAATCAAAAGTACAATTCTAATTAAGACTAACAACCCATGGTAAAACTTTAACTATTCACTAAAAGGTTAATCAATAATATAATTAATTTAAGGACTAAATCTAATCTAACAACAAACTTCAAGGACTAAATTAAACAAAAACAATAGAATGGGGACTAAATTAAATATTTACTGAAATATAGAATACAACTTGAGAAATTAACAGTGACCTAAATGTATATACATGGTAACATAAGGAGGACCAAAACACAATATTTCATTTTTTGAAGTGTATTAACATACAAATGGTTAAATCACTAAATCAGATTATCAAACTTGAATAACAAAGTAAACAGTCACTCACTGGTGATTAAAACGTAAATAACCGCTAAACATTCAGGGATTTAAACATAGATAACCCAAAAATTTAAAACTGGGATACATATATGGAAAATAAAGAAACCGGGACAAATAAAAAACAAGTTCTAAAATGGTCACTACAGGTGACTATTATGTGAATAAGCAGTAACAATTGGAGGACTACTAAATGATTTGTCCCTAACGTTCGACTAAAAATACTACATTTTTTACCATTTCAGGCAACATTCAAAACCCTAGCCTCATTCATTTCATCTCTTCTCTCTTTACTCACCCTCAACTCCTATCCTCTTCTTCTCGACCGATGACCTTCCAAGGGTCTAAAAATAGTCGGCCACCGTAGATCGGTGGCCAACTCCTCCTCTGACCAGCCTTACATCCCTTTTCCTAGCCTAAACACTAAACCGAAGCTTAAGGAAACAAAAAAAACCTATAGCCCTCTCACCAAACTTCCATTTGGCCGAAACCCAAAACACTTCCTAGATAACGCCGCCACTCTACCACCACCACCGGTGGCCGATCTAACCAAAACCGAGCTAGAATGACCAAAGGCTACACTTTTGTTTAAAACCTTAACCCAAGTACCCTTTTTAAAACAAGCAAAGACTCCTAGCAGCCGAAAAGCCCCAACCCACCTTTAGACTCTCGGTGGACCCAATCTCCTAGAAGAGGTCTCTTTTCATTTCTCCGATGAAGGGTTTATAACTAAGGTAAGAAAAAAAAACGATCCATTTCCTTTTATTTTGCTATGTTACTTCGAAAATAACTGAGGAATCAAAGTAAAAAAGCAAGCAGAAGGTAGAGATACCTTTGAAAGTCCGTAGTATTGCTTTGAATCTGAGTTCTGTTTCTTTTTTCAATTTGAAAACGATGGAAATTTTTAAATATTTTTGTCGGGTTATATACCCGATTACAAGGTTCATAAAATAATTTTTTTTTCTTTTGGCCTTTTTTTTCCTCTTCTAATTACTGATAATAATCTGATGCTTTTGTTGTGTTGTTCCTACTTCTCTGCTTACGATTCTGACGGGGCAGAGGGGGTTCGTCGATGGGTTTGGCGCTGGTAAAGCTGACCGGTCGGGGCATTTAATTCCTTGGATTTCTTACGATTTCGCTTTGATGTGGTCGGATGGCGTGGCACAGAGACCAAGAACGGGCGAGTGAAGCATCTGGAAAGGCGCGCGTGCATTGAACGATCTGATCTCTTCGGGTGAATCTGGGCCGTTGAATCGCTGATCGGATCCTCAACAATCCAACGGCTATGATGTGTTGGCGGCGGCGGCGATTGGTGTAACATTATGGTAAGAACCCTAATTGATCCATATCTGGACCGTAGAGTGATCCCAGATTTGACGGTCCAGATCAAGCGACGGTTGGACAGAAAGGGAAAATTAGGGTTTCCCAAACCCTGAACTATTGGGCTACATCCGGATCTGGGCTGGCTTGTTCAGGCCTAATTGTAGAGTTCCCTTCTTTTTTTTTTTTGGTTTTTGGGCCTGTAATAATTAAAATGTATTTTATCTTATATATGTATATATTTTATAGTAATATTATTAAGTTATATCACTAACTAATAATTTATACATATAAATGCAATCCTCGGACAAATCGAGCATCTACACCTACTAACCCCCCACTTATGGTAAATATGGCCAAAACTTAAATTTAAAGGCTTGAATGGAAGCTAATGATGAAGATATATCAACCCTTACCTTGGTATTTTTGGATTGGGCTTGCAAGACTATAAAGTTTCAACCTTTTTTCAACTTTTAGGGAGGAAGAAGGAAATGTAGAAGAAAGGAAGAAGACAAAGGCACGAAAAATAAAAAAGGAAAAGAGTTTCAGAGTGATATCATCCCAATTAATAGGATTTCAACCTTTAAAAATAAAATTGGTGTAGTAGCTCCCTTAGTCCCTCAACTTTCAAGATCAAATCAAGGTCACCCTTTTTAGCTTCATCTAGGCTCCAACTAAGCCCAAATCAACTCAATCTTAGACTAAGGCTTCCTATAAGCTAATGGATTTAATCAAAGCCTTCATAGTTGTTTGCCCAAACACTTAACTCGAGATTTGAGATGTTACATCATCCTCTTTGAAAGTAAGTCGAGCTATCAAACTATGAACTTCTTTATCCATTCATAATATACTGGAAGGAGATAACCAAAAATGGAGGGAGAGAGATTATACAACATAATAATACCAAATCATATAACACGACCGGCTGGAGAATCATACCTTCAAAATGAATAACCGTTTGCACGTGCCATGCAACCGTTAGAAAGCGACAAAAGACGTGTCCCAAAACATGGGAAAAATAAGCGCAAACTAATATACTCGACCACAGAGAGGGGGAGCCTGCTAAAGCCCCTCATGCATGGTGTCTGAAACTATATACAACAATTTTGACCCCCAAAAATCAGAAACAAAAAGTGATCGTAAAGAAAAAGGGACCAAACCAAAAGAAACTCCATACCATCGCAGAGTATATTGGGAAAAAATAACCAGTGAACGGAGACACAGAATCAGCGTCCAACAATCCGTGGTAGAAAACCAAGCAACATAACCTGTACCAAAGGACGGAGACCGTATTCGGTAACCTTGATACCCTACAAACGTGGGAGGGCCGCGAGCGCATGAGAGCGACATTTTATTGTTATAAAGTTTTCCGACTCACAAGTGAATAATCTTGATAATGTGCATAATCTATTTATTTTTAATTGGTTTAAGGGTTATTTTTATCCCTATAATAGACACATTTTATCATTTTCTCTCATATGATATTTTTGCATCAATTTAACCCTCAAAATTATTTAATTGTATCATCCTAAACCCTAAATCATAAATCTTAAACAATAACTTAAAATTCTAAATCTTAAACCCTAAACCTAAACCTTAACACCTAAACCCTAATTTAAAATCCTAAACAATAGTAAATAGTTTAAATATTTATGCAATTGAATAATTTTGAGGGTGAAATTAATGCGAAAATATTATAAGAGCAAAAATGATAGAAAGTATATTACAAGGAAAAAATAACCCTTAATCCTTTTTAATTTGATAGTTCTATAGATTTTAAGCATGATTACTACCGGTTTGGTTAATTCTCTGAATACTGGCAAATAGTAGGCTGGCAAGTAAGGTGATTTGTTGTAAAGAATTATTTTTTGACGAATAATATGTATGTAGTTAGCGATCCACCCCAACGGCAAAACTGACATTTTATATGAGGTTAGATATTCCTTATTATTGGTTAAATTAAATTAAATTTCGTTTTTTAATTATTTTAATTATTTTTAATTATTTTTAATCAATTTAAATTTGTTATTTAATTTTTAAATAATGACAAAAATTATTCTTAATATTTTTTGAATGATCAATTTGATATGTATTTTAAACACTTTAACCTTAATGTTTTAGTTTTGGTCAAAATGATCATTTGTGGATGAAAACTGAAGATCAACTCTTGTTGTTGAAATAACATTCTCGAATTTACTTAATTGATGGTGTGATATTTTCAAGTCAATATTTAAGCACACATGATATATATATATATATATATATATATATATATATATATATATATATATATATATATATATATATATATATATATATATATATATATATATATATATATCATCACTCAAGCACGTATCATATATGACACATTATCATATTAATACATGTAGCATATGTCACGTCAGTCAATAATTAAGTTTATGAGACATATATCACACCAATATTTTAGCACACATTACATATACCATACCAATAATTAACTACATGTCAAAATACTACATCATTAAAAATATTAATTATTAATTAATTAAATATTTTCATATAAAACAAGTCATTTTAATAAAAAAAAATGAAATGTTAAAAGTTAAATTGACGAAAAATATAATATAGGCAAAAATAATATTAGGATAAACTATGCATTTAATACTTAAACTATCAGGTTTTTTCATTTTAGTATCTAAAATTTCAAAAAAAAATTCAAAATCATACCTAACATTTAGTTTTTGTTTCATTTTTTATACTCTTTATTAAAAAATTAACGTGTTTAGTATCTGTTTCGATCCGTTTTAGTACCTACACTTTCATTTTTTTTTCAAAATTTAGCGTTACATTTTGAATGGGGTACTAAAACGAAACAAAAACTAAGTATGATTTTGAAAAAATTTAAAGTTTAGGTACTAAAACGGACCAAAACTGATAGTTTAGGTACTAAATACGTAATTTACCCATAATATTATGGAAAAAAATTACATTAGACCTTTATTTCTTTCAGATTTAAGCCAAATTATTGGACACGAAACTAGCCAAGAAAAACCTTGTTGATCAATACTTCCAGTTTTAATAATTCCAGTATGTGTGAATTCAATTCTACTTTCCTTTACTATTGAATTTGTTTTTCTTTAAGGCATATGATATTACTTTTTTAATGATTTTGATTAGTGCGGTAAACAAGTAGAGTCAAGTTTGAATATTATTTAGTTCGACTCGAATCAAACTCGAAATAAATATTAAAGTTTGACTCGAGCTCGAAAAACTTGAACTTAAAACATTTTCAGACTTAGTTCAATTAAAACTCAAACTTGAGCTTGGTATAAGCTCGAACCTGAAATTTAAGTACATGAAAATCTTATTTTATATTTTTAAAAAAATAACATATAAATGTTAATATTTTTAATAAATTAGGGACCGTTTGAGAATGCTTATGGAAGTGAGTTTAGCCAAAATTTCGTTAGAAACGCAGAAGTATTCCCAAACAATTTATTTTCAGCTAATGATTCGGTTTTGAAAAGTAATTATTGACTCAAATCAAGAAGTTGGAAGCAGTGATGAAACTAGAAATCTATTATAACAGGTTAAAATATATTTTATTTCCCATAAATATTTTTTTTAATTGAAGGTGCCTGATAAATTTTTCTTTATTTTTTTAAAAGTGTATATATTTTTTAATATTAATTAATATTAAAAAATAATTGTCAGAGGCTAAGGCTCCCCTTGACCCCTTCGAAGTAGGGATGTTCATGGACGGTTAACCGTACCGTTTAGCTTAAACGGTCGGTTAACCATTATAATGGTTATGAGATTTTTCTAACTGTAACCTAACCATTAAGAAACGGTTAACCGCTAATGGTTAACCATTATTAATGGTTCGGTTACAGGTTAACCATATTACAATTATTTGTCAATTTTTTTCATAATTTATACTACAAAAAAATGTAACACTTAACACATAATTATACCGATGTAAGTGAATAAAATAAACAAGTGTAGCACTTAACACGTATTTACACCAGTATAAGTGAATAAAACAAAAAAGTGTAACACTTAACACATACTACATCGGTGTAAGTAAATAAAATAAAAAAAGTGTACCACTTAATACATACAACGGTATAAGTAAATAAAATAAAAAAAATAAAGCACTTAACATATACTTACACCAATAAAAATATGTATATCTCTTAATATCTTTGTATCTAATAATAAACATATAATTATATTGGTGTAAGTATGTTTCTATATTTTCAAAGAAATAAAAAATAAAAAATAATAATAAAATATATATTATGTTATTTGTATACAAGTTTTATTAAAAATATATATAAATTATAAATAATAGAAACTTATATTAAGTTATTTATGTAAAAATATAATAAATTAAAAATATAATAATGGTTAACCGTTTATCAAAATTTGTAACCCTTAACCTTAACAGTTAACCACCATTTTTAGTGGTTCGGTTAATTAACATGTTAAATATAACAGTTAACGGTTTTGAGTTTTTTGAAACCACGAAGTTCTACCCATGGCTGGAAGAATGGTTGTTTTGCGTTAGAGAAGCTCGTTTGGAGAAACATTCCCACACGAAGCCTTAATTTAAAAGAAATTAAAATTTGAATATATAGTTTTTTCAAGTTGCTCACATATTTTCGAGTCATGTATCAAGTAGTTCGTTTCGGCTCGTTAAGAACTCGAGTTGAGTCCATTCGATTAGAGTGTTGACCGAATTTTGATCGAGTCAAATTCGAATAGCTCACGATCTATCTCATCTCATTTACATCCTAATTTTAACACACATCAAATTTTAGTACCATTATCGGAGATTAATAGTAATTAGTTTTAATTTTATTTGGTGACTAGGTCTGGATGCACAAGCACACATAATACGATTACAAGATCGAGAAGACATGTCATGTATTGGGAAAAGATACGATTTGTAAAAGAAACAAGTGGGTTGAATCTCTTCTTCACTTTATCAAGGAGATGATACATCATATACTAAAACAACCTCTTTGCTTTTCTATTAATAAAATGATTGTGGAGATTCAAGATAGAACTTTGACAAAATCGGGAAAGAAAAAGAGCAAACGTGTAAATAAAAATAAAAGATTCA
Source organism: Hibiscus syriacus (assembly GCF_006381635.1). Taxonomy (NCBI): domain Eukaryota; kingdom Viridiplantae; phylum Streptophyta; class Magnoliopsida; order Malvales; family Malvaceae; genus Hibiscus; species Hibiscus syriacus. Next base: position 3,019,854 of record NW_024063276.1, on the reverse strand, counting down.
AAAGAACGTGTTGGAGTCCACATAACTGGATGGAAGATCTCTTCAAACTCGGATATGCAAGCTAAATGGAACGCTCCGACTAAAGAAGTTGATAAATTTTGGAGCTCGACAAAGAACTGGGGATTCAGATTCAAGGTGTAACCCACATACCGATGTGGGTGGCCCGATCCAATCCGAGGTGTCACATTAGGGCCACCGGAGAGACCCACAATAAAAATCTCAGAAAAATTAAAAAGTTTGTTAAAACATGTAAAATCATAAAAAAAATTATAAACACAACAATAACATTTTACAATATTCAAAAATAAAATAGATTCCACACTCAGATATAAAAACAAAATACAACCTATATGCAAGCAACACTGGTGTAACTCTCATATCGATGACTATAGTTGCACTGGTTCAATCCTTTTAACCTGAAAAGGTGAGTAACAGAGTGAGCTTTGGAAAGTTCAGTAATACAGAACTACCAGATGATGCTGAAGAACATGCAAATAACATATAAGCATATGTTTCCTTATTGATTCGGACATCTACATATTTTTATGCTGAGATGAGGTCCCACTGATATCTCAGACAGTACGAGATAGTAAGCTTTCAGTTTAGAGGAAATGTTTCATATGACGGGGTTCAAGATATCAGAATAGGTTGTCTATTGTGTTCCTATAAATCAGTGAAAATATAGATATCATTTTTAAAATAGTAACATTTTAAAACATATTTTTAAAAACTATAGTAAAACCCTCCAACCTAAAGCCATGAGCAGTTCCCCATAACTACATCCATAAGGACTTACCCTAGGCCCAAAAAGGCATAGGAGCCAACCTAAGGGAGTACCTTGAGTCCATATGGTCTTACCCTAACCGAAGCATAGGTGCCCACCTGAGGGGAATGCCCTTAGGTCCATAAGGTCTTACCCAAAAGTACATAGAAGTGGTGTCATCCCTAAGGGAGTGCCTTAGGTCCACAAGGTCTTACCACTAGGCCCGTTAGGCCCAGGAGCTCACCCAAGAGTCGCCTTAGGTCCATAAGGAATTACCAGTCGGTGCTGAACCTATACAAGGAATTATCATCAGCGAATGGACCTACCAGTGTCTTCAATCATACCAGAGTCCCAGAGTACCCCGTATAAAAATAATTTCAGTCAGTAAAATATAGATATCAATAATCTGAGCAGAGATGGGAGATCAAAATAGAAATCACAATCCAGTGCTGAAATCAGAGGTCAATCTGTATTCTAGATAATAGAGTCATACGTTTAAAATCAAAGAAAACATCCATGATAATCAGGGAACACACCTAAGGTTCCAGATATTATTCGAAGGTGATTGGTATTTATTAGATAGAGAGTCATGAAACTTCTGTAAACTGATTAAATTCAGAAATGAGATCCCCATAAAAGGGTTTGATGGTTGACAGATTCATCAGTTATTCAGAACTTGATTTATCAGGATCATATAGTACTCAGATATTTTTTTGGAGGCACTATGTAATCAGAAAGGCTATTTAAAATCCTTTGCATCATATTTACTCGTGTTTTCATATATGACAGGAGTAATTTCATTATCCAGGAAATCATAGACATTTTTGGCATTAGGTTCTTTGAGAATTATTGTTGAATTGATCATCTTCAGAATAATCACAAAATGGATCTTAGAGAGACGAACATGTATTCCAATGGTCTTTATTCTAATTCGGCATTGCACGTTATTAGGAAATGTTGACGTGCTTGATTTTTGCTTCCAAACCCTTATGGATGATACAACATATAAAATCATCAGTGTTTCTAGACTTATCCAAGTTATTCACTTAACTTAAGGTCATCAGGGTACTTAGGTCATTTAGTAGTCAAGTCTATCCCGGTCACTTTAGAGTTTCTGGAGTAATTCTATCGTTTCTGAAATTTGAATACATATTGTACTTCCATTCCGTTTAACTTGGTCATATAATATAATCATATTGGTATACAAAGTTGATTTGTTCATTTGAGAGCTGAGGATATTAGTTATTCTAGGGCTTGGGTGTGTTTTGAATCATATTACACTTTAGGGCATTCTAAATAAATCATGAGTTTAATTGGTGATTCCAAGATTCCAATGGATCATAACAAGTTCTTAGGTCATCTCCATTATCATAGTCATCCATATTCCTTTTTACACTTTAAGGGTATTATCGTAATTTCATTAAATTTTGTTAGTGGCATTACTTCCAATAACTTAAGCTTGAAAGTAGTCTAGTTCATTTAGAATTCTGGGTACTTTGTTCATTTGATCACTAGAGGTTAATTTCACCACTAGGGAAGTCTTGGTCATTTTACAATACAAAGGTATTTTCGTAATTTTACCCCATATTGCTATTTTTGGTAATTTATTCTCCAATATTTCCTACATTTAACCTTTATCGAGATTAATCAAAATTTAGGAGTCCTGAGATTGATTGATTACTAATTAAATTACTAAACTTAGAATTCTTTCCGATCGGGCAAGCAATTTCTTTTACGAGTCGTCTGAGTCTTTTACAGTGTTCCGTCTTTAATCCAAATTTAATTTGAGTCCAATGATAATTAACTACGTCTCATGGACCAATTATTTCCATCCACACATTTACCAATTATCAATGTGTTCCGGAAAGCATATAAAAGCTAGTAGAGTATTACCTCGATTTCCATGATCCACTAATCGAACATTTAATCTTCATTCAATCACTCTCGAACTTGAATTCAACGTCTAATAATTCCTCGGATACATTCCAAACGAATTTACGTTAGAAACTAAACTTAATTGCGAAAAACATATCGAATCGTAATATTAATCAGTGAAAACAACTTATTGGGTTTGAATTTAGCAAAACAGACCTAAAAAATGGACTCAAGACGTCAAAAAACATTAGGATAGGTGTTCTCAAAAAAAATTCAATGGCCGGTCAATGATCAACGCGGGTCAGCTTAGTCAACTCGACTCGATCTAACGGCTCGGTTGGTTAGGTCAGGCGGCTTGGTCATCAAACTCCCCTGGATGACAAACAACGCCCACATGCAGGAGATGGCGCGTGCAGCGACTCTGGGGGCTGTTTCGACCGGCCGATTCTTTCCCGATCTTATACATATTTGAATTAACCAATTATCAACCCAACAATCAGCATAAAATTCTCTAAAATCACCGAAAACACAAAATATGAGCTTACCCACGACGGACGGTGAAAACGACGATGGTACGACAACCCATGGGTCGGGTTTTTGATCAAAACGATAGAGGAATGCATTAATAATGATGGTGAGGTGAGATGACAACCGAGGTGGTCGGAATCGTGAAATAACTTAGGCGCGTGGGGTAGTTTCGACGAAACTTCTCGACAAGTTTTACGATGAATGACGGCGATTCACAACCGAATACGGGTTGGGTTTTGATCACCGTTCGATGGTGAATCTAACGGTAGGAGTGGTTTGAGCTGGGGTGGTCGGACGGCGACAGATCAAGGAGGTATATATGGGTCGGTGGGGAGGAAATTGGGGGTTAGGGAGGAAATTAGGGGTTAGCGATTTTGATTTTGGGTTGATAATTTGGGGTTATCGATAGGGGTTTATTTTTCATGTGTAATAAAAATTAGTAAAATCTGGAAATTTTCCTGCACTTCTAAAACTGACTATAAGTTTCTGAAACTTATAATTTGGCCCCTATATTAGGGAGTGACAGTTCAGAAGAAGGCGTAATTCTGGAATTAGCTTCATTAGAAGAATCCGATTATGTCTCTCAGGAGTTGTAAAAGATGTAGTGTGGAGGGTGGGTGTTAACAATAAGTTTTTGTCTTGTAAGATTAGATGTATGGGAATAGAATCATAATTTGAAATTAGTATATTGATGTCTGGAAGTGCATTGAAAGAGCCATTTTGAAGAATAGTATATTGATATCCTACTGCGCGAAGATTCAACTACACATGAAGTTTAATCTAGAATCATTACATCAAGGATAAAATTGGGATCCCCAAATCGAATAATATGAATCCATGAGAACACATGGATTTGTTTTCAGTGAAAAAATTATCTGTGTTGATGTGTTGAAGATCCACATTTTAATTTCGATAAAATTTGGAACCGTAAGCTGCCACCTGAGATTTTTGTAGGTAGTGGAACGTGTCTTGGTTGAGCGCTCGAAATGTCTTAACACTCTTGGAATTTTACTTCCAAGGGGAAGGGCAATACAAAGATAATTTGGTTTGTTTTTGTGCAGCTGTTGCAATATGGAGTTATGGCTTTGAAAGAAGTTATTTTGGTCGATAAGAACACTTGGTGGGAAAAACGAATGACTTACGCTGCTTCACGGGATGAGAAATCAAATAATCGTTCAGGTTTCAGTCGGATCAAGTTAGGTCAGGTCAATTTAATGGTTCGATTCAGATCAGGTCAGGTCTGAGTTGATTTTAAATCAAATTTAGTTTGTGTTCAAGTTGGTTAATTTCAGTTTAGATCGATGTCAGTTCAATTCAAAACGATTCAGGTTTGAACCAATTAAATAGCATGTTAATTCAAGTTTAGATAGACTTCAGGTCGGATATCGTTTATATCAAGTCACATCATTGACATACAAAATTCAAATTGAATCTTATTGGGTATGGATGACTTTAGGTCGGATCATTTTTGGGTTAATTAATTTTTCGTCTTTAATGAACGCCGAATTGTAATTTGTAATTGTATACGATTTGGAAAAATTACAAAAATATAAATAATTATGGGGCAATTTTGATAAAAATCTAATTTTAAAGACTAAATTGAAAAAACATGCAATTACAAACTGAAATTTAAATAAATTAAACAACACACATAGATAAAGGGATCAAATCGAAATAATCATAAAATGTAAAGTTAAAATTAATATAAAATGGACTAAAAAAGTCAAAATGAAGTTTATTATGTGATTTATAGGGTTTGAAGTAAATTACAAAAATATAAATAAGTATAGGTCAATGTCAAATACAAATAAAATTTTAAGGATTGAATTGAACAAATATGAAATTACAAATTAAAATTTTAATAAAATTAAACAACACACATGGATCAAATAGAAATAATTGTAAAATGTAAAGATCAAATTAATATAAAAAATAAAATGAATTGCATTCATTTCAAAAGTTGGGAACAAAAATATATATGGTTTTGGATATTATAATATGATTTTAAGGATTAAATTGAACAAACATAAAAGTACAAACTATAATTTAAATAAATTAAACAACATGCAAGGCACAAATTGAAATAATTATAATACATAATATAGCATGCACGTATACTTAAGCATATATACTTATGTATATATAAGAAGAAGACTATGAGTTGGAGGCCGAATAAAAGATGGAAGATAACAGTATTCCTACAATCAAGATTGACAAAAAATGAATGAAAAAATACGAAAACCATGGAGGAAAGCCCCGCTGATTATCATGTTCGAAAAATTAATAAATAATTGAATAAAATTGATCTATTTTAATATTAAGTTATGTCATTTGGTTAACAAACTTAATATTTGGTATTAAATTGCATCAATTCAATTATACCTATTAGCTTTTCAACAAATTTATTCATCAAAAGGTCATAACCTTTTGATTAATTTCCTCTCCCCTATATATAGGTTAGTTGAGGTACAATCTTAGAAACAACTTTGAGACACATTCACAAAGGTGAATTAGGAAATCACTTAGAAAATTTCTTTCAAATTTGTTCTTTCCGATGATAGAGAAAGACAAGATTGTGTTCGACTGATCACTACGGTTGTGCTTACTGTTGTGATCGTTTGTTGTTCTGTGTTGGGAGACCGACGTCCACCGTTACTCAAAGCATGAAGAGAGGACGAATATGTCTTAAGGAAACTGTTCATACATGCCTCAACAAAAATCCTTCTTCGGTTTATCATACTCTACTCATCCGATTCATTGTCTAAATATGAGTAAATCAATTTCTTGCCTATACTTTAAGTTTTATTTATTTTTCTTTGTTCGATTATATAATAATATTTATTATTGTTATTTTTATCTCGGATTAACCATTTTTCTAACAATCTTAAGAAAAATTCTTTCTTAATTTTTTAATCCGAGAGGAAATCGATTCTTTGAGTTTAATCCTAACTATGCACTAATGAAGCATCATTGGAAAACCACCAAAATAAGGAACCCGTGCCAAAGTAAAGTTTTCAATTGATTCCAAAAGTTGTTTGACATGTTCAAAGCAAATTGGACACAATATTGGGTTCCCACTAACCTTTATGTGTGATGAGGCCTTTCTATGTTAATTTGTCTGCAAGTTTTTGATGTAGAATTACCATGTGATAAGCGTGATAAGGAAGGCACAATGTTGATAAATAAATTCAAATATGTAGCTTATGAATTCTTGACTTACGGGGGCGCACTTTGAAGCCACTTGTAGGTTCAAATGACTACGATTAAGAAATTAATTGGTAAATGATATCTTCAGTATTTCATTTTCAGTAATATATTGCGTTAAATATTGTGCTTATGTTCATATTTTAGTTTCTTAAATTCCCACCATTCAACAAAAATTAGTTCTGTTTCAAGAATTAATTTACTAAATTCTCATCGTTCAACAGAAAGTGGTTCTGTTTTGGGTTTTAATCTCGTTGTCCAACAGAAGTTGGTTTTGTTTCGGATTTTAGTTTTACGAAATCCTGACGTTTATCGAATTCAACAAAAATATTGTTGATTATGAATTTTTGTTTCGGGATTTTAATTTTAATAAATTCTCTCCGTTTAACAGAAATTACTTAATTGTTGGATTTTAGTTTTGACTAAAATTTGTTGTGATAAATAAGGTACCAAAAGGAATTATGATATGTCTTTGAACAAAAATCGGGCCTATAATTTTTGTTTCAGGATTTTAATCCTGTTGTTTAATAAAATTTATTTGATTTACTGTTGCTAACAGAAATCTTTTGGAGGTAACAACATTGTTACAAATCTTGTTTTAGAATTTTAATTTTTATTAAATTTTGTTGTTTAACATAAACAAATGGTAAAATAAATTGAATTAATTTTCAATTTATTGTTCAAATATTTACAAATTTTGATTATGTGTGTTTAAACGAAACAATGGTAACCCCAGTGATTCACCTAACTCGTGATTTGAAATGTTGATTCCTATTCAAACTTTGAATAAAATTCAACGATATCAGTGGTTGTGATCCACAATGAGAAGCATACGAAAGTCATGCATAGAATTTCAAGACACAGAGACCTAAGATGTTATATTTAATCATGTTGAATATGACCAAATATAGGATGATCCTCCTATTCATAGAGAGGATGAGATAGACATTGTTGTCATTAAAGCTTGACTGCATTCTAAATTTCTATGTCGGAATTACATCTTGAATGTATTGTCAGATACACTATATGAAGCGTATAGTGTCCATAAAATTGCTAAAGAATTATGAATAATATTTGGCCATATTTTGAGTTGTTACAAAACATGTGGAAGAAGCTATTTTATTGGCAAATAAGTTAACTTACAAGAAAATAGGTGAGACACCATAAGAGTTATGGAAATGTAGAAAATTTTCCTACAACTACATCAATGTGTGGGGTTGCCTTGTATAAGTATAATGGTAAGTCGAGACACATACTCGTCGACATAATATCATTAAACAATTGATATCAATTAGAGTTATCTATATTGATTTTGTGAGATCAAAAGATAGCATTGTGGATCCGCTAAACAATGAGTTGAATCGAGATCAAGTTGATAAACATTGAAAGGAATGTGACTAAAGCCCATTAATATTTTAAGCGCTATGTGAAGGAAAACCCAACCTAGTTGACTGGAGATCCCAAGATCTATGATCAATGGGACAACCTACTTGCATAGACCTTGTGAGGTCACTATGGGGGTCTTATCCCCAAGTCCATTCCAATGATGAAAACAATGACTAAAATGTGGAAAAGGTTAAGCAATGCTTTTAATAACCACTATGTGTTTTGCTGAGGAGAACAACATAAGTCACCTATGTGAGAGTGAAGTGGAGCCACTTCAAAGAAGCTATTGGGGCATAGTTCTCTAAACACTTGTAGAAACAGGAGATATCTACGACTATATGGACATAACCATGAGAACCAAATTCTTGTCAGTGTGATAATTATGTGAGGTATGTCATCGCTAACATCAATGGCAGGATTGTTCAAAGACATCACATCTACTGGACAACCAGTAAAGTAAACATATTTTCACAAGGGAAGGTTCAAAGGGGGGCGCCTACCTATCCTATGAAAATATTGAACGTAAAATCTATCACCATATCGAGTCAGTGTTTGAAATCATCAATTCCATACATGTGGGGGATTGTTGGAAAAATTAATAAATAATTGAATAAAATTGATATCTTTTAATAATAAGTTATGTCGTTTGGTCAACAAACTTATTATTTGGTATAAACTTGCATCAATTCAATTATACCTATTAGCTTTTCAACAAATCTCTTCATCAAAAAGTCATAACCTTTTGATTAATTTCCACTCCCCTATATATAGTTTAGTTGAGGCACAATCTTAAAAACAACTTTGAGACACAATTCACAAAGTTGAACTAGGAAATCACTTAGAAAATTTCTTTTAAATTTGTTCTTTCTGGTGATAGAGAAAGGCAAGATTGTGTTCGACTGATCACTACAGTTGTGCTCGACTGATCACTACTGTTGTGCTTACTATTGTGATCCTTTGTTTCTGTGTCATGGGAGACCGACGTCCAACGCTACTCAAAGCACCAAGGAGAGGACGAATCTATCTTAAGGAAACTGTTCGTACAGGCCTCAACAAAACTCCTTCAGTTTATCATACTCTACTCATCCGATTCATTGTCTAAATATGAGTAAACCAATTTCTTGTCTCTACTTTAAATTTAGCTATGTTTGATTATATAATAATATTTATTATTATTATTATTATTATTATTATTATTATTATTATTATTATTATTATTATTATTATTATTATTATTATTATTATTATTATTATTATTATATTATTATTATTATCTCAGATTAACCATTTTTTCTAACAATCTTAAGACATTCTTTCTTAATTTTTTTAATCCGAGAGGAAATATATTCTTTGAGTTTAATCCTAATTATGTACTAATGAAGCATCATTGGAAAACCATCAAAATGAGGAACCCGTTCCAAAGTAAAGTTTTCAATTAATTCCAAAAGTTGTTTGACGTGTTCAAAGCAAGTTGGGCACAATATTGGGTTCCCACTAACCTTTATGCGTGATGAGGCATTTCTATGTTAATTTGTCTGCTTGTTTTTGATGTAGAATTACCATGTGATAAGTGTGATAAGGAAGACACAATGTTGATAAAGAAATTCAAATATGTAGCTTATGAATTCTTGACTTACGGGGGCGCACTTTGAACCCACATGTTGGTTCAAATGACTACAATTAAGAAATTAATCGGTAAATGATACCTTCAATATTTCATTTTCAGTAATATTTTGTGTTAAATATTGTACTTATGTTCAAATTTTAGTTTATTAAATTCCCACCATTCAACAGAAATTATTTCTGTTTCAAGAATTAATTTATTAAAGTCTCATCGTTCAACAGAAAGTGTTCTGTTTTGGGTTTTAATCTCGTTGTCCAACAAAAGTTGGTTTTGTTTCAGATTTTATTTTACTAAATCCTGACGTTTATCGAATTCAACAAAAATATTGTTGATTATGAATTTCTGTTTCGGGATTTTAATTTTAATAAATTCTCTCCGTTTAACATAAATTACATAATTGTTGGATTTTAGTTTTGACTAAAATTTGTTGTGATAAATAAGGTACCTAAAAGAATTATGATATGTATGTGAACAAAAATCGGGCCTATAAGTTTTGTTTGAGGATTTTAATCCTGTTGTTTAACAAAATTTATTTGATTTACTGTTGCTAACAGAAATCGTTTGGAGGTAATAACATTGTTACAAATTTTGTTTTAGAATTTTAATTTCTAATTAAATTTTTTTGTTTAACAGAAACAAATGGTAAAATAAATTGAATTAATTTTCAATTTATTGTTGGAATATTTACAAATTTTGGTTACGTGTTTTAAATGAAACAATGGTAACCCCACTGATTCACCTAACTTGTGATTTGAAATGTTGATTCCTATTCAGACTTTGAATAAAATTCAACGATATCAGTGGTTATGATCCACAACGAGAAGCATGTGAAAGTCATGGATAGAATTTCAAGACATAGAGACATAAGATGTTATATTTAATCATGTTGAATATGGAAAATATAGGATGATCCTCCTATTCATAGAGAGGATGAGATAAACATTGTTGATATTAAAGCTTGACAGCATTCTAAATTTCTATGTCAGAATTACATCTTGAATGTATTGTTAGATACACTATATGAAGTGTATAGTGTCCATAAGATTGCTAAAGAATTATGAATGATATTTGGCCATATTCTTAATTGTTACAGAACATGTGGAGGAAGCTATTTTATTAGCAAATAAGTTAACTTACAAGAAAATAGGTGAGACACCATATGAGTTATGGAAATGTAGAAAATTTTCCTAACCCTACATCAAAGTGTGGGGTTTCCTTGTATAAGTATAATGGTAAGTCGAGATACATAAGTCGTTGACATAATATCATTAAAAATTGATCTCAAATAGAGTTATCTATATTGATTTTGTAAGATCAAAAGATAACATTGTGGATCCGCTAAAGAATGAGTTGTATCGAGATCAAGTTGATAAACATCGAAAGAAATGTGACTAAATCCCATTAATATTTAAGGCGATATGTGAAGGAAAACCCAACTTAGTTGATTAGAGATCCCAATATCTAAGTTTAATGGGACAACCTACTTGCATAGACCTTATGAGGTCACTGTGGGGTTCTTATCCCCAAGTCCATTCCTATGATGAAAACAGTGAGTAAATTGTGGAAAAGGTTAAGAAATGCTTTTAATTACCACTATGTGTTTTGGTGAGCTGAACAACATAAGTCACCTATGCGAGAGTGAAGTGAGCCCGCTTCAAAGAGACTATTAGGGCATAGTTCTCTAAACTCTTGTAGAACCAGGAGATGTCTACGGCTATATGGACATAACCATGAGAACCAAATTCTTGTCAGTGAGATATTTGTGCGAGGTATGTCATCGCTTACATCAACGGCAGGACAGTTCAAGGACATCACGTCTACTGGACAACCAGTAAGGTAAACATATTTTCACAAGGGAATGTTCAAAGGGGGACACCTACCTATCCTATGCAAATATCGAACGTAAAATCTATCACAAAATCGAGTCAGTGTTTGAAATCATCAATTCCATTGATGTGGGGGAATGTTGGAAAAATTAATAAATAATTGAATAAAATCGATGTCTTTTAATAATAAGTTAGGTCATTTGGTTAACAAACTTAATATTTGGTATTAAATTGCATCAATTCAATTATACCTATTAGCTTTTCAACAAATTTATTCATCAAAAGGTCATAACCTTTTGATTAATTTCCTCTCCCCTATATATAGGTTAGTTGAGGTACAATCTTAGAAACAACTTTGAGACACATTCACAAAGGTGAATTAGGAAATCACTTAGAAAATTTCTTTCAAATTTGTTCTTTCCGATGATAGAGAAAGACAAGATTGTGTTCGACTGATCACTACGGTTGTGCTTACTGTTGTGATCGTTTGTTGTTCTGTGTTGGGAGACCGACGTCCACCGTTACTCAAAGCATGAAGAGAGGACGAATATGTCTTAAGGAAACTGTTCATACATGCCTCAACAAAAATCCTTCTTCGGTTTATCATACTCTACTCATCCGATTCATTGTCTAAATATGAGTAAACCAATTTATTGCCTCTACTTTAAGCTTTATTTATTTTGCTTCGTTCGATTATATAATAATATTTATTATTATTATTATTATTATTATTATTATTATTATCTCGAATTAACCATTTTTTCTAACAAGTTTTGGGAGAAAACAGTTTCTTACAGATTCTAATCAGTAAAATTACCTCGATTTGGAAACTGGAGAGCAAATTTGACTGCATCAACTTAGGTAAGGGTTTCTAAACCATAAATTTCAAAGCATGAAGGATAGGATCAGAGTCTTGACAGAGGAACATTGGAAGATAATGGACTATTACCTAACGGTACAAAAATGGAAGCCAAACTTTTTCGTGGAACAGTAAGACATCTCGTCCACTTCGGTATGGATCCACATCTCGGGTCTCCCGATAGAATATTTTGATGAAGTTATTTTGATAAATATTGGAAAAATGGTTAGCACTCCCTTAAAAGTTTACTATGTACAACTTGGACAATCAGGGGAAAATTTGCAAGAATGTGTGTAGAAGTGAATTTAAACAAACCTCTGCTCTCGAAGATAAGGGTAGACTTTCAACATTGAATATGGGGGGCACACATAAAGTCTGATTTTATTGCGGTATGGTAGGTCACAAGACGAAACAATGTACCAGTAAAATCATCGACAAGTCTCAGAAAGAAAATAAGAAAGTCCCACAACCAAATTCAGGAAACCAAGAATCCAAGGAAGAAGATCTACCTAAAGAAGATAATATCGAACGAAACAACAGTAGAGGAGACCGTTATGGCCTCTAGATGTTAGTCCAAAGAATGCAAATAGCTATGCCGGTAACAACAAAAACCAGAACAATAACACCCATGCGAATACAAATGGAAACAGATCATATCTTGAGCGGAGAAAGAGATACTGAAAACAGTCGAAATTTTACGATAAATGCGAATAGCTGATGAGTTTTCTATTTGGTTAATAATTTGTTATTAATTAATCCGTGTTATCTCCTTTTTGTAGTGCGAATTTGGGTTTTTTATGTTCGAATTTATTCAGGACTCTATTTTCTAAGAAACAACAACTAAAAGACGAATTAAACATATTTTCCTATTTTTTTGGGAGAAGTTGACGCCAACTCTGATTAGAAGATCAGTCCAAACACAAACTATAAATAAATATTCTAGTCAGCAAGATCAAACGAGAAAAGAAAGGCGAACCATAATTCTTTAGGAATTATAAGTTTTAATAAAATATAAACATCTTAGATTTTATTATTTATATAATTATGATTCTTGTTCTCTTAGAACTTCAATTGAGATTTTAATTATTTATTATTAGGCTTTTTAGTTTACTATTAATTAGGAATTAAGTTTTTTTTATTTCCTTAAGAGTTAGTACTTTATTTTCATTAGGTTAGCTCAGCTATAAATACCCTCTGGGGGGTGAAGCTTGAGAGATGTACAAGTTTAGAATTAAGTATCATACTGGTTCTGGCTTTTCTTTTGTTTTAGGTTTTCAGTTTAATAAAAATATTTTTCTTCCTCATCTTCTTTCTTTCTACACGCCAAGCATGATCTCCACCATCCTTGACTAAACTTTTCTTTAGCTGACGGCTAAGCGAAGATTCGATCCATTCTCGTGAGAATTGTAGAAGCGCTTCATATCTTCATATTTATTTCTTTATTTTAGGCAGACAAGGGGAGGCAATCAATTTTCCTTCAAACATCTCAACACTTTCAATCCAAAACGCAACGTTGGATTGATCAAAATTTTTATCTACAGTTGGGAGGAGAATCGGCTTATAGCAAGTTCAAATCCCTAAGAACAAACTTAATTGCGGCCCCTTAAGGGAAATTAAGATCGGGTTCGATTCACGTCGAGACACAATAATCTGAGCATGGGCTTTTTCCATTTCCAAACTAGCACTGGCGTTAACATTGATAGTCTATATTAATCCAAACAAGGGCTAAATTTCAAGGATTGGCTTTGGAAATTAGTTCACTAGAGAGAAGATCAAGTAACAAGGGTTGTACCTTGTAGACTATAACCGGCAAGTTTTCCAAGTAAAATCTATTTCAGTGATCGAGACGGATGGATCAAAGTGAAACTGGAGTCTATTTATTAACATTGATTTTCTACAATTTACTTTTCTTATTTTTATTGATTTCATTATTTTCATTTATTTTTTTTATTTACTTGATTATTCAAAACCCTCTTCTTTTTTAATTCTTTTGTTTTATAGATTTCTTGGTTAAAGATCAACTCAGATTAATATTAGAACTTTCTAAATCCCTGTGAACTAACTCCTTCTTCCCAATTTTGCATTTTTGGCTACTTATATGAGAAAAAGACTTATTTATTTGACAATTACGAGTCTTGTCAAATTGGTTCCATTGTCGGGAGATCATGAAAAAATTAATGATTAATTTTTGTTTTGATCTATGACTAGGAAAAACCCAAGCAAACTAATAGATTGGATACCAGAGATCAAAGGATTAGCCCGAAGATTACGCACACGTACACTACGAGAAAGGTGACAAAAAAAGAAGAACAAAGAAAAACAACAATTCGTATCGGATCCATAACCTAATCTGAAGAAGACTTTTAAAACCTAATTTCAATGGCTAAACAAACAATCCGATAATTAGTTGCGGCAGCTATTGAACAACAACCATTATGCATCACATTCCCTCACAGAGAGACACCGTTTGAGCTGAAAACAGATTTGATCAATCTTCTACCTACTTACCATGGATTACCCAACGAAAGTTTTGAAGCATCTTATCGAGTTTCATTTGGTTTATTTTAGCATGAAACCACAGAGAATATCTGTTGGTCAAATTATACTCTGTTCTTTTCCTTTTTCTTTAGCTGACTCAGATAAATATTGGTTATTTTATTTACCTTATAATTCCATTAATACATGGGCTGATATGACTCATTTTTTTCTTAATAGGTTATTCCCTGTAGCAAAAGTGATAAATTAAGAAGGAAAATATTACGAGTACAACAAATAAATGGAGAATCGATGTATGATTATTGGGAACAATTTAAGAAACTTTACGCTAGTTGCCCATAACATGGACTGTCAGAGAAAACAATTCTTCAATACTTTTACAAAGGATTTGTTGAGTTAATCGATTGACGAAATCGGCCAAGAGGGGGTGAATTGGCAATTAAAATTTTGGTGGAAGTTTTTGCAGAAAATTGAAAGTAATTGCACATCGATTTAAAGTGGTTCGACTTTATCAACCAAAGTCTACGTCCACTACCTTAGCTATCCACACTAAGGAGTTTCCAACAAATTCATTAATTTTTTCTTTCTTTTGAGGACAAAGAGTAACCTTATAGCTCCCTCAAGAATTATACCCCAAATTCTTGAGCACACTCTTTTTCAAAGAGAAATACACAAATTTGCAAACTTACAAGGAAAACCTCACAAGGTAAGATGTTTGCACAATTCTAGAACAAGAAAAGAACACTCACAAATAATTACAAATGAGCACAAATGGTGTTCTTTGAAAGCAAAATGAATATTGAAAGGAAAATTGGCTTGATTTGCACAAACTTGGTGTTTGATGCTTTCTCTCTTGTTTCTGTATGATTTCTTATTGATCAAAGGCTTCAGAACTTGTTTAAATACACCTTGAATCACTTCTGAACGTTAGGGATGATTAGTGAAGATCATATAGCCGTTTTAGTGTGAAAACAATTAATAAAACAACTTGGAGCGTGGGGGGAATCGGTACCCCCTATGGGGAATCGGTTCCCTAAGTGTAAAATTCAAATATTTCGACCGTTATACAATGGGGGAATCAGTACCCCCTGGGGGAATCGGTTCCCTCCGAGCATACTGGAATTCTCAGAGCTAAACCATTCACGGGGGAATCGGTACCCCCTTGGGGGGGAATCGGTTCTCTCTGAGCAATCTGGAATTTTTGGCTTTGAAATGGTTCGAAATACTTTGTAAAATTATTTTGAAATTGTTTTAAGATTAAAACTTAATTTTACACTTGAGTAAGGATTAAAAATGATTTTTGAAAGATTTGGAGTAATGTTTTGATATTCGAATAGTTATATCGAATATACTTAGAAAATCATTTGGAAAATCTTAAAATTCATTTAACTTAATTTGTTATATCAAAATATCAAAATGTTTTCAACAATCTCCCCCTTTTTGATATAACAAAACATTTTAGTAATTTTAAGATTTTGAAATCAAGTTTTGAAATTACTCCCCCTTACTTTAACACTTCTCCCATTTATCATTTAAAACACATTTAACACTTCTCCCCCTTTTTGTTAAATCAAAAAGACATTTTAAAGAATTTAAACAAGGTTTTGAAATTATTTAGCCAATTGATTATATATAGTTTAAGCTGCTAAGATCACAAGAAAGAGACACGTTAGCCATTAGTTCCATAATCAATATTCATAATTAATGTGGTATGGCAAAATTGGTCATATTGCTAAAATTATGTAAATGATGCAATAATGAATAAATCACACCAAATAAGTTCACATCATCCATAAATCCAAACAAATTCAAAATCAATCAATCCACAAATTCAAACATCCAAACAAATCCAAAGTCACAAAATCAAACGATCCAAAAAGTTGAAGCAATAATCGTTTAGTTCAAAGTTTTAAAGCTAAGCACAGAATCACATATCCGGATCAGGAGGAGGAAAACGAACTCGCATAGCGGCCATTTCGTGAGTGAGTTCATTAATACGCGCGTTGGTTACTTCGTTGTTTGCACGCAACTCCCAAAGAATTTCTAATTGTTGAGCTCCCATTGTGGATAAATGAGACTCTATAGAAGTAAAGCGCGAATCCATGGTAGCATATCGGAAATCGAATGTCTCCATAAAGGATTAAAAATATGGAGGCATTTGATGTGTTTGTTGTGCTTGCTCCTCGGGCTGCTGCTCAGGCTCATCTTCGGCTTCATCGATGTCTCGCATTAATTGCTCAAGCTCGGGATTGTCATCAGCTTCTGGTGGAGCTCGTGAAGAACTAGCTCCCGGAGTATTTGCATAAGATCGAACCCATTCACCGGTTTCCTTATCCTTTATCCATCCCGCTCTCCTTAAGGAAAGAAGATTAATTTGTTTCTTAAGGGGAAAAATGGAAAATAGACCGACTCTAAGCCCAGCTTTGGAAAACAGATTACTCAAAATGCAACCGTAAACTAGAGATGAACATAGTTTCTTGTTAGGAACAAGATTTACGGTTTCAACAATTTCAGCAAAAATAATCTGAGGTAGGTTTATTTTAATAGTGTTTTCGAAATAATGTAACCACCAAAGATCTAAGACTCTAAGAGTAGAATAACGACCTCTGGATGGTCGAAACCACCAAGAAATCATTAGATTAAGAAAACGTTCATGAAGGTCTAAGACACTTGCACTATCCCTTCTTTTATAACGAGATCCTAAGATTTGTTTTTCATTTGAAATACCATCGTTATCTAATCCAAATGTATTGGCTATGTAAGCCGAGTCAATATATAAGAATTTTCCTAGGAGGTAGGAACGAATTCCTATGGTTTCGGTTTCAGTTTGGTTTTTAACACAAACGGCATTAGAATAGAAAATACGAACAAGTTGATGGTAGACAATGGGTTCAAGATCAAAAAGTTTGTCAAATTTCCACTCTTGTAAAAGAGGAAGATATTTAAAATTAATATCTAACATAGCTTGACGAGAAGGAATACATTCTTCCCGGATTTTGTAAGAGTCGAAATATTGATAATACCAAAAACGATGATTTCTAGGACCAGGATGATTGAAGCACGAATTTTGGATAGTCAAATTAGGATCAATGGGATTAGGATTAGGAATTGGATTTTGAGGATTTGGAGGTGGATTTGGTTGACAGTGTGAGCGACTAGATGATGACCTAGCACGTTTAGGATTGGACATGGTTTAGGAAATCAGAATATAATGGATAACCTGCAATTTAGAAAACACATGTATGCAATTCAATCAATCCCAAAACTCAATTGAGTCCTCAATATTTCAAGGTTCTCTAAATCAATCCTAATGGGCAATGTTTTTGAAAACTTTTGAAAAATACGGTTTTGAGAAACAATAAATGTATAGTTTTCATAACAAAAACATAATTCAATCAAAACACAATAATTTGAAAATCAACATTTTTTTTATTTCGAAAATTTAAAAATTTTTGGAAAATTCTTGTGTTTTTGATGAAATTAGTTGTGATATCTAGTTTCTAATCACTAAACAATCAATGCCCGATCTAAAGTTCATCCTAGAACTAATTAAAACTAGTTCTATGTTCATAAATTGATGAAATAGAAGTTTTTGAAAAATACCTTGAAGGATTTCGGATTTGAGTGAGATTAGATGAAGTTTGCACGTTTTTGATGATTCCAACAGGTTTAGAAGATGATATTTGAAGTGAATTCCGATTAAAAACGTTGATTTAAGGCAAAGATGGAGATTTGAGAGTGTAGAGGGTGATAGGCGGCAAAGAGAAAAGAAGAGGGTTTTGAGGATTTTTGAGGTTTTACCCGTGTTATAACCAGTACCCCAGGGGGGTATCGATTCCCCTGTGGGGGGAATCGGTTCCCCTTCAAAGGGGGAATCGATTCCCTCATGGGGAATCGATTCCCTCTGCACCAAAATGCTAAAATCCGATTTTAAACACCGAAAATGCTAAATTAATTTCCTCTAGTGGTATTGGAAACTCATATATTGAAAATTAATCATGTTCAAACAATTAAATTAATCTTTAAATGATATTTGAACATAAAATTAATTTTTCATCAAGAATCATAAACTCCCCCTAACTAATAGCAATGAATGCAATCAAAAATTACTATTATAAGCATTTTTTATTTATTATTAAAAGTGCTAAAATTATTTTAAAAACTAAGTGAAGATAGGTTGGTCAAACCTAATTCTCTCCTAAGTGTCCAAAATCTTTCATTGTCTAAAGGTTTTGTAAAGATATCCACTAATTGGTGCAAAGTATCAACAAATTCTAGAACTACATCTTCCTTAGTGACATGGTCTCTAATAAAGTGATGTCTTATTTCAATGTGCTTAGTTCTAGAGTGTTGGATGAGATTTTTAGTGAGACAAATAGCACTAGTATTGTCACACTTGATAGGAATAGTACCAACTTCAATTCCATAATCAAAAAGTTGTTGTTTCATCAATAAAACTTGTGCACAACAACTACCAGCTGAAATGTATTCAGCTTCAGTAGTAGATAATGCAACACAATTTTGTTTCTTTGAAAACCAAGAAATCAACATATTTCCAAGGAATTGGCAAGTACCGGAGGTGCTTTTCCTATCTAATTTGCATCCTCCATAATCCGCATCAGAAAAAGCATGCAAGCTAAAGCTAGAGTCTCTAGGATACCAAAGTCCTAAACTAGGAGTGTCTTTAAGGTATCTAAAGATTCTCTTAACATCTAGTAAATGTGATTCCTTAGGGCATGATTGAAATCTAGCACATAAGCAAACACTAAACATAATGTCCGGTCTACTTGCAGTTAGATAAAGTAGAGATCCAATCATTGACCTATATAATTTAATATCTACACATTTACCTCATTCATCTAAGTCAAGCTTTATTGAAGAGCTCATTGAAGTGTCATCAGGTTTCCCATTTTCCAGTCCAAACTTCTTGAGTATATCTTTGACGTACTTAGCTTGATTGATGAAGATACCCTCTTTTCTTTGCTTGATTTGGAGTCCCAAGAAAAATGGGAGCTCCCCCATCATGCTCATCTCAAACTCACTTTGCATTAGCTTAGAAAATTCTTGGCAAATAACATCATTAGTAGAACCAAATATTATATCATCAACATAAATTTGAACTACTAATAAATCTTTACCTTTATGCTTTAAAAACAATGTAGTGTCAACCATCCCTTTTGAAAAACCTTTTTCAATTAAAAAATTTGACAATCTTTCATACCAAGCTCTAGGAGCTTGATTTAAACCATAAAGAGCTTTTGTCAATTTAAGAACATGGTCCAGAAATTTTGAATCTTCAAAACCTGGAGGTTGTTCCACATACACTTCTTCCTTTATAAACCCATTTAAAAATGCACTTTTAATATCCATTTGATATAATTTAAATTCATGAAAACATGCAAATGCTAATAACATTCTAATTGCTTCCATCCTAGCTACGGGAGCATATGTTTCATCATAGTCTATGCCCTCT
The DNA here is from genome assembly GCF_006381635.1 of Hibiscus syriacus. NCBI lineage: Eukaryota > Viridiplantae > Streptophyta > Magnoliopsida > Malvales > Malvaceae > Hibiscus > Hibiscus syriacus. Next base: position 2,999,820 of record NW_024063276.1, on the reverse strand, counting down.
TATTGAGTATACCCTTGAGCAACAAGTATAGCCTTGTTTCTCACTATATTCCACTCTCATCAAGCTTATTCCTAAATACCCATCTAGTACCTACAGTAGATTTATTACTAGGCCTTTCAACTAATGTCCATACTTTACTTCTCTCAAATTGATTTAACTCATCTTGCATAGCCATAATCCAATGTTCATCATTTAATGCTTCTTTAATATTCTTAGGCTCTATGCATGAGATAAATGTAACATAATTACAAATATTTCTAAGAGAAGATCGAGTTGTTACCCCTTTGGATGGATCACCTATAATTTCACCATCCTTGACATAGTTGTACTCTCTTGGATAAGATACTTCCCTTTCTTCAATGGTTGGATTCTCAAAAGGATCATTAGTTTCCTCATTTTTTGTTTCTTCCTTTGATGATGGTTCTCCAACGTCATGTCTAACGTCATTTGTATTTATAACACCTACATCATCATTCACACAAGAATCCTTCCTCGGAAGGGGATTATCATCGAAAACAACATGTATAGACTCTTCTACAACTAATGTTCTTTTATTAAATACTTGATAAGCTTTAGAATTTAAGGAATAACCCAGAAAGATTCCTTTATCACTTTTAGCATCAAATTTGCCAAGGTTCTCTTTACCGTTGTTTAAAACAAAATATTTACATCCAAAAAGATGAAAATAGCTAATGTTAGGCTTTTTATTTTTGAAAATTTCATATAGAGTTTTCTTTAAAATTGGCCTAATCATTACTCGATTTATAACATAACAAGCGGTATTCGTGGCTTCCGCCCAAAAATATTTTGGCAAATTATTTTCACAAAGCATGGTTCTAGCCATTTCTTCTAAAGTTCGATTTTTCCTCTCAACAACTCCATTTTGTTGAGGGGTTCTAGGTGCTGAAAAATTATGACTAATACCGTTAGAGTTACAAAATTCAGTAAATCCAAGATTTTCAAATTCAGTTCCATGATCACTCCTAAACTAGTTATAGAGTAACCTTTTTCATTTTGGATTACTTTTGAAAACGTGATGAATTGTTCTAATGCTTCATCTTTAGTACTTAAAAATAGAACCCAAGTATATCTAAAATAGTCATCTACCAAGACAAATGCATATTGTTTTACACCCAAGCTAGTAGTCCTAGTTGGCCCAAAAAGATCTATATGGATCAATTGTAATACTCTACTAGTTGATATGTCATTAATGGATTTAAAAGAAATTCGCTTTTGTTTTCCTTTAGCACAAGCATCACAGATTTTATCATTATCAAATTTAAGCTTAGGCAACCCTTGAACTAAATCACCTTGAATTAGCCGTTGCAAAACACTCATACTAGCATGTCCTAGTCTCCTATGCCATAACCAACTATCATGTTCATCCTTAGCAACTAGGCACAAATTAGTCATATCAATAGAATCTAAATGCACCATGTATATGTTTCCTATTCTATGACCAACAAGCATAATCTGATTAGATGCAATGTCAATGACTTTACAACCATTAATATCAAACATGACATTGAATCCCTTATCACAAATTTGACTAATACTTAATAGATTATGCTTTAATCCATTCACATATAAAACATTCTTAATTTGTATGGAAGAGGTATTACCAATAGTACTAATACCTTCAATGTGACCTTTTGAATCATCACCAAAACTCACTTCTCCTCCATTTTTGGCGTTAAGCTTATTGAACCGGTTTTTGTCTCCGGTCATGTGTCTTGAGCATCCACTATCAAGGTACCATGGGTTTGAATTTGTTTCCCGTGCCTTGTAGCAATGCTTTTTTTCCTACAAACAAAGATTAATTTCTAATTTTTGGTACCCAAATTCTTTTCGGTCCATATTCATTAGTTTCCAAAATTCTAGTCCCCTTAGATATCCAAAATTCTAGTCCCCTTAGATATCTTTAGGAACCTATATACTTCTAACGATTTTTACATTAGAAGTTATTTGGGGACCTCTATGATTGTAGTTTTTAAAACTTTTTCTAACAAAGTTGGATTTAGAACTTTCTCCACTTTCAAAATGTTTTGTTCCAACTTTATCAAAAGAAGCTTTAAGATCATCAATTTTCTTTTGATGATCATCATTGACCTTTGAAAGTAAATTTTGCAAATCTAAATTTTTCTTTTCAAACTCTTCTAGTTTGATTTGCAAATCTTTGATCTTACTTTCAAGATCGTTGTTGGTTTTGGATATGACCTTATTTTCATTTTTCAATTTTAAAACATCATTTTTATATTTTAAAAACAATTTCTCATAATCCGAAGCCAACCCATTATATTCCTCTAATAGCTCATCATAGGATAAATCATCAAAATCAAATGAGTTAGAGGTTACCTTAGAATCTTCCCCGAATGCCATCAAGCATAAGTTTGCTACTTCTTGTTCCTCTTCATCGGAACCTTCTTCGTCGCTCCATGTAGCCACATGAGCCTTGTGCTTATTCTTTGATTGACCCTTTCTCTTCAATTATGTGCAATCATATTTGACATGCCCCGGTTTTTTGCATTCATAGCAAATGATTGAGTCCTTCTCTTTTGGTTCATTTTTTAGGCCTTCATTTCATTTGAATTTTCTTCCTCGGTAAGGTCTCATCATTTTTCTGAACCATTTGGCAAACAATGCCATTTCCTTGTCATCGTCATCTTCATTCGAATCACTCTCATCTTTTGTGGATTTGAGAGCAGCTCCAATGTTTTTCTTCTTTTCCTTCTCCTTCTCCTTTGGTGTCTCTTCAATCTTATCAAGGTCCTCCTCATCTTCAAGCATCATTTTATGAGTGAGGAGTGACCCAATTAGCTCTTCAAGAGTTAAGGACGTTAAGTCCTTAGACTCGATGATTGCCGTCTTCTTTGATTGCCACGATTTTGGGAGGAAGTAGACTAACTTCCTCACAAGCTTTTCATTTGAAATGATCTCTCTATATGACTTGAGACCACTGACAATCGTTGAAAATCTATCCGTTATAGCTTTGATATCTTCATTTGGTTTCATTCTGAAATTTTCATAGCTATGCGTTAGAATACTAATTTTAGATTTCTTTACCTCATCGGTACCTTAATAAGTGACTTGAAGTTTGTCCCATATTTCTTTGGTGGTTGTACACGATGAAACTCTTCCGTATTCATCTGGTCCGAGAGCACAAAAAATGATATGGATGGCTTTGGAGTTGAGCTGGAACATTTTTGTCTCTCCTTCACTCCACAATCTTTGATGAGTGAGAGGCTTGATGTATCCTTCTACTACGACATTCCATGCTCCCATGTCACTTGCTTGAATTAAGTACATCATTCTATTCTTCCAATAGGCATAGTTAGCTCCATTGAAGAAAGGAGGCTTGTTGACGGGCATCGAATAGAGACCGAAGTCGAAGTTTGAAGTGGAGGCCATTGATGACTTTGATTATCGATATAACTCTTCCCGAATCGACTCAATAGGCAATTAAACCTTCAAATAAGTTAGGCTCTGATGCCAATAGTTGAGTTAATCGATTGACAAAATCGGCCAAGAGGGGGGTGAATTGGCAATTAAAATTTTGGTGGAAGCTTTTGCAGAAAATTGAAAGTAATTGCACAGTGATTTAAAGTGGTTCAACTTTATCAACCAAAGTCTACGTCCACTACCTTAGCTATCCACACTAAGGATTTTCCAACAAATTCACTAATTTGTTCTTTCTTTTGAGGACAAAGAATAAACTTACAGCTCCCTCAAGAATTATACCCGAAATTCTTGAGCACACTCTTTTTCAAAGAGAAATACACAAATTTGCAAACTTACAAGGAAAACCTCACAAAGTAAGATGTTTGCACAATTCTAGAACAAGAAAAGAACACTCATAAATAATTACAAATGAGCACAAATGGTGTTCTTTGAAAGCAAAATGAATATTGAAAGGAAAATTGCCTTGATTTGCACAAACTTGGTGTTTGATGCTTTCTCTCTTGTTTCTCTATGATTTCTTATTGATCAAAGGCTTCAGAACTTGTTTAAATACACCTTGAATCACTTCTGAATGTTGGGGATGATTAGTGAAGATCATATAGCCGTTTTAGTGTGAAAACAATTAATAAAACAGCTTGGAGCGTGGGGGGAATCGGTACCCCCTATAGGGAGTCGGTTCCCTAAGTGTAAAATTCAAATATTTCGACCGTTATACAAGGGGGGAATTGGTACCCCCGGGGGGAATCGGTTCCCTCCGAGCACACTGGAATTCTCGGAGCCAAACCATTCAGGGGGAATCGGCTCCCTCTGAGCAATATGGAATTTTTGGCTTTGAAATGGTTGGAAATACTTTGTAAAATTATTTTGAAATTGTTTTAAGATTAAAACTTAATTTTACACTTGAGTAAGGATTAAAAATGATTTTTGAAAGATTTGGAATAATGTTTTGATATTCGAATAGTTATATTGAATATACTTAGAAAATCATTTGGAAAATCTTAAAATTCATTTAACTTAATTTGTTATATCAAAATATCAAAATGTTTTCAACAGGATTACTTCTTTTGGGGATGAAGATCACTGATGCAACTAGTGGATGAGAACTTGTTAATATGACTCTAAACGGAGCTAGAAATCAAAATTTAACTATAGCTGATAACTCTCAACAATTTGGCTCTGCGAGTGAACCCACTCAACGGGTACATGAGATAAGTACAATTTTATTAGAAAATAAAAATGATAAATTAGCTCATATTGTCCAATTTCTCATTTCAGATAAAATGACTACAACTAGACTTTGTAGAATAAAATATGCCTTAATCTTAAAATAAAAATCAAATAAAGAATAATATAGAGAGAGTAAGGGTCGATCTACAGGGAATATGGAATTGTCGATGAATTGATTCTTGCTTCTAGACTAGGTGTGATCTGCAATGAAAATAAAATGGAGTTTTACTTCGATTAAAATTTAAAGAAAATAAAATTGAAAGGAAGTAGAGTTGAATTAAAATTCTAATTGTAAAAATCAATCTTCATCTTTCGCTTTACCTCAAATTTCGTCGATTATCGAAATAGATTTCACTTCAGAATCATATCGATTACAGTCTATAGGGCCCAACCCCTATAATTTGTTTCTCTCTCAATTGAATTGAAAATCTAATACAATCTTTGATTGCAAGCCTTTTTGGAGACTAATCGCGACAATCGTTATTAGCGCCATCTTGATTTAAAAGTTTTGGAAAAACCTGACTCAGATAGTGTCTCGCTGAGAATCAAATTCGATCGTAATTTCCAGTAGCGGACTGCCGTTAAATGTGTTCCCAGGAAGTCAAATCTGCTACAAGTTGATCCTTCCTCCCAACTATCAACCGAAAACACTATCAATTCAACGAGCTCTTTTTTGAAAAGAAAATGTTTTTAATCTTAAAAGGATGGTCGATTACCAACCCTTGATTATAGGAAACTTAGAAGGTAACCTGAAGTGTATTACGTGCTTCTCAATTCTCATAATCGGAATTGAGTCATCGATTCAGCCTTTGGCTATGAAAAACTTAGCTAAGTATGATAGAAATCATACCTGGCATTTTAGAAGAAAAATAAAATAGAAGCTTAAAAGTGAAAACGAAACAGAAAAGAAAAAAACTTTTATAAAATAAGAGCAAAGAAAAACAAGAGAATTCGAGATGTCAATAATGATTTGAGGCTTAACCCAAGGGGTATTTATAGTCCTAAAAACCCTAAAAAATACTAAAAGATAACTCCTAATAAATTGAAAAGATAATTCCTAAAAATCACAAAAGATAATCAAAATAAATTAAAAAAAGATAATTCCCTTAATTGATCGAAATAAATCCTGAAAAATAAAGATAAATCCTAAATTCACGTCTAGATCTGCGGTTGAGTCTTCTACTTTAACTGAAATGATGTTTGGACCTTCTAAAAAATGTTGAATCGTCGCCACGTAAGCGAAGTCATTCCCCAAGTCATGTCCACTTGTACAACCATGATTCCAGAAAAATAAAAACTTGCATAATTCGTCATTTTTAGCGTAGTTTTTGAAATCCAATGTCATGTAAAGAAAATAACAGAAATCACCCAACTTAGCAACATAAACTGACAAACTAAGGAGTAATTAATAATAAAATGATAATAAATTTAGAAACTCATCAAACATCCCATGAATTGTTGTCTGATGTTTCAAGAAGACATTACTGCAGAAGTCAACGCTGTTGGAAATTTTCTGGGACCTCCCTAGAGACAATACAACCTTTGTAGACACCCATTTTTGTTATAGTCATAATCATTTTATTATTTTTATTTATTACTATTATTATTATTTCCATTACTACTAATATTTATTTATTTATTTATTTATTTTATAGGCCCAAATTAAAAACTGGCCCAATAATACTAGCCTAAGTTATAAAACAAGACCCAAACAAGATCCAATTTACAAGTGATCCAACATACCCAACAAGTAAATCTCATGTGTATCAAACCCAAACAAATTAGGGTTTTCACATATTCTAGCACCTTCGTATTTTGTAAACCATTAGATTTATGCTTGATCCAACGATTCTAATGAAGAGTCATTAGGGTTTGTGTAACCGTCTCCCAGCTGCCACATGTTAACACTGTTGGCTCTAAATAGATCTAATGGTCTAGATGCTATCTAGATTAGGGTTTCATCCTTAACCCTAACCGACCCATGCCTATCACCGTCGTTGTCGCTTCCACCGTTCGCCCACGTCACTCTGACTCTGCAATTTTAGACCATACCTGACAAGAAAATCATCAACAAGTCAATGAAACATTGACGAAAAATCAATTAAAATAGTGTAAAAATAAAGATATGTCAAAAAATCAAATAAAAACCCAATAAAAAATTTAGAAAAAACCATGAAGAAATCTAGAACATTAAGTGCTAATATTAGGGGAATCATTCCCTAGGATTGAGGGTCACTATTTTCATCAAATATTGGACCCAAAATTTGCCAAAACGACATGAAACAACAACACAAAATGATACCGTAAGGGAGAGAAAAAACTGAGGAGGAGGAACCGAACAACAACCAAATAGAGGAGTAGTTTCGGGAAAAATAGGGAAAGGGATCTAAAAAAAAGAGAAGATAAAAAAGGGAGGAGAGAGATCCAGAAGAAAAAATAGAGCAACTGGATTAGAAAAAAAGAAAATAATAAAGCAGAAGAAAGAAGTACTCACCATGTTCGAAGCTTGTCGGGAAGCCAAAGAGTCAATGGTTTTCGAAAGATTTCAAAAGGTATTGTTATAGATCTAGGTTTCTAGGGTGGGTCTTAGGTTAAAGGGGCCTCGAATTCGAGTTAAAGAAGAAGATAGTAGCATTTTAGAGTGTTTTAATCCCTTCGACCACCGTGACCGCCCGTGAAATGCCAACGGTGAACAGTGGCCATCCTTCCCGGCGAGGGGAAGTTGAAGAGTATTGCAAACTCTCTCTCACTCTCTCTCTCTCTCTCTCTCTCTCTCGCTATTCTCTTTGAAAAAATGGAGTTGGTATACTTTGGAGATTAAGCCTTGATCTTGGGTTTAAATACCTTGTGTAAAATGGCATCGTTTCACCCTAGCATCAACCGTGTTTTTTTAGAATTTAGGGATAAATAACAATTTAGGTTATTCGTTCTTTGTAACTCTCTTTTTTGATCCTGAAATGAAATGGTTTATTATGTTTGGAGCCCCCTTGTTTTCTTAATATTCATGCTATAGTCTTTATGTTTGAGACGTTTTTATTTGTTGATTGTAAACTTTTGGTTTATTCGTACGAGCAGTCCTCAAAGTTGTACGTCATTTTTGTTTTGACCATTGCCTGAAATACAAGTTATTTACGTTTCATATCGATTGGTTTATTAATATTTATAATTTGATCCTTGCTTATGTTGAGTATGGTTTTAATATTATCACATATGATGATTGGATTATTTTCATGGTTAGTCCTTATCATCTCTATTGGTTGTGATTAGATTTTTATTTTTGGTGGTAAATGTGTATTTTAGTCCTTGTTTATTTATTATTATTTTCAATTTAGTATTATATACGTATATGATATTTTCGTGTAAAAATCTATTAGAAATGGTTTTCTTTATTTTAATATAAATATATACATTTTTTTACAAATAATGTTTTTGCATGTCTTATTAACCATATTTCTTTTGAGAATTGTTCGATAACCTATGAAAGACCTTCAAACACCCAAAGTGCTCTTTCCAAGGGTTATTCGAATAAAAATTATATTTTAACATTTATTATTTATTATTTATTTGTCAGATTATATTTAATATTTCATCCATCATGTACATACTATTTATTACTGTTTTATTCATAAATCAAGCATCTATATCATAGATTTCAAAGAATATTCCAAGGCAATGTTGTCTCGTATCGTGGGTTAACAAAATTACATCCAACATAACTGGATTTTAATTTCTGTTAATTCACGTAGTAAGGGACATCATTCTTAAATGAATCTGAGTGAAATATATCATTTTTATTGAGTCAAATATTTTAAAAAAAGGAAATTCACTCATTTTTGGTCGAAATAAAAGGATCGTAATTTAAATTTTGAATTCAAACTGTGAAAATCAACTGCAATGGAGAACATATAAATGAGGATAACAATTATGGCCCAGTTGGGGTGCTTATCCTTCCCCCACGCATAATCTACTCTCTTTAAAAATGAATATTTATTACACGCAGACTAGTTTTTATCTTTAAAATAATATTTCTTAAAATTGTTTTAAATGGTATTTTTTAGGCATTCGACCTATCTAACCCAAAGGTCGATGGAGACTCTAATTCAAATTAAACCAAATTTATTAAAAATCTTAATTTTATCAAAATAAAGTCATAATTGTTTTAAATTTGATTTTATAATCAAATATCGATGGCGATACCTTGGCAACTCTACTGGGGACTATTGTAATACCGATATACCATATATGTTTCCGCATAAGAATATAATTGTCACATCACTTTATATTTGTATACTCATATTAAAGAAAACTTTATAATTTTTTTGCAAAACTTATCTCCACATAAGTTAACATAATAAGCAGTACTCATTAAGTTATATTACATAATATTTTGTTAAATTTAATTACATGCCAAACAAAGTTCCAAAATGAGTATTGTTGTCCTAATGTTACTAGTGAGTCAACCTTAATGGATGATATCTTCTGATACAACTGCACTCCTTATTGGATTAGTCTTCGTTTTTACCTACGCGTGAAAGTAACACACGTTAAGTAAAAACTTAGTGAAATACAATATTGTAAAGAAACTTTTATGTTCACATAAGTATGTCATATTATTTGATTCACATTGAATTGTATATTCTTTAAGGATTCTCAATCCTTTTTAATTAAACTATATTACATTTGAAATTGGTATAATCATTAGTCGTTATTCCTTATTTTCATTAACAATGTCCATTAACATTTATCGTACACCATTATACCTTTTTAACTATAGTATACTTTTATGTTGATAATGCACTCATATGCATTTCATCTTTGGCATCCTTTCATGCCAATAATGCACCCATATGCATTATTCTTTTATGCCGATAATACACCCATATGCATTTCAGCTAAGGCATCCTTTCATGCCAATAATTCACCCATATGCATTATTCTTTTATCTCGATAATGAGCCCATATGTATTTCAGCTAAGGCATCATTTCATGCCAATAATGTACCCATATGCATTATTGTTTTAATCATTTGTTCTAGAGCAGTTCATACTCTAGAACTCATTCATAAAATTGTTTCCATACATTAAATAAAACTTAGTAACTACTGTAAAACATACTTTAAAATTTAAACATTCTAATTGTATTTATTGCATACAATAAATGTACTCACCTGAATTTCCTCGCTAAGTACCCAAAATGTAAGGTTGATTACTCTGGTACTTTGCCTTTGCCCTTAGTTTTGCTTATCTCAGGAGCTTGGTTCCGATCTACTCAATCATCCATTAAAACATGTAACATACCCAATGTTAGTATATTTCCTAACCATTATACTTAAATCATATTCAAAAGGATATATTATTAACTTTTTATATCAATATCAGCATATTTTTAACATTTTTGGCTCTAAAGTATCGATACTACTACCCTGGTACCGATACTTCTATACTATGGTACCGATACCCCCTTACGGTATCGATACCAATATTAGGTTCGATGTTGCCTGGTATCGATACCCTTATCATGGTATCAATACTACCATACTATGGTACCAATACCCCCTTCCGGTATCGATACCAATATTAGATTCGATGTTGCTTGGTATCGATACCTTACCATGGTATCGATACTGCCTATTCGATATCAATACTGATTGAATCAAGATCTGGTGGTCAATCTAAGTCTAGCCAACGATAAGAGACTCAAGGAGTGGCTCGAATTTATAACATTAAGACTCACGAGGATCGGGATGATCCAAAGATCATAACATGTACATTCAATTTTTTTAATGAGCTTGTATTTGTTCTAGTTGACCCTGGTTCCACACACTATTACATTAGTACAAAGTTAGTTAGAACTAGAGGAATTCCTTTAGAACCAATTTTTAGTGAAATGATAGTGGTAAACCCAATGGGTCATAGCACAAGGCTAACTCGGGTATGTAGGAAATGTCTGATTAAAATTCAAGGGGTTGTGTTTCCGACAAACTTGATGGAGTTGCCCTTCGATGATCTTGAAATCATTTTGGGCATTGATTGGTTGTCTCCACGTCATGGATGGATGGATTTTCACACGAAGTGATTATTTTTAGGGATGCGAAAGGATCTAAAATAGTAGTGATTGGAGAAAAAGCAAAATCACCATCCAATGTGATAACGACCATGACTGCAAAGAAAATGATATAAAAGGAATGCATGGATTTTCTAGCTAATGTAATAGAGACTCAAATGTCAGAAGTGATATTAAACGATATCCCAACAGTTAAGGAGTTTCTAGATGTTTTTCCAGAGGAATTACCGGGTTTACCTCCAGATCGTGAGGTGAAATTTAGGATTGAGGTTTACCCAAGTACCAAACCAGTTTCTATGGCTCTGTATCGATTGTATCCAACAGAGTTAAGAGAATTAAAAGCCCAGTTGCAAGAGCTACTTGATAAGGGATTTATCATACCCAGTGTTTCTCCTTGTGGAACTCCTGTGCTATTTGTGAAAAAAGGACGGGTCTATGCGGTTATGTATTGACTATCGTCAGTTAAATAAAGTAATGATAAAGAACAAGTATCTTCTTCCGAGGATTGATAATCTATTTGATCAACTGAAAGGCGCAACATTGTTCTCTAAGATAGACCTGAGGTCGGGGTACCATTAATTAAATATAAAAAATGATAATATTTCAAAGATAACTTTTCGGACTCGATACGGACACTACGAATTCATGGTAATGTTATTTGGATTGACTAATTCTCTTGCATCATTTATGAACTTGATGAACATAGTATTTTAACCTTACTTGGATTAATTCGTGGTGGTATTTATAGATGATATTTTGGTATATTCCAAGTCAAGAGAGAAACATGATGCTCATCTTCAAGTGGTTTTTCGGATACTTCGTGAAAAGAAGTTGTATGTGAAATTGTCCAAATGCGAATTTTGGTTAGCTGAGATTACTTTCCTTGGTCATATAGTCTTTGCAGAGTTTCTTGGGGCTTGTTGGTTATTATAGACGGTTCGTGAAGAACTTCTCAATGTTAGCTTTTTCGCTAACTAAGTTGTTGCGAAAGGACGTGCCTTTTGGTTGGATGGAAAAATTCCAAGAAAGTTTTGAAATGCTAAAGAGAATAATAATAGAGGCCCCAGTGCTTGTACAACCTGAGTCAGGTAAGGACTATGTCATTTTCAGTTATGCACCTCATAATGGACTGGGATGTGTACTGATGCAAGAAGGGAAAATTGTGGCTTATGCCTCAAGACAGTTGAAGAATCATAAGAGAAATTACCCGACACATGACTTGGAATTGGTGGCGGTTATGTTTACTTTGAAAATTTGGTGTCATTATCTATACGGTGAGCGTTACCATGCTTACACATATCACAAGAATCTAAAACACTTGTTGACTAAAAAAGAGTTGAATTTGAGACAGAGAAGATGGATAGAGCTTTTAAAAGATTATGATTTGATCATCGAGTATCATATAGTAAAAGCTAATTTGGTAGCTGATGCACTCAATCGAAAGAATTTTCTAGCGTTACAGGCTTTGGATACGCATATCTTTAAAGGAAGATGGTGTCTTGATTGCTGAACTTAAGTTAAAACCGATACTTTTGGTTCGGGTAAAAAATATACATGGTCGAGATGAGAAATACTTGGTGAGAATGGCGCAAGTCAATAAAGATGATTTCAAAGACTTCGAAATAAGGGTTAATTGATATTTATATTATCATGGAAGACTTTGCATTCCCGATAATGATGAATTGAAGAAAGATATTCTTTACAAGGCACACTATAACCCTTTGACGATGTTTCCAGGCAGGAATAAGATGATCAGGATTTAAAGAGCTGTTATTGGTGGCCTGGTATGAAAAGAGCTATATCAGAGTTTGTTGTAAAATGTTTGACATGCTAGCAAGTGAAAGTTGAACATCAAGTGCCTTCTGGATTGCTACAACCGATATCCATTCTTGAGTGGAAGTGAGAGCGAGTTACAATGAATTTTGTTTCGGGGCTACCATTATCTCCAGGTAAAAAAGACTCGATATGGGTAATTGTGGACAGATTTACCAAGACGGCTCATTTTATCCTAGTTCGAGTAGAATACTCGATGGATAAGTTTGCAGAGTTGTATATAAAAGAGATAGTTAGACTGCATGGAGTGTCTATATTGATAGTGTCCGATCGAGACCCAAGGTTTACTTCAAGATTCTAGAAGTCTTTTCATGAGGCATTGGGTATTCCAAATAAACTTCAACGCAGTTTTTCATCTATAGACAGATGGGCAATCAAAATGAACTATTCAGATATTAGAGGATATGCTAAAGGCATGTGTGATTGAATTTACAGGATCATGGGAAAGGTATTTGCCTTTAGCGGAATTTCCTTATAACAATAGTTACCAATCGAGTATTAAGATGGCCCCATATGAAGTTTTGTTTGGGAGAAAGTGTCGAACACCGTTAAATTGGTTTGAACTCAAATATAGAGATCTACTTGGCCCAGATTTAGTGAAAGAAATGGAAGAGAAAGTGAAAGTTAGAGAAAGTGAAAGTCTTATGCCGATTTGAAAATAAAAGTAATTGAATTTTAAGTTGGAGATAAGGTGTTTCTAAAAGTGTCGCCTTGGAAGAAAGTATTACGGTTTGGACGTAAAGGGAAGCTGAGTCCGAGATTTATTAGACCTTATGAGATATTGAAAAAGGTCGGACCAGTAGGATATCAGCTAACTTTGCCTCCTGATATGGACAAGATCCACAATGTCTGTCACGTGTCGATGCTCAGAAGGTACCGATTAGATCCATCCCACATTATCACACTAGAGGAAATAAATATCCGATCAGATTTAACTTATGAAGAAGAACCAGTGCGGATCTTAGCTAGAGAAAACAAGGAGTTGCGTAACAAGAAGATTCTTTTAGTTAAAGTGCTCTAGCAGAATCATAAGATGGAAGAAGCTACTTGGGAAAGAGAGGAGGACATGAGGAAGCATTTTCCGCACCTCTTCGTTCCAGGTACTTATAAATTCGAGGACGAATTTTCTTAAGGGGAGAATTATAATACCCCAAATACCAAGCCAGTGTCTTTATTAAAAAGATTTAGAAATTTTGGTTAAGACCAATTTCTAAGAATGGAAGAATGAAAAGGGGTATTTTGGTCCTTTAAAGGGAAATAAATATAAAAAATTCATTTTGAACTAGGGTATTAAAGTAAGGGGAAAGGGGAGAGTAATAATACCTTAGCTATCTTTTCTTCTTCTTCTTCTTTCCTGTGTTCACGTGTTCTCCTCCACAACTAAATGTAAGCTTCATCTAACTAGTTTTTACTTTCGATTTTGGTTGGTTCTTGCAACCTTAAGTGATATGTAAGCTTAAGGAATGGTTAAATAAGATTAAAACTAGGAGATGGATAAAATATTTGAGATTGAAGAAAATGGATTTTTGAATGATATGTTAGAATATGAGTTTTTATTGATGTTTACTAGTATATTTGACTTGTCAAAGAAGTAAATAAGAGATTAAAAGCATTGGATAAGATTAAAAACATGTTAGAAAAAGTGGTATGATTCTTGGTTGGAGATTTTAGATGTTATGAGAAGCTAAATGAAGGAAAGTTAGTTAGGATAAGTAAAGAAGAGTTTAATAGTATTGATGGAGGTAAAAATAAGGGAATTTGACCAAATTTGGGTAAAAATCGGGCTAAAAATGGAAAATCTAGATAAGGGTATTGGTACTGGAAGAACAGTACCGATACTATAGGCTTAAATTTGAGAAAATCATATGAACAATATCGATACTAAATCAATTAGTATCGATGCTGATGTGGGTATCGATACTATGATGAAGGTATCAATACCTTTGATTCTAGAATGCATAAATGATATCGATACCGTAATGGAGTATCAGTACTATAGTATATGAGTATCGATACTAAGAGAAAAGTATAGATACCATGGATTCTAGAAAGTAGAAATGGTACTGATATTGTATTTGATTTGTCCGTTTGATTCTAGAAAATAGTTTTTATTTTTATTTTTTGAAAATAGTTTTCATTTCCAATTTCTTGAAAATTAGAAAACATATTTGGTTAATATAAATAAAAAGTTGAATTCAAAAATAACAATAGTGAAAATATATTTAGTATCTAATTTTAAAAAATAGAGATGAACGAGTAGTTATTAAATAATTAAATTAAAATATAATTATTAAAAAGTTTCATTACATAAATTGAACATGTGAGTTATACAAATATAAAATAACAAAATTGATGAGAAATTTAGGGTCAAATTGACTTTTTTAAAAAGTTTCAGGAGTTTTTAATTTTTTTGAAAATTAAGAAATTATTAAAATTTAAGATATAAATATAAAAAATTATTAATATATTCAATATATAAAATAAAAAAATTTTAAATTATTAAAAATTCAATTTAAGTACCATATTAATTATAAAAATAATTAGGGACCACATTAATTTTAATAAAACTTTGAGGATTTTTGACACCGTTAAGTCAAACAATTATTGTTAGAAGGATTTGAACATATTTAAGGTAAGATAAAAACCTAGACTTTGTGTTTCATATTTTTTAAAAAATTTAAAACAATTTTAAGGAAAATATTGTAAATATTTTTTATGTTTTCATATCTTCACTTATTTTTGTTTTGTTTTTCAAATATCATTTTCTAAATTTACAACCAAACACATTTTCTTCAACCAAACACATTTTCTTTAACGTGATTTTAGGGATCAAGTCAAAATAAAAGAAAACATAAGGACCAATTTAATACAAAAGGAACTCAAAAGACTAAAGTGAAATAAACGATAGAATAAGAACTAAAAGATGCATTAAGACAAAAAACTGGCATATTAGTAATTTGCAAATTTATTTTCATGATAATTAATAAACTTAAATAAGAAAAATACGTGTGTTTCCCAAAACATGTGATTCAAATTTCCTCTAAATTCTCACCTACGTCACGGAAGAAAATTAAAGGAGGGATAAATCTTAAAATTTTAGGGTAAACTATATACCAGTCACTTCACTATAGCTACTTTTTATTTTTATCATTATTTTTGAAGTTTTGTCAATTAGGTCACTCAACTATTTAAATAAATTTAATTAAGTCACTTGCCATTAATATTTAACCTGATGCGACAGTTAATAAAACTGGTATAATTATACATTTAGTCAATCTTATTTATATATTCTATCAATTTGGTCCTAATTTTAATAAATTATAATAAATTTAATCCTCCAATTAGATGGTGCCATGTGTCACTGTGCAAAATGTTATAACACTTGCCACCATTCGATTGAAGTATTAAATTTACTTTAATTTAATATTTTAGTTTCCACCGGTTACAGGATGACTCAAACAAGAATCCCTTGGGGGAGAAAAGAAGAGCTCAATCACTAGGCGAAGTTGATTTTTTTTTTTTGAAATGGACTATATATTGTATATATATTATTAATATAATCTTAAATTCTTAATATTATATATATCTTAACTTAAAATCATATCTTAATATTAAAAAATATATTTATTTTTCCTTAACTTAGTTAAAAAAATATATTTTATTCTTATCTTAGTTAAAAATATATTTTAATCTTAATATATTTTAATCTTATCTTAGCTTATAAAATATATTTTATTCCTACCTTAACTTAAAAAAAATATTTTATTATTATCTTAACTTTTAAAAATATATTTTATTTTTATCTTAACTTTTTACATATATTATATTCTTAATTTAAATTATTAAATATATTATATTCTTGCCTTAAATTATGAAATATTATTTATTCTTATCGTAACTTCAAATTATATATTTCATTTTAATTTAAAAATAAATATTTTATTCTTAATTTAACATGGGAAATATATTTTATTTTTATCTTAATTATAAAAATATTTTTTATCTTTATTTTATCGTATTATAAGAATAAAATTTAAAAAAATTAGTTAAGGTAAAAATAAAATATATATTTTTTAAGTTTCGAAAAAACTAAAATATTTTTTTGCTTTAGTTAAGATAAGATTAAAATATATATTCAATTTTATTAAGATGTGAATTTAAGTTAAGATATATATAATATTAATAATTTAAAATTATACTAAGATACAAATTATGTACCACATGTAGTACATTTCAAAGTAAATAATTAGCCTTATCATAGTGGTTGAGTCTCTCCCCTCTAAGCCACACAACCCATGTACGATTCAAATGTTCCCTTCTTCCAATGCTTTTAATTTTCAGTAGAATATATAGTAAGAGTGACAAAATGTGTAATTGTACTAATTTTATTAATTGACACGTTGACTTCCATTAAATACTAATGGTAGCCGGTAGGTAGTTTAGTTGAATGCATTTAAATAGTTGAGTGAACCAATTGATAAAATTTCAAAAAATGATGGTCGAAATAAAAATGGGCTATAATTAGGTGGTTACGGGTATAATTTATCCAAAATTTTATATGAATTTTTAAATATGTAATATAATAGAGGTTTTTATTTTGTATAATTAAATATATAAAATTTTATATGATTTTTATAAATTACTACTATAATCGCTAATATAATATTTTTTATGATTAATATTGAAAATATAAATATTTATATTAATCTAATATAAAAATAAATGAGTGCATTTATTTTTTTAAATATATAAGATTAAATTAAAAAGTCTATATATAATTAAATCTATATATATTAAATTTTTTTGGTACAAATTAAATCATTTTTATTATTATACATGTATTACATTGAACATTTTATTATTATACTTATATATTATATTCGACATTTTAAGATTACAAATAAAGAATTTTATCTAAACAGTGATGGACCAATGAGGATAGGTAAGGTAGTCATCCCTTAAAAATTATCACATATTATATATTTTTCTATGTATTTACTATTAAATAGATGTTTTTTCTCTTAAAATTATATAAAATCTTCATTTTTTAAAATTTCAAAAATTTACGTGTAATATAAAATCATGATTCCAGCTTGTATCTTATCAGTGTGACAATATCGTAACAAAAATAAAAGAAAATTATAGCATTCAACAGGCTATTGAATTTTGAGAAACGAGGCAAAGGAAATTGCAAGAAAATATGGATTGAAACTTGGAAATGGAAGATTCCAGTGACGTGGAAGGAAGAAATGGTTTGGGAAACTTTGGAACAGAGAACGGTGAAAAAGGTGAAATGCCTAAAGCCTGGGAAAAAATAAAGAAATAAACATAAAGCAAGCAACCTGCTCGGCTGACCATTTCTTCCGGCAAAGACATTGCTCGGTCGGCCACTTCTGGTGGCAATTAGACACCCCTTCTTCCTTCCATAGGTCGTCGCATGGCAGACAAAGGATTAACAGATGAGTTAGTAGCTCTTATATCATATGAATAACGCATGGAAGTGTACGATTTAACATAAAATGACTTGTTAATTTAGATAGGCCATGCGATACACACATACAAGAACTCTACGCATAAAATACAATATGCGTCGTGCATGGACGACCAAAATCCAACAGTCGTTACTTCACTTGAAAACTTCAGCAAGCTCTTATTTTTTCCCCTTTGTTCCCAACCCCTACCTATATATATACCTATACCAAAGGAACGAAATGATATTATAGGGTAAATTACAAATTTCATCATTGAACTCTATTTTCTCTCCTATTTTTCTCACTGAACTTTAAAATTTTTCAATTTCTTACTGAACTTAATACATTGAGTTTTTTGTTTATTGAATTTTACTTTCTCTCCTATTTTGGTCACTTCATTGTTAAATAGTTAATGATTTTAAAAACGAAGTCGTTCTAAAAAAATAACGAAATGTTGTCGTTTTGCATCTATATAACTGTCCATTTTAATGTCGTTAACTATTTAATGGCCGAGCGACCAAAAAACTAATGTATGAAGTTCAATAAGATATTAAAAAGATTGTAAAATTAGTGAAATATGAGAGGATAAAGTTCAATTATCAAATTTATAATTATCAGATATTGTATTGTATGTATGACTTTTAAACGTGCCATTCAACATCCAAGGGGTCAATTCAACATTTAATATTTTATGTGCAATAATATATGCTTACAACCTGCATCCTGCAGGCCAAGAAATTGATATCCCCCATTTTTATCGATTCAAATACTTTCATTTCAGTTTTATAATTAAACTTTGTCATTGAAATCCTTTCAAAAGCAATTGATGTATTTGGAAACAATTTTTAAAATTTCCCTTTTTAGTCGATTAAGTGTTAATTCATATGATATTGACAACATCTTAATGATTATGAGTTCAATCTTGTTTAAATACATAAATTTTAAGGGTAAAGTACATAAATGGCTCTCTGATTATAGGGTATTGTTATGTTGATTCCACTGACCATTAAAAGTTATGAAATGTTCCCTTAAATTATAGCACTCTTTTCCTATATCCAACCCAAACACAAGTCAAAGATATACAAAATATTATGAGACAATCTATAGTTGAAAACTGGTAAAATTTTGTTTCTTTCAAAAGTTTACTATTCTTAACTTTTATTGTAAAATAATTTTTCATATAAAATCAAAATATAATAATATTTTGAACTCTATTTGAAATTTGGTTTAAGGCATCAACTAGACAGTTCTATTCTTTTTCATATCATAAATAAAACTATCTAAAAACCAATATGACCTAAAATCCAATTACTTAATATTTATTACTACCCATACTTATATTTTGCAGACATTTCTTAATTGTGTAAAACTCAGCTCCTTACTCCTCTCGCATTATTTTACCTAAGTGTAAAAATAATCACACGCTAAGTATACACTTAGTGAGGCAATCATAGAAATATTCAAAGCAATGCAACACATAAATGAAATGAGTAACAATATTCAATGTATTATGATCACTTTACCTGCATTACAACCATGTTACCCATATATCAGCATGATATAAACCGGATATAAAATTTCTTGCCAATATACTTTTCATTTATTCCAAAAGCTCATAAGCTTATTCACATGTTTATCATTTATTAACCAATAAACCATAGCCCAAACTTAAACCTATGAAGACCCTGGATATTCGAGTTATATATGCACTGAAGTACTTGCACATAAGGTCATGCCAATCAATGTACTTAGTGTCTTGCACAATGTAGTACTGAATCGAACTTGCACACTATAGTGTTGAATTAAACATGCAACTACTGAACTCTATGGCATGCCAACTACACCCTGTCCTTCAATGACTTACTTAGGCATACAATCTATTTTATTTCATCCATAGCAATATCTATTCATATAATTTGGCATTGGGCAGTTCATACTCGAAATAACATCATATATTTATGCATAATAAACTTCATATATAATAACCAGTGGTCAATGCATTTTATACTCAACTTTTGACATATATTGAATACGTTAAATATATGATAAATGACATAAATATCATGCCAACGTAGACATTATAGCAAGTCCTACCCGATGATGTATAAAACTTATATGTATAATGTTATGGATGCCTTGCACTCACTTTGAAATTATAAACAAGTAAATATAAGCCTCACTAAGCTTCAAGTTAATCCTTTGCTTTCAATTTGGTTCGATACCAATTTCATATTCTAACAGTTTGCACTACCTTCAAAGAATTATTATTCTTTATTAATATACACACTTAAAAATTATTTTGTTTATACCACTGGAATCTAGACTCAAATAAAAATCCAACCATATAAGGCAGTTCTTCTACTTCCATTTGTAAAATTTATAGTAAATTTTCAAAGTTGACTTACAGAAGATGTTTTGAGCAAAATTTGTTGCCCCATTTTCTGACCTATCCCCGACTAAAAATTCATATATTTTTTGTATATATTTTGAAATCAATTTTAGTTTGTTCTAAATAAAACTATATTGTTATATGAATCCAACGGTATAAAAATCATCCCCTAATCATTTATGTGAAATTTATGGTAACTTTTAAACTTATTGTTCAAAACACAAATCTAGGCATTTTCAATTTATTCACTAATTCTATTAGCTCAATAAATGCACCTTTATGCATAAACCACAAATCTAATAGCAATTAGGTGCCACTTCTTAAAATCATATCTTAATATTAAAAAATATATTTATTTTTCTTAACATAGTAAATATATTTTATTCTTATCTTAGTTAAAATATATTTTAATCTTAGCTTGTAAACTATATTTTATTCCAACATAACTTAAAAATATATTTTATTATTATCTTAACTTTTAAAACTATATTTCATTTGTATCTTAACTTTTTACATATATTATATTATTAATTTAAATTATTAAATATATTATATTCTTAGCTTAAATTATTAAATATTATTTATTCTTATCTTTATCTTCAAATTATATATTTCATTTCCCCCGACCCCATTAGACTTCGAGCAAAAAAGTCGAGGTGACTTGTAATACCCCAAAATTATAGTGACTAAAATGAAAATTTTGAAAGTTTATTAGTCAAAGTAGAAAATTAGGAAAGTTTAAGGATCTAAGTGGTAATTTTCTCAAAAAGGATTTTATTCAATAAATGGATTTAGTGAATGACCAAAATATAAATTTTTAAAGTTTGGTGACCAAATTATAAACTTTGGAAAAGTTTAGGGACCAAAATGATAATTTTAAAAAGTTACAAATTGGCCATGTAAATAAATAGTTTATCTCAAGAATAATGTTTTAGTGGGAATCAAAATGTTAATACGAGTTTTGTAATCAAAGTTATAAAGCAAGGAAGTTGAGGAAAAATTTGATAAATCCAAACGAATAGAAAATTCAGGAAAATCTGAAAGATAATACATTAGACCTGAAAATATTATTTTTCACATTTTTAAATATTGGAAAATAATATAAATCTTGATATTTAAGGGTTTAATTCCAAATTTAATTTGGATTGTTGGATTAAAGTGGCAAGATTGTGATTTTTGGAAAAGACAAAGGTAAATCGGTAAACTAAGATCTTATTTGTTCATCTTTGACTTATGGGAGATGATAAGGTTGAGGTGTCTTATTTTGGAAGATGTTAAGGTTGAGGTGTCTTGGGTTAATGGTGATTATGAAGTTTTATTAAGGGTAAATTGGTAATTTCCTAATTTAATAAATTTAATATTTATTAAAGGTAAATTAAAGGTAGATAAGCATGAAAATAATCTAAAGTTTCATGTAAAAATTGTTCATCATCTTCTCCATTGTCGTGAGTTAGCTTAAGGTAAGGAAAAATATTTGTTTTTCATTTTTAAGCCATTTCCTTTGGATTTCAAGTTATGCCGTGAAATAGGAAAGTGATATAATCGAAAAACGCTATCTTTTGGTATCAATTATGCTTGCTCAACTTTCTTGATTTTAAAGATCCCAAATCTTAGTGTTTATGTTCATGCTAGAGTTCATGAAATTGATGATGAATATTGATGTTTTTGAGGTTGCAGATTCATTTTCAAGCTTGATTTATGATTAAAACATGTTCAAACTTCCTAGAAATAATTCTATACTTTTCGGTCAAATGAAGAAATTATAGAACTTTATTTGATGAGAGTTTATTAAGGTTTTGATTTTGAAGATGTTGTAAGGTTGATTTCATGCTTGAATCGAATCAAAATCAAGAAAAATCATGAAAACTTAGTTTATATGTTTAAAGGATTCGACCATGGGTTGGTTAAGTGAGAAAAAATATGGAAAAATTATATCAGGGCTGGAAATGATTTAGGAAGTATTCTACAAGCCTTAGAAAAATTTGGGGACCATTCTGTAATTTTTGAAAATTGGGGGGACTAATTTGGTAATTTTGGAAAAGTTATGAATGGTTGTATAATTGTTTAATAGTTTATGTACTATGCTGGAAATTACTGTTTTGGAATTTAAATGAGTGTTTAGATGTGAAATATGACTATTTTGAAAGTTTGAAAATAGATGTGATTTAAGTGCAATATTCACATAGTTGGGGGGGTTCTTAAATGTAATTGTACCTTTGTAAAAACACTTGAATAGTAATAATTTCAGTTCTAGAATTTTTGGTATTAAAATTTTAAGTGATAAAATGGTGAAGGCCCATTTTGTGAAAAATTGGAAAAGTTGGTGTCAATGTTAAAAGGAATTATTAAGTGTTAAGTATTTTGGTAGAAAATGAGTTTCAAGTATATTATGGATTTTGTTTTGGGGATTTGTTTATGTTAGTACAATACTAACATATGTATTGTTATGAATTTGTGATTTGTACAGATCGTGATTAATTTGTGATCAAGGCAAGTCAAGTGTAAAAGGGTTTATTTTGATTATAGTGAGGCACATCTTTTGGATATATAAAGTGTTAAGGTGAGTGCAATACATGCATGACATTGTACATAGATGTTTTATACATCATCAGGAAGACTTGCGAAAAGTCGACCTTGTTTATATCAGCATGATATTATGTCATTTTTATAACTTCGATATGACATTGATATGTCACGGAATGAAATTATAGTGCATGGATCATGGATAATGTGATATTTTACCATGGATGTTATTTTGGGTATGAACTGTCCTAATGTTAAATATATGGCCATATGATACCATGGATGAATGAATTAGACTATATGCCCAAGTAAGTCGTTGATGGACAGGGTATAGTTGGCATGCCATAAAGTATAGCAGCTACAGGTTTATATTAGCACTATAGTGTGTAAGGATACCAAGTGAATATGGTGGGCATGACCTTATGTGTATTATGTTGGGCACGTCCTTATGTGTAGCACTACAGTGCACATATTACTTGAATACCTAGGGTCTTCATAGGTTTACTTGTGGGCTATAGTGATCGATAAGAATGATAATATATTCATGTTATATTATTTTGATCATGGTAAAATATGGGACATTCAGGTAATGTGATATTTTGAAATTTTGACTATGACATTAAATTTCATGCATGAGTTGCATTGCACTATTTATTATTTTAAATTGACTCACTAAGTATATACTTAGCGTGTGATGATTTTCACACGTATGTAAAAAACCAAGAGTAGAGTAAAGAGTACATAGCACTTCAAGCATCAAGAAATATACTACAATATTAATAAGACATCCTATGATGTAATTTTGACTTAGTTAGGGGTATGTACTTATCAATGTCCTAGTTGCTCTATTTAACTATTTTGAAACTGGTTTTGTAATGGATAAACTAAATCGTTTTATGCTATTTTAAATATGGATAATATGAAACAATATTATTATTTTGTGTTTATGTATTTAATATACATATATATGTTTTGAATATCATATGATAGTTTTACTTGAGATAATATTTTTATATTATCAATTACCAATTTGAGAAAAGAATTTTGTAAATCACCTTTGGAATTAGGAAAATGTTTTTAGAAAATAATGTGACATCTATAATCAGTATAGGTATATTATACGGGTTTTAGGTGATACATTTATTTGATATCAGAGCTGTCGGTTTAGCCGTTCCTGGACATGGAAAGAGTTTATATTAAGTCAGAATGTATACATGCCACTAGGATGTCAAAAGTTTTCTAATAGTTGTATACATACTGTGATGATGTTTATTAGGGAGTAAAGTTACACTTTACTAATGTAAGATGATTTTAACTATGTTCAAATGTCAGAAACTAAAGACAAAGTTAAGAAAGTTTGATAATGTTGAAAAGAAGGTCGAGAACGAAATCGACCTAAAAGAATCTGACATGACTTCAATATCACGTACTAGTAAAGTTGAAGTTGTTAGGGATTTTCCTCCATTTTATGGAAGAAATGCTCCATCTTTCAACGAAATTTTAGATGAGATTTCTAAATCTAGTGATGACTCTGAGGTTCCTTCAGGTAAGCTTAAATAAGTGAGAAATATTTAAGTTAAGCATTAAATTGTTTAAAGCATTGTTGATTTGAGTAAGAGGAAATAAGTAAGCGGTAAACATGTTGTTCGCTAAAAGTTTAAAGAAAGTTGAATTATTAGTGAATCGAATGATTATGAGTTTGATTGAGAATAGATATTAAGTTTTATGGACTTGATAGAGTTACCTTGCAAAGGTAAATTTGCGAAAATGGATTGTCTACCCATTCCATGCTACAATGAATTATTGTTTAGATTTAGATTGAGATTGATTCTTAAGAACTTGAAAAGTTTCAAGTTTGTAGCGATAGGAAAAAGAGTAAACTGCTTGATAGTGTGATTTTAGCATTAACTTCTATGAAGTTATTGCTACAAATTGTCAAGTTTTCTTATTGAACGACGTGGACATTTAGACTTTTATTTGAGAAGGAAAATGTTTCAACTGCATGAGAACAAATTTTATGGTTATAGAAATGTTATACATGTTATCTTAATAATGAATTAACAAATTCTAAAGTAGAGACATTTAATTCGGTTGGATAACAAGTGTTATAATGGCAGAAGACCTATGAATCATGATGCATGTGTTAGTCGGACAAATAGAAAATGTTCGATAATGATTCAGGAGATTTATGTTCCTAATGAATCTTATGAGATTATCATTTAACGAGTTTTAGATCATATTGAGCAAGGATTAGTTGTCTTTGCAATATGGTGATAGATACTCAAGTATATGAAGTAAGATCGTATGATGTTCCCACAACTATAAAAATTTCAGATGTCTTTTTAGATTAATTATTTGTGTTACCTCCAGATCGAGAGGTGAAATTCAAGATATTATGGTTCTTAGGGATTTTATTATGTTTATATGGTTTAATATCAAATGGATAAAATTGAGTTAAGAGAATAAAGGTTCAATAGCAAGAGCTGCTAGATCGAGGATTTGATTAAATGAGTATTTCAACTTTACTTGGATTAGTTTGTGGTTGTATTTATTGATGATATTCTGGTATACTCAAAGACAAAAGATAGAGCATGATGCTTATCTCTATACTGTGCTCGAGATATTTAAGAGAAAAAGATATATGTCAAAGTGTGAGTTTTGGTTGTCAGAAGTTGCTTTCCTTGGTCATGTTGTCTCAACATAATGCATAAGAGTTGATCCTAAGAAAGTTCAATCAATAGTGGAGTGGAAATCTCCAAAGAATGTTACAGAGGTTAGAAGTTTTTTTTTGGGACTTGCTGGTTATTATCGAAGGTTTGTGAAAAACTTCTTGATGGTTGCTTTTCCTTTGAACAAGCTCTTGAGAAAGGATGTCAATAGAGTTTTGAAGCTCTAAAGAAGATTTTAACAGAAATACCAATTCTGGTACAACTAAAATCTGACAAAGTGTATGTGGTGTATAACTCATAATGGTGTGGGTTGTGTACTTATTCAAGAATATAAGGTGGTAGCTTATGCTTCTTAACAATTAAAGACTCGAGAGAGGAATTATCCCACTCACGAAGAGTTTGAAGTACCTGTTGACTCAAAAAGAGCTAAAACTTGAGACAAAGGAGATGGATAGAACTCGTAAAGGACTATATTTTGATCATTGATTATTAGCCAGAGAAGGCTAATGTTGTAGCATATGCACTTAGTCAGAAAACTTTTGCAACTTTGCGAGCTATGGATGTGCGACTGTTGTTGAAAGAAGCGTTATTTAGGAAGAAATGGAACGTTTTCAACTTCGGGAACAATTATAAATAGAAAATTCTAAATTACTTAAATTTAAATAGATTTTTTTAATAAAAATCTAATTTTTAATAAAAATTGAAAAGAAATAATTAAATTAGAATTCTAATTTAATTATCTAATTGTATAGATAGTTGAATTACAGATAAAGATGATGTTTCTAGATCGGATAATAGAGCTACAAAGGAAAGAGGGAAGATGCTTGGAAAAGATTTCACTGGTGGAAAAAGGTGAGACTAAAGACTTTGAAGTCAAGTTTGATGGTTGTCTATATTACTTAGGAAGAATCTGCAGTTCACTTGTTAATGAGATGAAGAAATATATTCTTTCTGAGGCACATTATAGTCTACTGACTATTCATCAGGCACATAGTAGTCTGACTACTGATCCAGGCATGAGTAAATGATCTATCCAGAGTGGAAGTGGGAAAGAGTTACCATGTATTTTGTTACATGGTTACCTTTGACATCAAATAAGAAGTATTCCCTTTAGCGATAGTTGACTGGTTAAGTAAATCGACACATTTCATTCCGGTGCGAATGGACTACGCCTTGGATAAATATGCAGAGTTGTATATCAAGGAGATAGTTCGGTTACATGGAGTGTCAGTATCAATCATATCCGACAGGAACCCTAGGTTTACTTTAAGATTTTGTAATTTTTTGCATAAAGCTTTGGGTACTCGATTGAATTTCAGTACGACCTTTCATCCATAGACAAATGGTCAGTCAGAGTGTACTATTTAGATATTAGAGGATATGCTGAGGGCTTGTGTGATTAAGTTCAAGGGATCATGGGAAGAGTATTTGCCTTTAGGAAAATTTGCCTACAACAACATCTATCAATCAAGCATCAAGATGGCTCTGTATAAAGCTCTATATGGGAGAAAATGACGAACACCATTAAATTGGTTCGAGTTAAAAGATCGAAATCTTGTTGGCCTAGATTTATTGAAAGATGTTGAGGATAAAGTAAAGATAATCTCAAGATGACATCTGATCGGTAGAAGTCTTATGCAGACTTGAAGCGAAAAGAGAGTGAATTTCATGAAGAAGATAAAGTTTTTCTTAAAGTATCACCTTGGAAAAAGATTTTGCATTTTGGGTGCAAAGGAAAACTATGTCCAGGATTCATTGGACCTTATGAGATCTTAAAAAGAGTTGGATCGATGTTTTATCAGTTAGCATTACTTTCAGAGTTGAAAAAATACACAATGTTTTTCATGTGTCGATCCTTAGAAAGAATAGATCAAATACTTCACATGTCATTTCATCGGAGGAAATTGAGATCAAACCAGATTTGACTTATGAAGAAGAACCAATATAGATTTTGGGTCGAGAAATCAAACAACTACGTAGCAAGACGACTCCTATGGTTAAATTGCTTTGGCAAAAACATAAAGTCTTAAAAATCAAGGAGGAATTTTATTTAAGGGGTGAGTTGTAATACCCCAAAATTTAGATAGAGACCAAAATGAAAATTTTGAAAGTTTAATGGTTAAAGTAGAAAATTGGGAAAAATTTAAGGACCTAAGTGGTAATTTTCTAAAAAAAAAATTTATTCCGTAAATGGATTTAGTGAGTGACCAAATTAAAATTTTTTAAAGTTTGGTGACTAAAGTATAAACTTTGGAAAAGTTAGGACCAAATTGGCAATTTTTTAAAAAAGTACAAATTGGCCTTGTAAATAAATAGTTTATCTTAAGAATAGCGTTTCTGTGGGAATCATAATGTTAATTCGAGTTTTGTAATAAAAGTTATAATGCAAGAAAGTTGAGGAAAATTCGATAAATCGGATCGAATAAAAAATTTAGGAAAATCTGAAAAATGACACATTAGACCTGAATATATTATTTTCAAATTTTTAAATGTTGGAAAATAATATAAATCTTAAGATTTAAGGGTTTAATTTCATGTTTAATTTGGATCGTTGGATTAAAGTGGCAAGATTATGATTTTTGGAAAAAGACAAGGGTCGATTGAATAGAGAAGTTAAAGAATGTGATGAGCAGATTTATCTCGCCAAGGCAAGGTTTATGTGGAAATTCTGAAGAGGATATGATGAAATCGCCTATGTCACATGCCAGGTGTACGACTTCTTTTACGTGCAAGCTAGCTCTCAAGATTGTGACAACAGCCAGCCGTATTTCCTTTTTTAGCCTGGACAAGACATAACGGGTATCTAGGGAATCTTCACTTATGTGAAACCCTAGTAGATTTCCCTCTATAAATACCCATCCATAACCACCAAAGAAAGAAGGTGAGGAAGTTAAAAGAGCATTATTGAAAGTGTGACAAGCAACTGCAGTCCTTCTCCACCGTTTACCAACCGACCTTCCTTGATGTCCTCCATAGCCAGACTGTAGCAGAGAGACGGTCAAGTCTCGAGAGAGGCTGATCGCCAAGGTAGGCACGGTGTTGATCAGAATTGTCACGATAGAGCCCCTCGTTTTGGGAGTTGTTCTTCCTTTGTTCTTAATTTCTTTACGTATTGGGGTTGTATTAAAACGATGATACTTAGATGACTTTTTGATAGCACCATGCATTGTCTTACTTGGTGTTAATTTTTGTTTTGCCTAAACAATTATTTATGCTTTATGAATGATGAATTATGATTCTGCTCATGACTATTTTGTTCATTGTTTGAATATTTTACCTAGACACTGTAAGAGCTTCGAGAGATTGTCTGGGGTCTTGGTGAAACATGTCTTGGCAATGTAAGAGCATTGAGAGATTGCCTTTTGTCTATATATTGATTCTTAGATTTGAGAGTATTAAGATAGATCTACGTGAACAATGGAATAGATCTGGGATGGTGATGTTTTAACTTGTCTACCTTAGAGATAAGGAGCGAGTTTCAATCGACTAAAAGGGATAGACGCTAAAGTAAGATAGATAACACTATAGGTTACGCTGAGAGGTATTGCTACAACAACAGTCTGGTAAACCAAGGGTTTTAGTTCACGTTGAGAAGTATTGCCATAATAACCATCTAAGAATACTTAGTAATATTGTCGGGCAGTTTAAGTAGGTCATAACAATTCATTATAGACTTAGAATAATTTCTTGTTAATACAAAAGATTAGCATGAGTGCTCCGTGATAAGTCTGAATATGTGAGGTTGTTTTGAGTATATTTGAATCAACGCTTGTCCTTGTTTTGTTTATTTTGATAGTTTGCATATTTATTTTGTCTCGACCAAACTGTTTCGTAATTATATTTTATAGTAATTTCTTGTTTTATTAATAATAGTATCCTAGATTGACAATATAGTAGGAATTAGTTTGTGACAACTAGTTCTGGTTGTGATGAAGCTTAAAAACTTTCGACCAATCCCTGAGGAGACGATAACTCACTTACCCTATATTACTTTATTTGATTGTGTATACTTGCACAGATTTAATTGCCTTAGCATATACATTTAGAAGCGATCAAGTTTTTGGCATCGTTGCCGGGGATTGACAACTGAAAAAAAATTTATTTTTCGCCATAACAAGTTTTTCTTGTCACCTTATAACACAACAAACCAGAGAGTATATAAACCATCTACGATTACATGGCAACAACATGGGAGATCAAGAAGATCCTGATGCAGCAATTAATCTTGAAGTTGCAAGACCACGAGAAATACGAGATCATTTAAATCCAATTCTTAATGATCTCAATCCAGGCATCGTGGCACCAGAAATACAAGCAACTTATTTTGAGCTTAAACGGGTGATGTTTAACATGTTAAATTATATCGGTCAATTTGGTGGTTCACCTAATGAGGATGCTATACAGCATATTCGTGCCTTCCTTGAAATATGTGATTTATTCCGACAAAAAGGAGTGCATGAAGATGTACCTAAACTAAAGCTTTTCCCTTATTCCCCACGTAATAGAGCAAGAGCTTGGCTCAGTGGAGTTCCTTCAGGTTCAATGGAATCGTGGGCAGATTTATAGAAGAGTTTCCTACTTCGATACAATCCACCCGATATGAATACACAGCTTCGCAATTATATTGCAAGGTTTTTCCAAGGAGATGATGAATCAATGTACAAATGTTGGGATAGGTATAAAAGTTTACTCTACAAATGTGTCACCCATGGATTTCATGATTGGACTCAAGTAGTGATGTTTTACAACGGAGTTAATGCACCAACTTGAATGATGTTAGATGGCTCAACAAATGACACCTTACTTGATAAATCACCCGAGGAAGCCTTTGATATCCTCCATATGATAGCAAATAATGACTATTAATTGCCGAATACAAGATTAGGAATCGACAGAAAAGCATCTGGAGCATATGAATCAGAGGGTAAGGATTCAGTATCTGCTCAACTTTCTGCCATAGCTCATATGTTGAAAACTTTGCATCGTCCTAATGAGGTAAGAGAAGTCAAGGCAACCAATAACACATGTATATTCTATCACGGCAACCATCATGAGAGTGAATGTCCAGAAAACCATGAGTCCACTAATTTTGTGGGCAACTACAACCGAAGCAACAATAACCCCTATTCAAATACATACAATCCTGGCTAGAGACAACATCCAAATTTTTCATGGGATAATCAAGGAAACCATAACAATCAAGTATAAAACTAAAATAAGCCACAACAGAGCAACTTAGACCATCTACATTTCCAAAATCAGGATCATCAGCTGCCCTGGCAAAACAATAAAGGTATAGTTTCTTCCTCTAATACTAATTCCAATACTAACTCCTTGGAGGTTTCATTGCAGGAATTTATGGTCTCGGCAAAATATTTCATAGCTTCAATAAAAACCTTGATGCACGAGTATTCTTCAACAATAAAAAATAAGGAAATTTGTTGCAAAGCCAAGTTGCACTTTTACAAAGCCATGGTTCATCCCTAAGAGCGTTGGAGAACCAAGTGGGTCAAATTACCACGACATTGTATTCTCGCCCATAAGGAAATCTCCCTAATGATACTAAAATCACTAAGCATCATGGAAATGAGCAATGCAGTGTACTTACACTAACGAGTGGAATACAGGTTAACCAAAATGACAAGTTTGGGGGAGAACAGTTGAACAATTCTCACCAAGGCACAACACAACCAGGTGATCGACTGAAGATGAGGAACATGATGAATCACCTGAAGAAAAGGAAAATGATGAAGGCTCAGAAAAACATTATCCAGATAATGGGAAATTCATAGCCAAGGCTAGAGATTCCTCAGCACCAATAGCAGATAATGTGATACCTCCACCACCATTCCCTCAATGATTAAAGAAGCATAATGATAATATCCAGTTCAAGAAATATTTTGATGTTTTGGACCAGTTGTATATGAACGTGACCTTACTTGAAGCCATCGAACAAATGCCTTCCTATGCCAAGTTTCTAAAAGAAATCATTACAAAGAAGAGGAAGGTAGAAAATGTTGCCACAACAACAAAAATCTATTTTGTAGTAAGCAAACTCCCACCAAAACAAAAAGATCCTGATAGTTTTATAATACCATGTTCAATTGGTAATAACTTTGTAGGACGAGCTCTCGTTGATTTAGGATCAAGTGTAAACTTGATACCAAAGTCCATATTTATGAAACTAGAGCAGTATCATGCTTGTCTAACCAAAGTTATCCTACAGTTGGCTGATCGCTCTTATGTACGGCCTGAGGGCAAAATAGAAGACGTCATAGTAAAGGTGGAAAAATTCGTATTTCCAGTTGATTTCCTCATCTTGGACTGTGAAGCCGATGAAAATGCACCTATCATCCTGGGACGACCCTTTTTAGCCACTGGAAGATTCCTAATAGATTGAGAAAGGGGAGAATTCACAATGCGAGTAGGAGAGCAAAGCGTCACAATCAATGTATTCAACTCCATGAAATATATGGATGACTCAGAATAATGCCAATGCATTAGAGAATTGGACTCAATAGAAGAGGAAGAAAAGACAATACTTGGCCACGATGAATTTATAAAGCTAGACGAATATAATGCTTTATGATACGACTCACTAACCACGATGCACAAACAAGAAAACTATGGCCCAGGAGAATTATTTTCAGAAAACGATTTTGAGAATTATTGCCCTAACAACAACAGTCTGAATAAAGCACACAATGGGTTCCCTACAAATGAAACCAAGGCAGAGTATGAAGAAAAGTCAAAGGAATAATCTAGTCTCCTTAATACTAGATCAGGTACGAAATTTGAACCCTTAGATTTTAATGAAGTTATCTCTCCATAATCATCTTTATAGCATACACCTAAATTGGAACTTAAAACCTTGCCATCACATTTAAAATATGCCTACCTAGGTAGTAATGAAACCCTACCAGTGATAATTTTTGTCAATCTAACCTCCGAACAGGATTATAGTTTATTAAATGTTTTGTCACATCAAAAAAAGGCTCTCGGATGAACAATGGCATACTAGAAGGGAATCAACCCTACCATATGTATGCACAAGATCAATTTGGAAGATAGCCTTAGTACTTCGGTAGAACCACAAAGAAGACTCAATCCGATCATAAAAAAGGTAGTCATGAAGAAAATCATAAAATTGTTGGACGCGGGAGTGATTTATCCTATATCTGACAGTTGATGGGTTAGTCTGGTGTAGTGTATGCCAAAGAAGGGTGGTGTGACCGTGGTTAAAAGCGAACATGATGAGCTCCTCACTACTATAACAGTCACAAGCTGGTGCATATGTATGGATTACAAGAAGCTCAATAAAGTCACAAAGAAATAACATTTTCTACTCCCTTTTATTAACCAAATACTCGATAGGCTAGCGGGAAAAGCATTTTATTGCTTCCTTGATTGATATTCAAGATATAATCAAATAGCCATAGCACCGGAGGATCAAGAGAAGATTACTTTCACATGTCCATATGGTACCTATGCATTTAGACGAATGCCTTTTGGGTTGTGTAACGCTCCAGCTACCTTTCAAATATGCATGATGGCCATCTTTTCAGATATGGTGTAAGAGTGCATGGAAATATTTATGGATGATTTATCCGTCTCAAGTGATGATTTCAACCGATGTCTCGACAATTTAGCCAAAGTACTAAAATTATGTTAAGAAGTCAACCTAGTACTAAATTGGGAGAAATGACATTTTATGGTAACCGAGGGAATAGTGTTGTGTCATAAATTTATTGTCAAGGCATCGAAGTTGATAAAGCCAAGCTGGAACTAATCACAAACCTACCTTCACCCACCAACGTGAGAGGCGTACGCAATTGCCTTGGATATGCAGGCTTCTACAGGCGGTTCATAAAAGATTTTTTTTAAAACTCAAAACCCTTGTGTCTTTTACTTCAACAAAATCAACCATTTGTGTTTACTAATGATTGTTTGAATGCTTTTATAGATTTGAAGAAAAAACTTTCAACAGCACCAATCATTGTGCCAGCTGACTGGAACGAACCTTTCGAGCTCATGTGCGATGCTAGTGATTACGCGATCGAGGCAATGCTAGGACAACGAAAAAGTAAAATCTTCCATGTTATCTATTATGCTAATCGTACTCTTAATGATGCATAAGTAAACTATACCACCACTGAAAAAGAACTTTTAGCAATAGTATTTGCATTCGATAAGTTTAGGTCATATCTCATAGGCACTAAAGTAATTGTGCATACAGATCATTCTGCCATTAAATATTTGATCAATAAAAAAGATACAAAACTTAGGCTAATCAGATGGATATTATTACTACAAGAGTTCGATTTAGAGATCAATGATAGAAAGGGTACAAAAAATGAAGTAGCAGATCATTTGTCTAGACTAGATAAAAAATTGATTGTCATGACATAACAAAAATTCAAGAGGATTTGCGTAATGAGAAAATTTTATTTGTCACGGCTGTATTGTGGTATACTGACATAGTTAACTTTCTTGTTAGTGGTATTTCTCCTCCTGATTTAACTAGCCAAGGCTGAAAAAGTTTCGACATGATATGCAACACTACTACTGGGATGAACCATTCCTATTCAAGCAATGTGGAAACCAAATAATCTGAAGATGCATCCCAGGAGAAGAACACAAAAAAATTCTACTTCAATGTCGCTCGTCACAGTATGGAGGACATTTTGACTGCATGATAACAGCAGTGAAAGTTCTTCAATCAGGATTCTATTGGCCAACCTTGTTCAAAGATGAGCATGAATTCTACAAATCATGTGATAGATACCAACGAACAGGGAATATATCATAAAGACATGAGATGACCTGACAAAATATTCTGGAGGTTGAACTTTTCGACGTATGGGGAATAGATTTGATGGGACCCTTTCACCCATCTTTTAGAAATATGTACATCCTCTTGGCGGTAGATTATGTATCCAAGATGGTTGAAGCCATTGCAACACCTAAAAATGATTCCAAGAATGTGCTCAAGTTTTTTCACAAGATTATATTCACACGTTTTGGAACACCATGAGCTATCATTAGTGATGAAGGCTTACATTTTGATAACAAATTAATTGCTAAGGCATTAAAACGATATGGAGTACGACAGTGGATAGCTGTGGCATATCACCCTCAGACTAATGGACAATCCGAAGTCTCTAATCGAGAAATCAAACAGATCCTTAAGAAAGTGGTCAGCCCAAGTCGAAAGGACTGGTCACCAAAGTCAGATGAAGCACTATGGGCTTATTGCACAACATTCAAGACACGCTAGGAATGTCCCTGTTCAAACTTTCTATGGTAAAGAATGTCATTTGCCTAAAGAACTTGAACATAAAGCCTATTGGGCCATCACGAAGTTAAACATGGATGCTCAGCTTGTTGGAGAAAGAAAACTCTTGGAACTGAATGAAATAGATGAATTTAGAGCACACACCTACGAAAATGCTCACCTATGCAAAGAGAAAACAAAATGATGGCATGACAGAAAAATATTTTCTAGGCAATTTTATTCTGGACAACAAGTACTGCTCTATAATTCGCGACTCAAATTATTCCCAGGCAAACTAAAATCACGATGGTCGAGACTGTTCATCGTACATCAAGTTCATAAAAATGGAGAAATAGAAATCAAGAACCGAGATGATGGATCCATTTTCAAGGTGAATGGGTAGAGACTAAAGGAATACAAAGGAGCACCAGTCATGCGAGACAAACTAGCATCAACAGCATATGATGCCCAAGAGTTTGCATTACTTACTTGAACAAAATCCGTTGCCTAGGCAACGAAAATATGAATTTTGTACGTAAATAAATTAAGTTATTTTATGCACCCATTATCCATTTTACTTTATTTCAACTTACTTTTTTATTGTAGGCATGCAAAGTACATGTGGCAACATGGGGAGAGAGTTCACGCATAAAAGGAAGAGAAACCCTAGGACAAGGAAAATTTGGGCGGCAGATTTAAAGAGGGAGAGTATTTTCCCCCACTTTACATCCAATTAGATATCAAGTAATCAATACAAAATTTGTTGCCCTCTTATTTTGACCGAATTTCCCTAAAGAAACCACCCATTAACTTTCCAAAAAAAACCACTCTCAACTCCATCATCATCATCGTGCTTCACTCTCTCTCTACTTCAAGAAAAAAAATTCCTTCAACAAAATTTCCCTCATCGCCACCACTTAACTCACTATACCAAACAAGTATTATGGACAGATCGAAGAAAAACCTAGCCCCAATACTATGTTTTGAGCATTTTTAGACATGCGAAGCCGAGGCACGCTTTAAGAACCTCTAAAAACGACAATTATATTTGGAAGAAGGTTTCGTTTTTCCATCAGAGGACGAAGAGCCATTCAGACCGGAGGTCATGGATGTCATTCGACGAGCCCTTAAGTCGGTTGTAAAATTGTGGAATCATTTTCTCAAGGGCAAACTTATGCCAAACTCTCATAACACGACCGTTCTCATGAAAAGACTGATGCTTTTACACTCGATGATATACGGGAGAAAAATCAATATGGATAACTCATCTTTGAGTAAATCCATGAATGCGCCAAAAGAAAGTGGGTAATCTCTTATTTCCTAACTTGATAACTGCTCTGTGCCGGAAAAAGAAGGTCCTCAATGTACCTTTTGAGGATTTGATCAAATCCAAGGAGGGAATCACCAAAAAGAAAGTACCAAAATTGATGAGTTTTGATGGAAATGTCCTGCTTGAAGGATTGGAAAGAGGAGCAAAATCTGTTTTGCGACTAGGATGGCAGCAGTGGTCACATACACAAGAGAAATGCATGAGAAGATCGAGCGCCTAGAGAATCACATGGAGATCTTCTTTGGGTATATCAAGGCACATGACTCTCAAGTCAACACCTTTTTCAAGGAGTTGCTCCCGATCACAAAAGATAATATGTTGCCTTTCCTCGATGTCATTCTGAAGCACACTGCTGGCGGCATCACATTCCAAGCCTCGACATCGAATGTTCCCCCAGAAGAACCCACAAACGTTCCACCACTGGCCACTCATGTATCGCCCATACCAGAGGAAGGCCACGACGACACAGATGAATTCTTTAGCTCCTCCTCCTTCATAACCTCTGAAAGCACAGAAGAGATTCCACCCAACTTATTCACCGATGAATATTTCACTCCAGCCCCAACTCAACTCGAGCACGCTCAAGTACAATCCCCCATCCGTCAAGCAACACCAGTCCCTGAAACAACTCAAAGCCAACCTCAAGTTCCTACAAAACCCACTCCAACCGAAGAACAATCTACACCATCACGATCCCCGAGCACCAAGAGACGTATCAAGCAAACTATATACCGTGTCCTTCAACCATCATCCTCGATTATAGCAGCAGTAGATTTAGGATCAAAGAGTCCCCTCCTCCTAAATGACGACGAATGAGGGCTTCCAGTTAAGCCACACCACCATAGTAAGATCGCATCTTAATTTTTTTTAGCATTTGCATATAGATACATGCAGTTTAGTTTTTCATGCATTGAGGACAATGCATCCCTCAAGTTTGGGGAGGTATTGTAACATACTTTGTTAAATAGAAATAGATGATATTTGGTTGAAACTTTTGGTTGTCATGATATAAGCATATTAAGTTTATTGTTTGGAATAGATTAAGGATACCCAATGATGAATGCATAATTGGATTGCCTAGGCAGAAATATTGTAAAGACTGTCTAAAGGAGAAAACCAACCCTAAGCCTGATTCTTTGAATATTTACAAACATGATTGTATGTTGTATCTGCTTAAGGTAATCAGTAAAATTTGTAAGAAGAACTTTCTGCTTGCCGAGACATCAAAAAATTTAAGGTTAAGGTTGAACTCCCTGGTATTTAAAACTAGAAGAATAAAAGGGACACTCCTCTATACAAGGGCATAATCAGAAAACTCCATAAAAAACTAAGAGTTGTCGAGGCATATGAGTAAATGAAAGTAGTCATAGGATGACTCTACCCAACTAGCTTGGGGGTGGAAGGTATGCTCGGTTTTACCTAGAGTGTGGGAGGGTTGGTGTGATGAGCTGACTCCCAAAAAAAAGGTTGATAAATAACTAGGAGTAGATACTAAGCCTGACAAATAATTTGATGTCTTGATAAACTAGAAGCACTTACTTTAAGTTTTCTAATTACTTAAATGCATAGACTGATTACAATCACGCAGACACAATAGCAAGGAATCTTAACTAGGGAAGGTACTTGACTGATATGACATTCAAACATGTTGAGGCCAACTTTTTATTAAGGGCTGAAATATCAAACCACATGATTTTCTTAACATTGTTTTGCCATGACAACTATCGTACATTGCTTGAGGGCAAGAAATAACTTAAGTTTGGGGTGTGATAACTCAATAAAAAGACTCAATTTCTAGTCTTTTCACTTAAGTTATTGCTCGTCTAAACAAAGTATGCACAATATTTTAGTTGCATTTAGGTTATAGTTGTTTATGGTGGATAAGTTTTGCTTCGGCAAAAATTATTTAGTTTGACTGATACTGCTGAGGAGAAAGGGTTTGTGTAAATTGTGTATGTGTAGGAAATTTACTCAGGAAGAACATTTCAGTCACGACAACATAATTTGTAAGGGCCAGTGGAATAGAGAAGTTAAAGAATGTGATGAATAGATTTATCTTGCCAAGGCAAGGTTTATCTGGAAAGTCTGAAGTGGATATGAAGAAATCGCCTATGTCACATACCAGTTGTACGACTTTCTTCACATGCAAGGAAGCCCTCAAGATTCTGACAGCCGCCTTTCTTTTTTTAGCTTGGACAAGACATAACGGGTATCTAGGGAATCTTCACTTATGCGAAACCCTAGTAGATTTCCCTTTATAAATACCCAGCCATAGCCGCCAAATAAAGAAAGTGAGGAAGTTAAAAGAGCATTACTAAAAGTGTGAGCAAGAAACTGTAGTGCTTCCCCACTATTTACCAACCGACCTTCCTTGGTGTCCTCCATAGCCAGACTCTAGCAGAGTGGAAATCAGGTCTCGAGAGATGTTGATCGCCAAGGCAGGCGTGGTGCTGATTAGAATTGTCATGACAGCGCCCCCGATTTTGGGAGTCATTCTTTCTTTGTTCTTATTTCTTTATGTATTCGGGTTGTATAAAAACGATGATACTTGGATGACTTTTTGATAGCACCATGCACTGTCTTACTTGGTGTTAATCTTTGTTTTGCCTAAACAATTATTTCCTGCTTTATGAATGATGAATTATGATTATGCTCATGACTGTTTTGTTCATTGTTTGAATATTTTACCTTGACATTGTAAGTGCTTCGAGATATTTCCTGGGACTTGGTGAAACATGTCTTGGCAATATAAGAGCATTGAGAGATTGTCTTTTTCTAGATATTGATTCTTAGATTCAAGAGAATTAAGATAGATCTACGTGAACAATATAATGTATCTAGGATGGTGATGTTCTAACTTGTCTACCTTAGAGATAAGGAGAGGGTTTCAATCAACTAAAAGGGATAGACACTAAAGTAGGATAGACAACTACTATAGTTTACGCTGAGAGGTATTGCTACAACAACAGTATGACAAACCAAAGGTTGTAGTTCACGCTGAGAAGTATTGCCATAGTAACCGTCTAAAAATACTTAGTAATCCTTTCGGGAAGTTTAAGTAGGTCATAACAATTCATTATGGACTTAGAATAATTATTGTTAATAAAAAAATTAGCATGAGTGCTCTATGATAAGTCTGAATAAGTGAGGTTGTTTTTAGTATATTTGAATCAACGCTTGTCCTTGTTTTGTTTATTTCAATAGTTTGCATATTTATTTTGTCTCGACCAAAGTTTTCTACAATCATCTCTTATAGTAATTTCTTGTTTTATTAATAATAGTTTCCTAGATTAACACGATAGTAAGAATTAGTTTGTGACAACTAGTTCTGGTTGTAGTAAAGCTTAAAAACTTTCGACCAATCCTTGAGGAGACGATAACTCACTTACCCTATATTACTTGATTCGATTGTGTATACTTGCGTAGAATTACTTGCCTTAGCATATACATTTACAATCGATCAATAAGGTTAAGGTGTCTTGGGTTAATGGTGATTATGAAGTTTCATTAAGGGTAAATTGGTAATTTGCAAATTTAATGAATTTAATATTCATTAAAGGTAAATTAAAGGTAGATAAGAACGAAAATAATCAAAAGTTTCATGCCAAAAGTGTTCATCATCTTCTCCATTGTCGTGATTTAGCTTAAGATAACGAAAAATATTTGTTTTCCATTTTTAAGCCATTTCCTTTAGATTTCAAGTTATGCCGTGAAATAGGAAAGTGATCTAGTCAAAAATACTATCTTTCGGTACCAATTATGCTTGCTCAACTTGCTTGATTTTAAAGATCCCAAATCTTAGGTTTTATGTTCATGCTAGAGTTCATGAAATCGATGATAAATATTAATGTTTTTGTGGTTGTAGATTCATTTTCAAGCTTGATTTATGATTAAAACATGTTCAAACTTCCTATAAATGATTCTATAATTTTCGGTCAAATGAAGAAATTATTGAAATTTGTGTTATGATGAGAGTTTATTAATGTTTTGATTTTGGAGATGTTGTAAGGTTGATTGGAAGTTGATTTCATGCTTGAATCGAATAAAAATCAAGAAAAATCATGAAAACTTAGTTTCTATGTTTAAAGCATTCGACCATGGGTTGGTTGAGTGAGAAAAATTATGGAAAAATTATATAAGGGATGAAAATGATGTAGGAAGTATTCTACAAGCCTTATAAAAATTTAGGGATCATTCTATAATTTTTGAAAAGTTGGGGGACCAATTTGGCAATTTTGGAAAAGTTCTTAATGGTTTTATAATTATTTAATAGTTTATGTACTATGATGGAAATTACTGTTTTGGAATTTAAATGAGTGTTTAGATGAGAAATATGATTGTTTTGGAAGTTTGAAAAGGTAAGTGATTTAAGTGCAATATTCGCATAGTTGAGGGTACTTAAATGTAATTGTACCTTTGTAAAAGCACTTGAATGGTAATAATTTCAGTGTTGGAAATTTTAGCATTAAAAATTTAAGTGATAAAATGGTGAAAGACCATTTTGATAAAAAATGGAAAAGTTGGTACCAATGTTAAAATGAATTATTAAGTGTCAAGTATTTTGGTAGAAAATGAGTTTCAAGTATATTATGGATTGTTTTGGGTAGGTGTTTATGTTAGTACAATGCTAACATATGTATTGTTATGAATTTGTGATTTGTACAGATCGTGATTGATTTGTGATCGAGGCAAGTCAAGTATTAAAAAGTTTATTTTGATTATAGTGAGGCATATCTTTTGGATATATAAAGTGTCAAGGTGAGTGTGATACATGCATGACATTGTACATAGATGTTTTATACATCATCAGGAAGACTTGCAACAAGTCGACCTTGTTTATATCAGTATTATATTATGTCATTTTTATAGCTTCGATATGATATTGATATGTCACAGTGTGAAATTATAGTGCATGGATCATGGATAATGTGATATTTTACCATGGATGTTATTTTGGGTATGAACTACCCTAATGTTAAATATATGGTCATATAATACCATGGATGAATGAATTATACTATATGCCCAAGTAAGTCGTTGAAGGACAGGGTATAGTTGGCATGTCATAGAGTATAGCAGTTGCAGGTTTATATTAGCACTATAGTGTGTAAGGACACTAAGTGTATATGATGGGCACGACCTCATGTGTATTATGGTGGGCACAACCTTATGTGTAGCACTACGGTGAAGATATTACTTGAATACCCATGGTCTTCATAGGTTTACTTGTGAGCTATAGTTATCAATAAAAATGATATTAATGTTATAATATTTTGATCATGGTAAAATATGGGACATGCAGGTAATATGATCTTGTGGCATTTTGACTATGACATTAAATTTCATGCATGAGTTGTATTGCACTATTTATTGTTTTAAATTGACTCACTAAGTATATACTTAGCATGTGATGATTTTTACGCGTACGTAAAAAGCCAAGAGTAGAGTAAAGTGTACGGAGAACTCCAAGCATCAAGGAATATACTACAATATCAGTAAGACATCCTATGATGTAATTTTGACTTAGTTAGTGGCATGTACCTATCAATGTCCTAGTTGCTCTATTTAACTATTTTGAAACTGGTTTGTAATGGATAAACTGAATCATTTTATGCTATTTTAAATATGGATAATA
Organism: Hibiscus syriacus; assembly: GCF_006381635.1. NCBI lineage: Eukaryota > Viridiplantae > Streptophyta > Magnoliopsida > Malvales > Malvaceae > Hibiscus > Hibiscus syriacus. The sequence continues at coordinate 2,957,947 of NW_024063276.1, read as the reverse complement.
TAAAACCATATTATTATTTTGAGTATATGTTTTTAATATGCATATATATATTTTGAATATCATATGATAGTTTACTTGAGATAATATTTTATATTATCAATTACCAATTTGAGAAAAGAATTTTGTAAATCACCTTTGGAATTGGGAAATTGTTTTTTAGAAAATCATGTGACGTCTATAATCTGTATAGGTATATTATATGGGTTTTATGTGTTACATGACTTACAAATGAACCAAAACGTCATCAGTTCTCTTTTTCTCTTTATTTCTTCTTCGATTGAGCCTACTAACAATCACTAATGATGTTCGACGGCTTCGTCTTTCACTTCAACCACCATCAATGGTAATCATAATTGTCAAAATCTAAAACCTAATTATCCCAAACTTCAATATTTATGCTCTCTCCAAACCAAACCCTAAAGATCTAAAATATAATAACCCTTACAAGCTTAATGGGTTTCGACCTTTTAACTGCTCGCTCTGACACTAAAACTTTACAATGCCCCTAATTTCCTTGACTTCAAATTCGTCTTCAATGGCTTTCAACCCAGTTTAAACTATAAGAAAAAATTAGTGTACTACACCTTGTTGAAAATATTTTTATATTTCGATATAACAAATTAAGTTAAATGAATTTTAAGATTGTACATTAAAGGTTTTCTAAGTATATTCGATATAATTATTCGAATATCAAAATATTACTCTAAATCTTTCAAAAATCATTTTTAATCCTTACTCAAGTGTAAAATTAAGTTCTAATCTTAAAACAATTTCAAAATAATTTTACAAAGTATTTCGAACCATTTCAAAGCCAAAAATTCCAAATTACTCAGAGGGAACCGATTCCCCCCCAAGGGGGTACCGATTCCCCCTTAATGGTTTGGCTCCGAGAATTCCAGTATGCTCGGAGGGAGCCGATTCCACTCAGGGGGTACCGATTCCCCCCTGTGTAACGGTCGAAATATTTGAATTTTACACTTAGGGAACTGATTCCCCATAGGGGGTACCGATTTCCCCCACGCTCCAAGCTGTTTCATTAATTATTTTCACACTAAAATGGCTATATTATCTTCTCTAATCATCCCCAACGTTCAGAAGTGATTCAAGGTGTATTTAAGAAAGCTTAGAAGCCATTGATCAATAACAAGAAAGATCAAGCAACTAGAATCAATAGATAATCAAAGAGAAAGCATCAAACCTCAAGTTTGAGCATTTGAAGTATATTTTTCATTCAATATTCATTTTTCTTTCAAGACACTTATTGTGCTCAATTGTATTCATTTTTTAGTGTTCTTTTCTTTGTTCTAGAATTGTGCAAACAATCTATCTTGTGAGGATTTCCTTGTAAGTTTGCAAAATTTATATTGTTCTCTTTGGGAGAGAGTGTTCTCAAGAATTTGGGGTATAATTCTTGAGGGTTTGTAAGGTTACTCTTTGTCCTCAAAAGAAAGAAAAATTAGTGAATTTGTGGAAAATCCTTAGTGTGGATAGCTAAGGTAGTGGACGTAGACTTTGATTGAGAAAGTCGAACCACTCTAAATCGTTGTGCAATTATTTTCAATTTTCTGCAAAAGCTTCCACCAAAATTTTTATTGCCAATTCACCCCCCTCTTGGGCGATTCCATCAATCGATTAACTCAACAATTGGCATCAGAGCCTAATTCATTTGAAGGTTTAATCGCCTCTTGAGTCGATTCGGGAAGAGTTATATCGATAATCAAAGTCATCAATGGCCTCCGCTTCAAACTTCGACTCCGGTCTCGATTCGTTACCCGTCAACAAGCCTCATTTCTTCAATGGGGCTAACTATGCCTATTGGAAGAATAAAATGATTTACTTCATTCAAGCAAGTGACATGGGAGCATGGAATGTCATAGAAGAAGGATACTTCAAGCCTCTCACTCATCCAATATTATGGAGTGAAGGAGAGACAAAAATGTTCCAGCTCAACTCCAAAGCCATCCATATCATATTTTGTGCTCTTGGACCAGATGAATACGGAAGAGTTTCATCTTGTACAACCGCCAAAGAAATATGGGACAAACTTCAAGTCACTCATGAAGGTACCGATGAGGTAAAGAAATCTAAAATTAGTATTCTAACGCATATCTATGAAAATTTCAGGATGAAACCAAATGAAGATATCAAAGCTATGACGGATAGATTTTCAATGATTATCAATGGTCTCAAATCATGTGGAGAGATCATTTCAAATGAAAAGCTTATGAGGAAGTTAGTCTACTCCCTCCCAAAATCGTGGCAATCAAAGAAGACGGCAATCATCGAGTCTAAGGATCTAACATCCTTAACTCTTGAAGAGCTAATCGGTTCACTCCTCACTCATGAAATGATGCTTGAAGATGAGGTGGACCTTGATAAGATTGAAGAGACACCAAAGGAGAAGGAGAAGAAGAAAAACATTGGAGTTGCTCTCAAATTCATAAAAAATGAGAGTGATTTGGATGAAGATGACGAGGAAATGGCATTGTTTGCCAAACGGTTTAGAAAAATGATGAGACCTTACCGAGGAAGAAAATTCAACCGAAATGAAGGCCTCAAAAATGAACCAAAAGAAAAGGACCCGATCATTTGCTATGAATGCAAAAAACCAGGGCATGTCAAATATGATTGCCCACAATTAAAGAGGAAGGGTCAATCAAAGAATAAGCATAAGGCTCATGTGGCTACATGGAGCGATGAATAAGGTTCCGATGAAGAGGAACAAGAAGTAGCAAACTTGTGCTTGATGGCATTCGGGGAAGATTCTAAGGTAACCTCTAACTCATCTGATTTTGATGATTTATCTTATGATGAGCTATTAGAGGAATATAACGGGTTGGCTTCAGATTATGAGAAATTGTTTTTAAAATATAAAAATGATGTTTCAAAATTGAAAAATGAAAATAAACTCATATCCAAAACCAACAACGATCTTGAAAGTAAACTCAAAGATTTGCAAATCAAACTAGAAGAGTTTGAAAAGAAAAATTTAGATTTGCAAAATTTACTTTCATAGGTCAATGATGATCATCAAAAGAAAATTGATGATCTTAAAGCGTCTTTTGATAAAGTTGGAACAAAACGTTTTGAAAGTGGAGAAAATTCAAAATCCAACTTTGTTAGAAAAAGTTTTAAAAACTACAATCATAGAGGTCCCCAAAGAACCTCTAATGGAAAAATCGTTAGAAGTATATGGGTTCCAAAGGAGTTCATTACTACTAAAGATAAGGATATCCTACACAAATGGATACCTAAGGGGACTAGGATTTTGGAAACTAATGAATATGGACCTAAAAGAATTTGGGTACCAAAAATTAGAAATTAATCTATGTTTGTAGGAAAAGGAGCATTGTTGCAAGGCACGGGAAACAAATTCAAACTCATGGTACCTTGATAGTGGATGCTCAAGACACATGACCAGAGACAAAAGCCGGTTCATTAAGCTTAACGCCAAAAATGGAGGAGAAGTGACTTTTGGTGATGATTCAAAAGGTCACATTGAAGGTATTGGTACTATTGGTAATACCTCTTCTATACAAATTAAGAATGTTTTATATGTGAATGGATTAAAGCATAATCTATTGAGTATTCGTCAATTTTGTGATAAGGGATTCAATGTCATGTTTGATATTAATGGTTGTAAAGTCATTGACATTGCATCTAATCGGATTATGCTTGTTGGTCATAGAATAGGAAACATATACATGGTGCATTTAGATTCTATTGATATGACTAATTTGTGCCTAGTTGCTAAGGATGAACATGATAGTTGGTTATGGCATAGGAGACTAGGACATGCTAGTATGAGTGTTTTGCAACGGCTAATTCAAGGTGATTTAGTTCGAGGGTTGCTTAAGCTTAAATTTGATAATGATAAAATCTGTGATGCTTGTGCTAAAGGAAAACAAAAGTGAGTTTCTTTTAAATCCATTAATGACGTATCAACTAGTAGAGTATTACAATTGATCCATATATATCTTTTTGGGCCAACTAGGACTACTAGCTTGGGTGGAAAACAATATGCATTTGTCTTGGTAGATGAATATTCTAGATATACTTGGGTTCTATTTTTAAGTACTAAAGATGAAGCATTAGAACATTTCATCACATTTTCAAAAATAATCCAAAATGAAAAAGGTTACTCTATAACTAGTGTTAGGAGTGATAATGGCACTGAATTTGAAAATCTTGGATTTATTGAGTTATGTAATTCTAATGGTATTAGCCATAATTTTTCAGCACCTAGAACCCCTCAACAAAATGGAGTTGTTGAGAGGAAAATCGAACTTTAGAATAAATGGCTATAACCATGCTTTGTGAAAATAATTTGCCTAAATATTTTTGGGCGGAAGCCACAAATACCGCTTGTTATGTTACAAATCGAGTAATGATTAGGCCAATTTTAAAGAAAACTCCATATGAAATTTTCAAAAATAAAAAGCCTAACATTAGATATTTTCATCCTTTTGGATGTAAATGTTTTGTTTTAAACAACGGTAAAGAGAACCTTGGCAAGTTTGATGCTAAAAGTGATGAAGGAATTTTTCTGGGTTATTCCTTAAATTTTAAAGCTTATCGAGTATTTAATAAAAGAACTTTAGTTGTAGAAGAGTCTATACATGTTGTTTTCGATGATAATCCCCTTCCGAGGAAGGATTCTTGTGTGAATGATGATGTAGGTGTTATAAATACAAATGACGTTAGACATGACATTGAAGAACCATCATCAAAGGAAGAAATGAAAAATGAGGAAACTCATGATCCTCTTAAGAATCCAACCATTGAAGAAAGGGAAGTATCTTATCAAAGAGAGTACAACTATGTCAAAGATAGTGAAATTATAGGTGATCTATCCAAAGGGGTAACAACTCGATCTTCTCTTAGAAATATTTGTAATTATGTTGCATTTATCTCATGCATAGAGCCTAAGAATATTAAAGAAGCATTAAATGATGAACATTGGATTATGGCTATGCAAGAAGAGTTAAATCAATTTGAGAGAAGTAAAGTATGGACATTAGTTGAAAGGCCTAGTAATAAATCTACTGTAGGTACTAGATGGGTATTTAGGAATAAGCTTGATGAGAGTGGTAATATAGTCAGAAACAAGGCTAGACTTGTTGCTCAAGGGTATACTCAAGAAGAGCGCATATACTATGATGAAACATATGCTCCCGTAGCTAGGATGGAAGCAATTAGAATGTTACTAGCATTTGCATGTTTTCATGAATTTAAATTATATCAAATGGATGTTAAAAGTGCATTTTTAAATGGTTTTATAAAAGAAGAAGTGTATGTGGAACAACCTCAAGGTTTTAAAGATTCAAAATTTCCGGATCATGTTCTTTAATTGATAAAAGAACTTTATGGTTTAAAACAAGCTCCAAGAGCTCGGTATGAAAGATTGTCAAATTTTTTAATTGAAAAAGCTTTTTCAAAAGGGAAGGTTGACACTACATTGTTTTTAAAGCATAAAGGTAAAGATTTATTAGTAGTTCAAATTTATGTTGATGATATAATATTTGGTTCTACTAATGATGTTATTTGCCAAGAATTTTCCAAGCTAATGCAAAGTGAATTCGAAATGAGCATGATGGGGGAGCTCTCATTTTTCTTGGGACTCCAAATCAAGCAAAGAAAAGATGGCATCTTCATCAATCAAGCAAAGTACATCAAAGATATGCTCAAGAAGTTTGGACTGGAAAATGGTAAACCTCATGACACTCCAATGAGCTCTTCAACAAAGCTTGACTTAGATGAAGGAGGTAAATGTGTAGATGTTAAATTATATAGGTCAATAATTGGATCTCTACTTTATCTAACTACAAGTAGACCGTACATTATGTTTAGTGTTTGCTTATGTGCTAGATTTCAATCATGCCCTAAGGAATCACATTTACTAGTTGTTCAGAGAATCTTTAGATACCTTAAGTACACTCCTAGTTTAGGACTTTAGTATCCTAGAGACTCTAGCTTTAGCTTGCATGCTTTTCCTGATGCGGATTATGGAGGATGCAAATTAGATAGGAAAAGCACCTCCGGTACTTGCCAATTCCTTGGAAATATGCTGATTTCTTGGTTTTCAAAGAAACAAAATTGTGTTGCATTATCTACCACTGAAGCCGAATACATTTCAGTTGGTAGTTGTTGTGCACAAGTTTTATGGATGAAACAACAACTTTTTGATTATGGAATTGAAGTTGGTACCATTCCTATCAAGTGTGACAATACTAGTGCTATTTGTCTCACTAAAAATCCCATCCAACACTCTAGAACTAAGCACATTGAAATAAGACATCACTTCATTAGAGACCATGTCACTAAGGAAGATGTAGTTCTAGAATTTGTTGATACTTTGCACCAATTAGCGGATATCTTTACAAAACCTTTAGACAAAGAAAGATTTTGGACACTTAGGAGAGAATTAGGTTTAACCAACCTATCTTCACTTAGTGTTTAAAATAATTTTAGAACTTTTAAGACTAAATGAAAAATGCTAATTTTTAATTGCATTCATTGCTATTAGTTAGGGGGAGTTTATGATTCTTGATGAAAAATTAATTTTATGTTCAAATATCGTTTAAAGAATAATTTGATTATTTGAACATGATTAATTTTCAATATATGAGTTGCCAATACCACTAGAGAAAATTAATTTAGCATTTTATGTGTTTAAAATCGGATTTTAGCACTTTGGTGTAGAGGGAATCGATAACCCCATGAGGGAACCGATTCCCCCCACAGGGGAATCGATACCCCCCTTGGGTTCTGGATTTTAATATGGGTAGAACCCTTAAATCCTCAAAACCTTCTTTTCTTCTTCCTTCCGCCATTTTCTCCTCACTAAACTCTCAAATCTCTATTTTTGCCTCAAATCATCGGTTTTAATCGGAATTAACTTCAACTATCATCTTCTAAACCTGTTGGAATCATAAAAAACGTGCAAACTTCATCTAATCTCACTCAAATCCGAAATCTTTCAAGGTATTTTTCCAAAACTTATATTTCATCAATTTATGAACATAGAACTAGTTTTAATTAGTTCTAGGTTGAACTTTAGATCGGGCATTGATTGTTTAGTGATTAGAAACTAGATATTACAACTAATTTCATCAAAAACACAAGAATTTTCCAAAATATTTAAAATTTTAAATAAAAAATTTTTTGTTTTTTCAAATTATCGTGTTTTGATTGAATTATGTTGTTATGAAAACTAGACATATATTGTTTCTCAAAAATCGTATTTTTCAAAAGCTTTCAAAAACATTGTCCATTAGGATTGATTTAGAGAACCTTGAAATATTGAGGACTCAATTGAGTTTTGGGATTGATTGAATTGCATACATGTGTTTTCTAAATATCAGGTTATCCATTCTATTCTGATTTCCTAAAACCATGTCCAATCCTAAACGTGCTAGGTCATCATCTAGTCACTCAAACCGTCAACCAAATCTACCTCCAAATCCTCATCCTATTCCTGAAAATCCAATTCCTAATCCTAATCCCATTGATCCTAATTTGACTATCCAAAATTCATGCTTCAATCATCCTGGTCCTAGGAATCATCGTTTTTGGTATTATCAATATTTCGATTCTTACAAAATTAGAGAAGAATGTATTCCTTCTCGTCAAGCTATGTTAGATATTAATTTTAAATATCTTCCTCTTTTACAAGAGTGGAAATTTGACAAACTTTTTGATCTTGAACCCATTGTCTACCATCAACTTGTTCGTATTTTATATTCTAATGTCGTTTGTGTTAAAAACCAAACTGAAACCGAAACCATAGGAATTCGTTCCTACCTCCTAGTTCAATTCTTATATATTGACTCGGCTTACATAGTCAATGCATTCGGATTAGATAATGATGGTATTTCAAATGAAAAAAAAAATCTTAGGATCTCGTTATAAAAAAAGGGATAATGCAAGTGTCTTAGACCTTCATGAACGTTTTCTTCATCTAATGATTTCTTGGTGGTTTCGACCATCCGAAGGTCATTATTCTACTCTTAGAACCTTAGATCTTTGGTGGTTACATTGTTTTGAAAACAGTATTAAAATAAACCTACCTCAGATCATTTTTACTGAAATTGTTGAAACCGTAAACCTTGTTCCTAACAAGAAACTCTGTTCATCTCTAGTTTATGGTTGCATTTTGAGTAACCTATTTTCTAAAGCCGGGCTTAGAGTTGGTCTCGATGCCTCATTTCCTCTAAAGAAACAAATTAATCTTCTTTCCTTAACGAGAGAGGGATGGATAAAAGATAAGAAAACCGGTGAATGGATTCGATCGTCTGAACATACTCCGGGAGCTAGTTCTTCACGAGCTCAACCAGAAGCTGACGATGATCCCGAGCTTCAACAATTATTGTGAGACATCGATGAAGCCGAAGATGAGCCTGAGCAGCCAGAGGAGCAAGCACAACAAACGCATCAAATGCCTCCATATTTTCAATCCTTTATGGAGACATTCGATTTCCGATATGCTACCATGGATTCGCGCTTTACTTCTATAGAGTCCCATTTATCCACAATGGGAGCTCAACAATTAGAAATTCTTCGGGAGATGCGTGCAAACAACGAAGCAACCAACGCGCGTATTAATGAACTCGCTCACGAAATGGCCGCTATGCGAGCTCGTTTTCCTCCTCCCGATCCGGATGTTTGATTCTATGGTTAGTTTTAAAACTTTAAACTGAAAGATTATTGCTTGAACATTTTGAATATTTTGGAATGTTTGATTTTGAGGATTGTTAGACTTTGGATTTGTTTGGACGTTTGAGCTTATATATTTGGCTTAGTTAAATTTATTGCATCATTTACATCATTTTAACAATATGACCAATTTTGCCATGTCACATTAATTATGAATATTGATTATGAAACTAATGGCTAACATTTCTCTTGATTGTGATCTTAGCAGCTTAAACTATATTCAATTGGCTAAATGATTTCAAAACCTTGTTTAAATTCTTTACAAATGTCTTTTTGATTTAACAAAAAGGGGGAGAAGTGTAAAATGTGTTAAATGTTTTAAAAGAGGTGTAAATGTTAAAGTAAGGGGGAGTAATTTTCAAAAACGTCGGTTTTTGATTTCAAAATCTTAAAATTACTAAAATGTTTTGTTATATCAAAAAGGGGGAGATTGTTGAAAACATTTTGATATTTCGATATAACAAATTAAGTTAAATGAATTTTAAGATTGTGCAATAAAGTTTTTCTAAGTATATTCGATATAATTATTCGAATATCAAAACATTAATCTAAATATTTCAAAAATCATTTTTAATCCTTAATCAAGTGTAAAATTAAGTTTTAATCTTAAAACAATTTCAAAATAATTTAACAAAGTATTTTGAACCATTTCAAAGCCAAAAATTCCAGATTGCTCAGAGGGAACCGATTACCCCCCCCCCCAAGGGGGTACTGATTCCCCCCTTAATGGTTTGGCTCCGATAATTCTAGTATGCTCAGAGGGAAGCGATTCCCCCTGTGTAACGGTCAAAATATTTGAATTTTACACTTAGGGAACCGATTACCCATAGGGGGTACCAATTCCCAACACGCTCCAAGTTGTTTCATTAATTGTTTTCACACTAAAACGGCTATATTATATTCTCTAATCATCCCTAACGTTTAGAAGTGATTCAAGGTGTATTTAAGCAAGCTTAGAAGCCATTGATCAATAACAAGAAATATCAAGCAACTAGAATCAAGAGAGAATCAAATAGAAAGCATCAAACCTCAAGTTTGAGCATTTCAAGTCTATTTTTCATTCAATATTCATTTTGCTTTCAAGAACACTTATTGTGCTCAATTGTATTCATTTTTTAGTGTTCTTTTCTTTGTTCTAGAATTGTGCAAACAATCTACCTTGTGAGGATTTCCTTGTAAGTTTGCAAAATTTGTATTGTTCTCTTTGGGAGAGAGTGTTCTCAAGAATTTGGGGTATAATTCTTGAGGGTTTGTAAGGTTACTCTTTGTCCTCAAAAGAAAGACAAATTAGTGAATTTGTGGAAAATCCTTAATGTGGATAGCTAAGGTAGTGGACGTAGACTTTGATTGAGAAAGTCGAACCACTCTAAATCGCTATGTAATTATTTTTCAATTTTCTGCAAAAGCTTCCACCAAAATTTTTATTGCCAATTCACCCCCCTCTTGGCCGATTCCGTTAATCGATTAACTCAACACACCTCCGTCTATAAAGACCTCTGAAGTTACGTATCCTCTGAACAACTAAATACTCATGACCTAATCTTTATCAATCCCATCATTAGGTGGTGGCAAGGTCTATTCACCTTGTCGACCTATAAATAACCATCATCACCCTAGGTCTGACAACAGTACTAAGAGTTCGTATAGAAGCCACCATACAAAATTAAAGAGATGACTATGTTTTTCTCTATCTCTGAACTTATCTCATTATTCCTCATTTTCTTCAGATTATTTATTCCCTGCTTCGTTTACAAAAAACATTGATCACAACTCTCTGCCAAATTCAGAAGAAGTAAACCACCAAAAGCCACCACAATCAATTTCTCCTATCTACAATGATCAATCTTACATTAACTTATTTTTGAATAAGTGAGACAAAAAAGTTAAAGTGCAAAAGTGATAAAACGGGCATAGATTAAGGGCCATAATAAGAATTTTACATATCAATGACTTCATTCCTATGATTGTTGAGCAAAGACCCTTTAATAAGGGGTTTCATCCATAAACTTTAGAAAAGTTGAGAAGTTTAGCTTTTTACTTTAATTTGTCAGAATTTAGGGTCCGTTTGATTCTAGAAAATATTTTCTTTTATTTTTAGAAAATAGTTTTCATTTACAATTTCTTGAAAATTAGAAAACATGTTTGGTTAATATAAATAAAAAGTTGAATTCAAAAATAAAAATAGTGAAAATATATTTGGTATCTAATTTTTAAAAATAGAGATGAACGAATAGTTATTAAATAAATTAATTATAATATAATTATTAAAAAGTTTCATTACATAAATTGAACATGTGAGTTATACAAATATAAAATAACAAAATTGATAAGAGATTTTATGAATAAAAATTATTTTAGTTTACAATAAGAATATAATGTTAATTCATATTGGACATCAGTTAAATTAAAAAAAATACATAAAAATTATTACTATCAGCAAGACAAGCAAAAATGTCATTAAAATGAAAAAAATGTTTAGTTATATTTAAGGCCCTAAAACTTAAAAAACCTAATGTAGTATGTGAATTATTTTCGGCACTAAACGCGGCCCTTAGTCTGAGAAAAAACTAATCTAACCTTTTGATCAATGAAATCAAACATTGATCGTCATGATGCTTACATTGTAGTTCACTAAGGTTTTATGGTAATATATCATATTGATTTGACAGTCCACGATGTTGTTGTAATAGTAAAAAATGGACAATGATGTGATAGACTAACTTAATTAATTTTTTGGTTAAGTGCAAGGGTCAAACTGGCTTTTTTTTAAAAGTTTCAGGAGTTTTTAATTTTTAAAAAATTAATAAATTATTAAAATTTAAAATATAAACATAAAAAATACTAATATATTAATATATATATAAAATAAAAAATTCAATTATTAAAAATTCAATTTAAATTACCATATTAATTATAAAATATTTGGGGACCACATTATTTTTTTTATAAAATTTGAGGATTTTTTATATCGTTAAGTCAAAAAAATTATTGTTACAAGGATTTGAACATATTTAAGTTAAAAACCTAGACCTTGTGTTTCTTATTTTTTTAAATTTTCAAAACAATTTTAATGAAAATACATAAAATATTTTTTTATGTTACATATTTTCATTTATTTTTGTTTTATTTTTCAAATATAATTTTATAAATTTACAACCAAACACATTTTCTTCAATGTTTTCTATTTTCTAAGAGAATGAAAACGAAAATAGCCTATTTTTTTATTTTTGTTTTCTATTTTTATTTTCAGAAAATAATATTTATTTTTCAGTTTTTTTTAAAATTAGAAATCATGTTTAGTTAATATAAATGAATTTTTGAATTCAAAAATAAAATAGTGAAATATATTTGGCATCTATTCTTTAAAATAGAAATGAATAAATAGTTTTTTTTGGATAATCTGTATTTATTACCCAAGAGAAGCAGAAGACTGCTACATATGAACCAGTACTTTACAAAGAAACAAAATGTTTTAAAAAACAAAAGCCCCTAGCAACAGATAACCAAAAACCAGTACAAGGTGATCAACAGAGGGGGAAGCGCTTCAAGATATCATTCAATGTTCCAGCTAGCTCAGAGAGCAGCGTTCCTCGGATCTGCTACGTTGATAGAGCAACCACGCAACCTAATTCGTACGACAGCTTTTACATCCTCAAGGATAGTAGACCACGGTCTAGGGACTCCCCCAAACAACCTATCATTTCTCTCCTTCCATATCCAGTACACATGGCTCGACAAAGCAAGTTTAAGCACTCGCGTGATGAGGGATTTGCCTTTAAAACAGTGAGTGGCCCAAGTAAGCTCGTCATCCCAGTGAGAAGCTCGACGATTAACACCACAGAGCTGCAGAATGGCCTTCCAGAGATTCCCCGCGTAGTCACACTCAAAGAATAAGTGGTTATGTGTCTCAGACTCCAAGTTACATAACAAGCACTTATCATTATCTATGGCAAGTCCCATTCGCAACAGCCTAATCCTGGTATGAAGTCTATCCAGGATTGCCATCCAAAGAATAATAGAGTACTTAGGGATACGTCCAGCAAACCAAACTAGATGATGCCACACAACCTTTGGTGCCTCAGGGCAAATGGCCTCCCAAATCTGCCTTGTGCTAATTTCTTTGCCCCGATTAACAAATAAATGATGAGCAGCAAGTCTCAACTTCAGCAATCTCCTGAAGTACCAGCTAGCATTAGAAGGTAAGTTCATCTGCCAAAAGTCCGAGCTTTTAATAATATAGGAACGAATCCAAGCTACCCATAGGGAACCCTCCTCTGCCAACAAGTTCCTGATAAGCTTAACGAAACAAGCTTTGTTCCAGCCAAGGATATCAATGACCCCAAGACCCCCTTCAGACTTTAGAAGGCATATTTGTTTCCAACTCACCCGAGCTCCCTTCGCAGGCAGATCAGCTCCCTTCCAAAAGAAGCGAGAGCACAACTGCTCCACCCTCTTGATCACCGCAGCAGGAACCATAATCTGCCTACACCAATAGTTAGTTAAACTGAAAAGAACAACACGTATAAGTTGGAGCCTACCGGCAAAATGCCTGTTAGCCCAAAGGTTCAACCGTGCCCTTATTTTATCAAGAAGAGGCTGACAATCAGCTATAGTAAGCTTCTTTGTAACCAGCGGGATACCTAAGTATCGCACAGGGAGCTTTCCTACTTTAAACCCTGTGTTCACACTTAGATCTCTACATTGATCAGCTGACATCCCAGCAACAAACATCTCGCATTTATTGATATTTAATTTGAGCCCAGAGAAAGAATAGAAGACATCCAAGACAGTTTGCACACCAATGATAGAATCAATGGAGACTTTGCAGAAAATGAGGAGATCGTCGGCAAAGAAAATATGAGTCAAGCCTATCCTTTTGCATTTGGGGTGAAACTTAAAAATGCCTCTAAGAGCTGCCACATTCAACAAATTCAATAAAACGTTCATAGCGAGAACAAAGAGGTAAGGCGAAAGAGGGTCGCCTTGTCTAACACCACGGCCACCTCTGAAATAGCCAACGAGACTGTCATTGAACATGATCGAGTAGCTCGATTTAGTGAAGTATGCCCCAATCCAACCAATAAATTTCTCAGGCAAGCCCAACGCCTTAATAGTAACCAAAATGAAGTTCCAATCAAGGGAGTCGAAAGCCTTCTGGAGGTCTATCTTCAACGTGCATCTAGGGGAAATATTTTTCCTATTATAACCCCTGACAATCTCTTGGACAAGGAGGGTGTTGTCAACAATGCTTCTCCCTTTAGTGAAAGCAGTTTGGTTTTTGGTTACCATGTCGGGGAACACAGCAGACAAGCGCTTAACCAAGATCCTGGTGATGGTCTTATAAATCACAGTGCAACAAGAAATAGGCCTGAAATCTTTGACTAAGCTAGGATTTGGCACTTTGGGAACAAGGACAACAGCTGCGGAGTTAAAATCAGGAAGAATGAAAGAGTTGTCGAAGCAATACCTAACAGCAGTTGTGAAATCAACTCCAATAATGGGACAAGCAACCTTATAAAAAAAGGGATTATAACCGTCAAGTCCAGGGGACTTGTCGTTTCCCTGTCCCCATAAGGCTTCCCGAATCTCCACGTCAGAAACATCACGACATAGAATAGTGTCAGCACCCAGGGGAAGGGAGTAATTGAGGAGATCTTTAATTGTAGCTGTGCTACAGCCCTTTACATTTTCATCGGTCGTACCCAGCTGATACTGAAAGAATTTGATCACCTCATTTGCCATATCATCGAAAGTGTCGAGCCTAGTACCAGATTGATCAAAAAGAGCCCTTATCGTACTACTTTTCCTTTTGATAGCCACCACCGAATGAAAGAAGCGAGTACCTTGATCACCCTTATTTATCCAACTGGCTTTAGCCTTTTGCTTATAAAAAAGCATCTCAGCTTCTTCAAGGGAATGAAGCTCCCTTTCAGCTTGTATTTCATCATTGACAATACTGCCAGCAGAAAGATTTGCAAGTTGAAAACGCATCAGCTCCTCTCTTTTCAGTTTCACCTGATTGGAGATGTCATTGAAGTGGCTTTTATTGAGATATCTGAGAGGACATTTTAACCGTTTGAGCTTTTGAAAAAGTACTTGGGCAGGATTACCCTCCATTGGAACCTGCCAAGAATCCCTAACGATGGCTAAAAAGTCCGGGTGCAGAGCCCAAAAATTAAAGAACCGAAACAGTTTAGGCCTAGTCACAGGGGCTACTTTCCGGAGCCACACTACAGCAGGACAGTGGTCAGAATCCCCCGGGGCGAGGAACTCCACATCGGATTCAGGAAAAGCATCAATCCAAGTAGAGTTCACCAGGACTCGGTCCAGCTTGCGAGCTAAATACGAATCCTGCTGCTTGTTTGACCAGGTAAGTAAGGGACCAGTGAACGGGTGGTCAAAAACCCCTAGGTTTTCCACACAGCTCCGAAAGTCCGAGATATCAGCTAGAGTAGAAGCATTGATGCTACTCGAGCTCTCCTCAGGGTTTAAAATGATATTAAAATCGCCCCCAATCAGCCATGGAAGATTGATAATATCCAGGGAGATTAATTGGTTCCATAGGTGTCTCCGAGCATTACCATCATTCAATCCATACACTGCAGTGACACAAAAGCTTTGTCCCTCAAAAGAGCCCTTAATCGAAACACTCTGATCATACGCAGAGATGATAGAACAAGCCAGGTATTTATGCTAAAGAACCCAAATACGACCATTGACTGCGTGATTGTAGTTGCAATAGGAGTCCCAGTCACTAAAACTCCGGTTTAGAATGTCAGCAGAGTTAATTTCCTTAACACGAGTTTCCAGCAGATAGAGGATGCTTATATGATAGCTAGTAGCCCAATTAATGACTTTCCTCTGTTTATGAGGATTATTAAATCCTCGGATATTCCAAAAACTAACTAACATGAAATAATGGGAGAGGAAGAGGTACCACCCCTGTCCTACATTTTCTTCACTTTATCAAGCTGTTCTTTTTTCTTCAACTTTAAGTCCTGAACAAGTTTAGACACTCCTAAAGAAGCTGCTCTCTGCTTCTTACCATCATCAGCAGGCAGCAAATTTTCAGGATCAATTGAGGTAAGAACCTCAAACTTGTTTTTTGAAGCTCCTAAAGCAGCTTTAGGTTCTTTCGCTGGTCTACCTCGACCACGTTTAATAGGGGGATTACTTCCTGAATTCCCCACATGAGCATTTAAACCCGCCATATTATCTCTGCTAGAATTAGTATGGACCTTCCCTGCACACATCACTTCCACTAGTGTACCATTATTAGGAATAGACTGTTCAGAAAAATTCAAAGACTCAGTACATAACCCAGAGCATTTCACCACAATCTCAGCTGGGCTTGTATTAACAATTTTCTCCTGGGCTGGTATTGTTTCAACACCATCACTCATCACCTCCAATCTAACTAGACTGTTGTCAACAACACACTGCTTAATTTCCTGAGGAGGAGCTTTTGCCTTCCATACCTGTTCCTTCTTCTTCCCCAAAGGACATAATTTCATTGAATTCCCAAATTTCATACATTCAACACACGAGGCAGGAAGCCAAGGTATAAAAACCTTAATTCTCACTACAGACTCATCATAAAGAAGCACATCAAAAAAATCTGGAATTTTCGAGCCAATAGAAATTTCAACACAGACCCTAGCATACTCAAGTCTCGCTCTAGAAGCAGTAATAGAGTCCATGTGTAAGGGCTTACCGATAGCACTAGCAATGTAGCTGAGTCCCTTCTTCGAAAATAATTCCAAAGGAACATTAAAGAGTTGAATCCAAATTGGCATACGATCCAAATCAAAGTGCAGCTCCTTCAAATTCGGTTCCCATTTCCTGAGGAAGAGGGGCTTATGATGTACATGCCAGGGACCATTTTCTAAAACCCAGTCCCTGGCCAAGGAATTATCGAAAGAGAAAATAAAAAGGTTGGATCCGACGAGGCTCACCTTCACCGGAGCGGCTTTTCCCCACATCAGATCAACTGTTTTATGCAACAAGCCAAAGTTAGGGGTTGAGCCAATGAACTATCCAACCAGAGCATGCCTCCATTCCAAAATACCCTCCTCGAACACGTCTCTTGGAGGTTTCACCACGAGCAAACCCGCAGCCTCCGACGGGGGAAAAAAGTCCAATTCTTGCTCGTTACCTGCCGCAAATAAACTTCTCCAGTCTGTGGCCATACCAGCAGACATTGCCCAACAAAACCCCCAAAGAATCAACCAGAAATTGAGCAAGAATCAAACAATCGAAGATCGAAAGAGAAGAAGGATAGCCTGCTTTCAATCGTTGTTAGTCCTGCTAACATGCACCGAGAGAAAAAGCAAAAACGTGTGCTACCCTTGAAAATAATTTTTTTTATTCTAAATGAATAAATAGTTATTAAACAATTAAATTACAAATTTTTAACATGTGAGTTATACAAATACAAAGAAGAAGAAATTTGAGTAATTATTTCAAGTTCTAACTATTATTTTCATGGGGGGGACATAAGAGAGGGTACGATAGGGGACATAAGAGGGGGCACAATGGCCATACTTCAAAGTGGCCAGACCTTTCAATACTAAACATGTGAGTAGGCCATGACCCCCTTGCCCAAAAAAGAGTAAATTATTTATTCAGTCACCCATTAATTATTTAGTTTTTGTTTTCACCACTCAATTTTTATTTATTTTAAATCATACTCAAAGTTACATTTTGGTTCTGTTTTGGTCACTCGTCTTTAAAAGATTAGCGGCAATGTTGATATATCATCATAAGATAATGTCACAATATGATTGAAAAAATAATTAAAAATGTGATATTAACATTATTCTTAAATTTTTTTACTGTAGGTGATTAAAATATAATCAAATCGTAAAGTTTACTATTATTTAAAAAAAATAGCTAAGTGGCCAGAATATAAATTAATTAAAATGTGCGGTGACCAAATAGTTAATTTACCTTAAATAAAAAAATATGTATGAGTTATGTTAAAAAAATTATATTAGTCCAATTAATATACTTTTTCTAGATTTAATCTCTCTCTCTATATATATATATATAATTATTATTAATAAAAAGTTAATTTTATTTTCTATCATATTTTGGATACTTCGTCGTTAAATAATTAACGACATTAAAAACGAAGTCATTTTAAAAAATTTAACGAAATGTCATCGTTTTGCATCTATATAACTGCCCATTTTAATGTCGTTAACTATTTAATGGCCGAGCGATCAAAAAACTAATGTATTAAGTTCAATAAGTTATTAAAAATATTGTAAAACTAGTGAAATAAGTGATGATAAAGTTCAATTATCAAATTTATAATTATCCAATATTGTATTATATGTATGACTTTTAAACGTGTCATTCAACATCCAAGGGGTCAATTCAACATTTAATGTTTTATGTACAATAATATATGCTTACAACCTATATCCTGCAGGTCGAGACATCGAAAAAGTGAAAATATAAATGAAATTTTGAATTCAAAAATAAAATAGTGAAATTATATTTGGCATCTACTTTATAAAATAGAAATGAATAAATAGTTATTAAACAATTAAATTACAGACTTTTAAAATGTGAGTTATGTAAATATAAAGAAAAAGAAATTTGATAAGTTCAAAATATAAAAGTATTTTAATTTATAATAAGAATATAATGTTAGTGTATATTGTACATCAATTAAATTTAGAAAATACACAAAAAATATAATTGTAAACAAAAACACACAAAATGTCATATATATATATATATATATATATATATATATATATATATATATATATATATATATATATAGTATTATTTAAGGTCCTCAACTTTTGAAAAAAATAGTTTCATTTAATACTTGAACCCAAGACCTTAAAAGATAACAATAAATTCTTTAACTGCTAGTATCATTTGATTAGTGTATATAATGCCATACATTTATTTCACGTTTTATATTTTGTTTTGAGTAATTATTTCACGTTTTAACTATTGGCACGAGGCCAGACCTTTCAATATTAAACATATGAGTAGACCTGTAACCCCTCAGGTCGATAAGGGTAACCCGATCCGATCTGATGTGTCACATTAGGGCCACCGGAGCGACCCACTGTAAAAATAGTGGAAAATTTAAAACTTTTCTTAAAATATGTAAAATTATAAACTGATTTTTCACTATTTAAAAATAAAACAAATTTTCAGACTCGTATATAAAACAAAATACAACTACATGTCCCCTAATCACATGTACCATACTCTGCAAGCAACCCCGGAAGGTTATCGAGTGTGTTCCCGTAAAACCAGTGAAAATATATAGATAAAATATTTCAGTAAAATCGGTTTATGTAACATGTTTTAAAAACATGAACACTACACCCATCCGTCAAGTCCAAAATGTGTTGGTTCCCCAGAACCATACACCTACCATCAAGTCTAGCAAGGCTCTGTGCACACAGCCGAGGAGCCTCTAGGTATACTTCCTCCAACATTACCCCCAAATAAAACATGTTCCGTTCGTAACGGATATATATATCAAAAATCAAAACATAATTTAGATCAAGTAGCATATCATAATTCAGGTCAAGTATCATATAAAAATCCAGGTCAAGTAGCAGATCAGTTATTCAGAATGAGACTTGAGCTGATAGGGAAGAAATGAAGGTTCAGGACCTTTATAATCTATGTCGATTAATCAGTTTATCGAACAACTCCATATGAATAGCTCCCAGAAACAATACTTATCAACTTGTCAATTCATTAACCTTCCAGGGTATTTACTCTTTAATACTAAATATTATTATCCATAGATCATCTTCTGAGTCATCACTGAACAGATCTTAAGGAGACTAACAAATATTCCAATGCTCTTAATTTCATGTTCACGCTTTCACTATATCATCTTAAGGACGTGCTTGATTTGTAGTTCATGATCCATAAGAACATTACATCATGTATATTCATTAACGTTTCCAGACTCATCCAAAACACATACTTAATCCTTAGTCCTTGAGGTTACTTAATTCATTTAGCAGTCAAGTCCATTATAGTTACTTCGGGGTTTTCCAGAGCAATTCGTACGTTTTTCAATTTTGGATACATATTGTACTCTTGTTTTATTCAATTTGGTCTTCATGGTTGATTTGTCTAACGAATATCCCCTTCTTAGTACAAAATACGATCTAGAATTGAGCTGAGCTGAATACTTCCAAAATTATCATCGAATCAAACTTGAGAAGTCGAACATGCATTCAAATGACATCTATGCCATTCTGGTACTGATATAACACTAGCATTGATTGCTCGGCTTAATATGTGATCCATATCTTTTAAGATCAGTACCACACCCATGTTTATTTGGATTCCTTAATTAATCCAAGACATCTACTTAGTCTAGGTCATAAGGGTATTTTGGTCATTTTGATGCTCAATGTTTTTTCCATTCATTTTAAAGCTTGAGGATGTTCATTCATTCTTGGGCTTGGTGATATTCTTGAGTCATTTTTATTCCAGGGGTATTATGGTCATTTTACTGATCCAGTGTATTACAATCATTTCCTTACGTCTGATATTATTATCGAATTCAAACTTATCAGTTATTTCAGTCATTTCAAGCATTTCTATCAAAAGAACACCCACGATAAATTATTCTTCAAGTTTTTACTCATAACTCGGATATTTTCGGGTCAAGTGCCTTCTCAGATTTTACAAACGAAATATCATGAATTTTTTTGTACAAATACAGGATCTTAACAATTAAATCCATACTTAATCGAGTTGACTACGAATCCTCAAAGTACTTTCTTATTCAGGGTCAACTCGGACTATTTTACCTCTTAAGGACATTTTCGTAATTTTTAACCAGATAATTTCGGTATTAACTCTTAACGAAAATAATAGAATTTAGAGATCCTATGGTTAATTGCTTTCCCGAACATTCTCAGATCTTGAAATGATTCCTAAACAGACTCCTAGATTCTTGCCCAAATCCTCTTGGGTTAAAAACCGATTATCTATATTTTCTAAGCAAAACTAGCATTTCTTATGCACATCAGTAGTTTCATCAGATCAATATGTCTTTAAGAACCTCTTACCCAACTTCCATAGTCAAATCTTGTCTTTTTATAACTTAAGGGTATTTTTGTAATTTTATACTACCAGAGTATTCTCATAATTTCTCATCCAAGTACTTTTAACATTTAACCTTTGATGAAATAAATTATAAGTTACAGATCCAGGTTGATTTCTTTATCACTAAGCACATAACTTGTAATTTAATTCTAACAATCCCTCAATTTCTTATAAAAGTCATATGAACCATAATCAATTACTGAACCTTTTTACCTTATTCAGATAGAGTGTAGAAATTAATTAACTACACAAATGAGACCAACATTATCTTAATCATGCATTTATCAATATTCACATGTTCCATAAAGCATAAAGAGGTAGTAAAGTATTATCTCGATTTTTGTGCCATACTAATCGACCATATAAATTCCATTTGAACACCTTTGATCTTTAATTCAACTTCCAATATTTCCTCGGATCCATATAAACATAAATTACATAAAACAACGTAGCTTAATTCTGAAAAAAAATCGAATCGGGTGATAAATCAGTCAAAAATAGCTTATTGGGTTTGAGTTTGGTGAAACGGACCCCAAAATAGATTCCGAACGTCTAAACATAAAATATAACTTTTTGAAAATTTTTACTTTTCGGTAAAAGCCAAAGTAAACGGGTTTGACTGGCAATTTCGAGGCCTTCGTGTCCGAATTTTGAAAAACAAACTGCGGAATCGGACTCAGAACGTCCAAAAACGTCAGGATAGGTATACCCGGTCAAAGTCAAAGGTCGTTCAACGCCGGTCAAAGTTCTGGTCAACGGTCAACAATTGACGGTTTTACACAAATATCACCCTAACAGAAATTAATTACAAAATTAGCCACCTTCTACAAATATTTACAAAACTAACACCTGAATTTTACACAATATCACCGTAACAGGAATTAATTACAAAATTAACACCCCTTACGCGCAATGGCGGCGGGTGCGGCGCGTGAACAGTGATATGGTGTCGGAAAATTCCCAGAAAAATTCCTAAAAATTATTTTAAGGCATTTTGAGACACTTACCAAGCTCGGTTCACAATTTTGAACGGAGGAGAGCTCGATTCTAAAACATCGAAAACTTTGACTTTCTCACCCCTCCACGTGCCAGCGACGATGGAGAAACGGAGGACACCAATGGACTCGGAATGATGCAAGGAACACGATGGTGCAGGAGGTGTCAAAAACGGATGGTCGGATCATCATCGTGAATTGACGAAAAACCAACTGAAATCGAGTTAAAACCGACGATACTTCGAACTGAAATTAACGACGAATGATGACAATTCATAACGAAAGGTTTGAGAGGTTTTGTTCTTCGGTCGACAACGAACAAGATGGTGGTTTCGGTTCGTCGATCGGAGGTCGGACGATGAGTAGATCGGAGTTAAAAGGAGGGTTGACGGAAGAGGAAAAATGAGAAAATATTATGTAGAAACGCAAGGAAAAGGGTTATAATTCATCCCATAAAAAATTGGTAAACCATGAGTTTAGTCACTGAACTTCCTGCACTTATTAAAATGGACTACAACCTTTACGATTTTATAATTTAATCCTCAATTTCTTCCAAAATATCAAATTAAATTTATAACTTTAAAATTCCTAAAATTTAGTCCCTAAATTGGGGTGTTAAAAGACCATGGCCCCCTTGCCAAAAAATGGTAAATTATTTATTCAGTCACCCATTAATTATTTAGTTTCTGCCCATTAATTATTTAGTTTCTGTTTTGACCACTTAATTTTTATTTATTTTAAATCATACTCAATGTTACATTTTGGTTCTGTTTTGGTCATTCTTCTTTAAAAGATTAGCGGCAATGTTGACATATCATCATAAGATAATGTCACACTATGATTGAAAAAAATTAAAATGTCATATTAACATTATTCTTAATTTTTTGACGGTATGTTATTAAAATAGAATCAAATCGTAAAGTTGACTATGATTTTGAAAAAAAAAATAACAGTTAAGTGGCCAAAATATAAATTAAGTAATATGTGCGGTGACCAAATTGTTAATTTACCTTAAATAAAAAATATGTATGAGTTATGTTAAAAAATTATATTAGTCCAATTAATATACTTTTTCTAGATTTAATCTATATATATATATATTATATTTTTAAATTAAAATTATATTTGAATTATTTTAGATGAAAAATTGATTATGTTTATGTTGACCCAATCTATAAAAATTTTCTTAATTCGCCCTTAGTAATAAACAAGACAGACTGCGAACCACCTTCCTCAAAACAACAAACTATATTTTTTTTCCACTTTGGCTCTTATTTTTGTCCAGATTATGATTTAACATTACCAATTGAGCTAAGAAAATGGTTAATATGTTTTCATTAGGATATGTCACGTAACACTTCTAATTCATAAGAATATGACAGATGGTGTTCACGTGTATGGAAAATTTAAATATATCTCAATTTTTAAAAGTTATAGTATAAAAGTTGTTAAATATTTAAGTAAGAATATTTAGTCGGTTAGTCAATATGTCGATCTTTATTTCCTCATGTTTCTTTAGGTCATGAGTTATAGACTCATTAGAAACACTTCAAGGGTGGATCGAGGGGATAGACAATTACCTTCTTTGAAAATTTGAAATTACAATAAATTTTATATTTTTTATCTATTTTCTATTAAAAATTTGTTTTCATCGCCTATAATTTTATAAGTTCGTCATTTCCTAAAATTTTAAAAGTTTACCCTCTAAAGTAAAATCATGTGTATGTCCCTTGACCACTACCCTTCCTTCTCCCATTGTCTTCCTATCTCTCTCATGTAAATAAGATTAAAATAAAATTTAAAATTTATAAAAAAAATCTTAAATATATATATATATATATATATATATATATATAGTTTTTATCGATGTTAACCGGTTGCTGGACAATGTTTGTCTCCCACTAAAAGCGGCCCTTATGAGAAAAAACTAATCTAACCTTTTGATCAACAAAATTAAACATTGATCGTCATGACGCTTACATGGTAGTTCACTAAGGTTTTATAGTAATATATTATATTGATTTGACAGTCCACGATATTGTCGTGATAGTACAAAATGGACAATGATGTGATAGACTAAATTAATTTTTTGGTTAAGTGCAAGGGTCAAACTGACTTTTTTTTAAAGTTTAAGGAGTTTTTAATTTTTTAAAAATTATTAAATTATTAAAATATAAAATATAAACATAAAAAATACTAATATATTCAATATATTAAATATATATATATAATAAAATAATTCAATTATTAAAAATTCAATTTAAAGTACCATATTAATTATAAAAAATTTGGGGACCACATTATTTTTTTATAAAACTTTGAGGATTTTTTATATTGTTAAGTCAAAAAAATTATTGTTATAAGGATTTGAACATTTTTAAGTTAAAAACCTAGACCTTGTATTTCCTTTTTTTTTTTTTAATTTTCAAAACAATTTTAATGAAAATACTGAAAATATTTTTTAATGTTTACATATTTTCATTTATTTTTGTTTTATTTTTAAAATATCATTTTCTAAATTTATAACCAGGCACATTTTCTTCAACATTTTCTATTTTCTAAGAGAATGAAAACGAAAAATATCCTATATTTTTTTGTTTTTAGTTTCTATTTTTATTTTCAAAAAATAATATTTATTTTTCAGTTTTTTAAAAATTAGAAATTATGTTTAGTTAATATAAATGAATTTTTGAATTCAAAAAAAAAATAGTGAAAATTTATTTGGCATCTATTCTTTAAAATAGAAATGAATAAATAGTTATTAAACAATTAAATTACAAATTTTTAACATGTGAGTTATGCAAATACAAAGAAAAAGAAATTTGAGTAATTATTTCACGTTCTAACTATTATTTTCATGGGGGGACATAAGAGAGGGTACGATGGGGGACATAAGAGAGGGTACGATGTCCATACTTCAAAGTGGCCAGACCTTTCAATACTAAACTTGTGAGTAGGCCATGGCCCCCTTCCCAAAAAAGACTAAATTATTTATTCAGTCACCTATTAATAATTTAGTTTTTGTTTTGACCACTTAATTTTTATTTATTTTAAATCATACTCAATGTTACATTTTGATTCTGTTTTGGTCACTCATTTTTAAAAGATTAGCGGCAATGTTTACATATTGTAGACACCCATTTTTTTATTGGGATTAAAATATATATTATATTTATTATTATATACTATAGTATGATTATTATTATTATTATATTACTAATATCATTTTATTTATATTTTATGCAGGCCAACAAGTGACAATTATAAGTACAGAATATACACTCACTGCCCACACCGCCAACTCTAATTAGCCTTTGTGTCAAAGACAAGATCTTATCCTCACCAATAGCTCGGGCCATTTCAATCGAACTCATCAAATCACATGCACCAAAGTCAAGCAAAATTAATGATTTCACCAAACTCATCAAAATCATACCAAACGCAAAGAAAATGCAGATGCATCCAAGGAGATTCGGTGAAGATTTCAATAATAAAATCGAAGAGGAATCGAGAAAAAAAAAGAAAAGGGAGAGAGGACTTTGGAGGAACATTCGAACAGTGGGGGGAGGAAGTTATCAGCAATCATTCGAGCAGAAAAAAGAGCGATTCGAATGGGAATTCAACGATTATAAAAGAGAAGGATTCCGTCAACAACGGGAAATATCAACTAGAAATACATAAGGCCATCTTCTCGTATTTATGTAAGAAAATAGCAAATCAATAAAATTTTAAAAGGTTTTCTTCATTTCAGTTACTTAATTTCCAGTATCCTTCAAATATTTTTATTTCTAAGCAAGTAAAGATATAGAGACGATGAGTTAGTTACATTACCTTGCTTGGGTCTGTTTTTTTATTTTCATTCTCGTTGTAGCTATTATTTAGTGGTTAGCCGAGTGTTAGTGAGCATCGGGTTCCCTTGATCAATCACCATTCGAGAGATTTAAAAAACATCCTTAGCCATTAGAAACCTCAAACGAACATAAAAAGTTTTCTTTAATCATCCAAAAACTAAAATAAAGGAAAAAGAACCAAAAGGCTTACCTTTTCGACAGAGGCTCTCATCGGTTGATCACTCTTTAAAGAACCAAAATCAAGGTCTGCATGTAAGTTTCAAGGGGCTTTAGATCCAAAATTGGCTTCACTAGCTCGGGTTTAGGACTTATTCGTGGTGGTCTGAGCGAGAATGGCCACGGCCAAATGGTGGCCAGTCGGCGGCATTGAATGGTGAGGAAGAAGGTCTTGGTCGAATCAGAGGAAGAGGAAAGGAGAGAGTAGAAGAAACGTGCAGCAATGGGTTGTTTACAAGTGAGCCGAGGGTTAATTTTAACCTAAAATAACATATATATTAATTCTCTAAAAATGGCAATGTTTAGTCTAGGGGAGTTTGACTATTCACGTATGAGTTATTCATTTTATGGGCCATCCAAATTTTTAATTTCATGCGTTTTGAACCTTAAATCATTGTTTTCATGTTCCGATTATGTCTCCATATTTTTCCCATATTCAATTTCAGTCTGGTGTATCATTATATTTAATTATGGTTGTTTTAGACATTTAACTTTTAATTTTCTGCATTTTTCTTTTTAGTCCTATGCATATTTAAGGTTTATTTTGATGTTAGTCCCTTACAATGGTGTTTTGTTTTGTGTCAGTTTCATTTTATAGTATAATTATGGAATTTTTACTTTAATTATTGTCTGGTTTGTATTTAAAATAGTAAAGATATTTAATCAATATTTTAATTTGTATAGTTTTTTTTTAAAAAAATTGTAGTTTGATGTGGTATGTTTTTATTTTAAGTCATATTGGTTCATTACACATTAATATATATGTATAAGTTATAATATATAGTTATAAAATATGTATATAATTTTTGTATAAAGATGTCATATTGCATGGTAATTTTTCATTTATTATTTTATTAATTAAATATTTTTATAGGAATGAGTCAATGTAGTTCTATTAATTTGTTTTTATTTTTTATACAAAACATCAATTTTCAATTTATATTTGATTCGTGTTTTATCACTAAGGAGAAATATTTTTTTACGAATGAGAAATAGTTTAAATAGTTTTCCCGACGGAGGATATCAAATTTCAAGATTTTTTATCGAGTTAAAAGATTTTCTTTAAATTACTAGTTCGAAGCAATTAATTAAATTTCAATAAATAAATCATAATTTAATCTTATATTCAATTCAGAATTTCCACTATTACGACAACGTGTAAGTGACACAGTACCAATTTTGGGCGCTGTAGGGGTGCTAATTCTTCCCCACGCGTAACCGACTCCCGAACCAGTTTTAATCAAATCTTTCGTAAACACAGACTAGCTTGTCTTTAAAAAATGATTTTTCTTAAAATTGTTTTTAAAAGACGTTTTTAGGTATTCGACCTACCTAACCCAAAGGTTGATGGCGACTCTTTTCAATTTAATTCAAATTAATCCAAAATCACCCAATTTTCCAAAATTTAAATCGTAACTATTTTTTTAAAACAATTAAACGATCGATTGTCCCGAAAAAAACGGTTACGACAGCTTGGCGACTCTGCTGGGGACATTTTTAGAGAGTCAGTATGTAACTCGCTTACACATTGTCGTTTGGTAGAAATTATGAGTTCGAGTCTTTAGTTAACTTATGATCCTTTTATTGAAGTTTTTAATTGCTTCATTTTATTATTGTCTTACTAACATTTTTATCTTTGTTTTCAGATTTGTCCTAAGTTTTGTTGAGTAGTTTCGTTTTCCTTTTGAGTCAAAGGGATGAATGTTCCTCCTCACAAACATCACCGGCATTTGCATACCATAAGATCACTTACGAGCTTTGTCCCTTTTAAGTTGAGATGAAAGCTTAACCTACGTGAGATAATATGTTTCTCCGTATGGGTTTTAGCAAGTAATCTTTGGGGTTCATATACCTTATGTATAAGTGAAATAAATTGTTTCTCCGCATGGACATAAGGAAATGTATCCTCTCGAATTGAACTCGATCTGTACGAGCCTGTAATGGGCTAGGATTGAGGGTTTGGTAGCCCAAGGGGGCACCAACATTAAGGACAATTCGAGTACCTTTTTCCCGTTAAAGCCAAAACCATGCATATATTGAATCGTAGAACTGTTACCCTAGGTATAGATATACCGAACCTCTGACCGTCAATAAGTACCCAAATTAAGTGTACACAAAGGAGAAGTGTTTTAGAATCTTTCTTTTTTCTTTAAATTTTCTTTTCAAATAAAAGCATGCGAACTAGATATCATGCGGTTAGGATCATTTCTTGAAATAAACATTTTTGGGGTAGAAAGCATGTTCGGGTATGATTATTATATATTTAAAGCATGCTCGGGTAGATATCATGATTGGGTAGGTGTTATATTTATTTGTAGATAGTATCTTTTAATTCTATTGATTATCTTGCTATTACTAATTCATTTTTTCCTCTTTTGTTTGTAATTCTAATTTATTTTGTTTGCTTGCATTGGCATTTTTGCATAATCATCATGAATAAAAGAAAGGTGTTGATTAACCAAGTAATCATCAGATTAAAAGAGCGATCATTGCAATGAAAAAAGTATTCATAACAAGGAAGAACTTAATCCAGCTGTACGAGCATGGTCGGAGGAAATGCAAAAAGTAAAAGGAGATAGTTTGCCTGAAGGTTATGTATCGCAGCTATCCACGTATGTCAATGCTAATCTCAAGCAGAACGATTTACGAGAATTGACAGAGATTTGGGAAAGTTGGAGAACATCCACCAAAGAGAGGTGTTTCAAGAAATATGGTGACGTATCGCAACTTCTTTATGTAAAGATGGATGAATCATTGCTCAAGGCTCTGGTCCGATTCTGGAATCTTGCGTACAGTTGTTTTACTTTTAACAAGCAGGATGTGACTCCAACGATCGAGGAGTATACAACTCTATTTAATTTTGAAAACATCCAGGTGGAAAAAGTTTATTCCAGACCAGGTGAAAATTGGATAGTACAACACATTCAACAAAAAGGAGAAAGCAAATGTTTTCCTTGGCATTGTCTCAAGAAGGTGATACTCGAGCATATAGATGAAGATAAAAGATTGGACATATTTGCTCTTGCCATATATGGTCTAGTAATATTTCCAAAGACTTTGTTCCATGTGAAGAGTGATGTTGCATATTTCTTTGACACATTGGAGAAGGGTATAAATCCAGCATCAGCAGTTTTGGCAGAAACTTTCCGATCCCTAAATAATTGTCAAAGATTAGAACGGGGTCGATTTGTAGGATGTGCTCAATTACTCACTGTATGGATTCGCAGTCACTTCTGGAAAGAAGACAAGGCATCAAACCATCATTTTTCTACGATGTACTCGCCTTTGAAAGAATTTTTGAGCAAAGAGTGGTCAGAAGGGTTACCAAGGAAGAAATGGATAACAACTTTCAGTAATTTACAAGACCGAGATATTGCTTGGTGTGTTCCCTGGCTTGGATATACCGATATTTTATTTAGATGTGGGGATCTTGACCATGTCCCTTTGTTGGGATTATAGGGAGGAGTCAGCTATGCCCCATTAATGGTTCTCAGACAATATAGAGCTCAATAATTTGTTCCAGTAATAAGCGGCTTGAAGGAATCTAAAATTACTTATCGTAGAGACCATTACAAGAAGAAAGCACGAAATCTATCTCTAGCCTAGAAAAGAACCTTTAGAACAAGAGTTGTGTCTGGAGATGTTATGTATACACCCAACTATGAGGCTTGGAGATTTACAAGGACGAATGAAAATGTCCCTTTGCCATATCCAGGAGGAGATATCCATTGGGAAGAACTTATCAATGTGGTACCTTCACAGGTTGAGAATATTACTGTTGAGTTTGAAGCTGAAAGGAAAAAATGGGACAAATAAATGGAAGAAGCAAGACAAGAAAAGTTCATGATAGATCTTGATAGGGGTCTCCATGTTAAATAATATGATTTGTTGAAGAAAGATAAAGAGAAAGTCGATCTCGAGCTGGCTGATTTAAAAAGGGAATACCACAATCTACAAAAGGAAAATAAATCTGGGTCTAGCAAGACATCACATCAATGGGCTAAAGAGTTGGTAATTGAGAGGCAATGAGTTCAAAGTCTGGAGGCTGAAAACAAATGCCAACTTAGGAGAATTCAAGCCGAGAAGAAATTACGGGACAAATATAAAGATGAGAAAATAAAAGTGACTAAGCAGCTTAAGATTGAAAGTCGTAGAGTCGAGAAATTGAAGAATGAGAATGAAGAGGTATTGAAGGAGTGGGAAGCAGAAAAACATCAAGTCAGTGGTTTGGAAGCTGAGATGAATAATATACTAGAGGAACTCGAGGCCAAAGATCAGAAGATTCAGGAATTAGAGAAAGAAAAAGAATAAAAGAAAAAGGAAATGTGGACTGAGAGACAGGGATGG
Organism: Hibiscus syriacus; assembly: GCF_006381635.1. Classification (NCBI taxonomy): domain Eukaryota; kingdom Viridiplantae; phylum Streptophyta; class Magnoliopsida; order Malvales; family Malvaceae; genus Hibiscus; species Hibiscus syriacus. The sequence continues at coordinate 2,927,712 of NW_024063276.1, read as the reverse complement.
AACCGAATTCTCGAAAGAAAATAGGCTGAAATTAGGTCTTGGATGCAAAGATTCCATACAAAGAGTATGAGAGTGGAGCAATTAACAGAAGAAATGGAAGATTTACAGACCCATTATGAAGAGGAGTTGAATCAGTCTCGAGCTATGAATGGTGAGCTAAGAGATCATATCTCAAATCTTGAGGAGTCCTTACTTCAAATGCAAGTGCCACCTGAATAGATAAACTTAAGGCTTACCCATGAGGAGAATAACTCTTTAAGAGAGCAAGTTAAGGGACTAGAAAGTGAGTTTCAATGCTGTCGAGTACACATTACCAATCTCAAAAGGGAAATTACTCAAATTAAGGAGGGATGGAAAGAAACATATGAATACCATCGGATGTTGGTTGAGGAACGTGAACGCATGATGGGTGAAGCAATAGCACAACTGAGCGAGGTGGCCCATTATACACAAGAACTAGCCAACAGGGCTGAAATTATTCTGTTTTGTACTAGTTTATCATCTGAGTATGGGGAGAAGGTCGTTAGGATCATGAATGAAATCATGGAATTAAACAACAGAGCCAAACCGTATTTGTAGAATTGATCTTTCTTGTAAAGATGAAAGCTCTTTTGTAAGAATGAAACTTTTCTAAGAATAGTTACTTTTGGAAATCGATACATTTTGCATTTGCATTTTCATCTTTGCATAATATATTCTTACATCATGCATTTGAATTTTATTTTAAACTATTTTGCATGCATTCATTAAAATACCAAAAATAATATAAAATATAATTTCCAATCATTGTAGTTATTCTAGCATTCACTTCACACCCGTACGGTACTCGGAATACAACTAAGAAAATGGAAGCAAGAATGATCTAACTAGAACAAGAACAAAAACAAGCTCAAGAAGAAATGAGAGAGAGATTAAATAAGATGGAAGTAGTGATAACAAATTCGCAAACCGATCTACTACAAAGAATGGAAGAAATGTTTAAGAAACATACTACAGGTGGAAGGATTGTGGATGACCAATTAGCGTCATCCGAGCAAGATCCATCACATCATGCGGGGCTTACTTCTGACCCCAGCACCAACTAGGGTTTATACCAGAATCTTGTCCTCCTCCTGGTTTCACACCTATACACATCTCTGCTCACCCTTTGGTACCTCAAGAAGCCCGAACTCATACATATGTCAGCAATGAGAATCAACAGCACCATATGGGATCCATATTCCCAAACATTTATCAGCCTGTTTTAGGTGTAAGGCTAGGGGAATTTAATACCGAGCACCTAACTCCAGATCTGAGTGAGTTAGCCGAGAATGAAAAAGCCAATGAACAAATAACTCAACAGTTGAAGAAATTGGAAGAAAGGGTAAAATTGGTAGAAGTTATTGAACCATTCTATGGGTCTGATGCCAGAAAGCTAAGTTTGGTCCCAGATTTGACCATCCCTATGAAATTCAAGGTTCCTGAATTCAAAAAATTCAATGGGACCACTTTCCCTTCATCTCATATTACCATGTTTTGCTAAAGGATGGTTGGCCATGTGAATGATGAAAAACTGTTGATTCATTATTTTCAACACAGTCTGACAGGTTCTGCCTCCAAGTGGTATAACCAATTAACTAGGGCTCACATCAAATCATGGAATGACTTGGCAAAAGCATTCCTAGAACATTATCGCCATGTTACAGATATAACTCCTGATCGGTGAACTCTTCAGAATATGGAAAAAAGAAGTAATGAGGCTTTCCCACAATATGCCCAAAGGTGGCGTGATGTTGCTGCATAGGTCCAACCCTCTTTACTCAAAAAAGAAGCTACTGTAATTTTTTTCAACACTTTTAAAGCTCCATACTTGGGGCATTTGCTTGGAAATGCCACAAAAAAACTTTGCTGATTTGATTATCTCTAGTGAGCTCATAGATAATGCTATAAAAAGTGGTAAGATTGAAGTAGCTGAAGGGTCTAGCTCTAAAAGACCTGTGTACCGGAAAAAGGAAAATGAAGTTAGTAATACAGGTGTCTACCACAAGAATACTGCAAATAGTGTCACAATAACCCAATCAAGGGCCGAGAGAAATAACATGAACAACACCAGAAATGACTCCAGGGGACCTCGCAAGGAGAGAGAGAAGGTGTCCTTTACACCACTACATGTACCTTATTTAGAGATATACGCCTCGTTAGTAAAGGAAGATGTCGTACGCCCCTACCGTTTGACTCCTCTTCAACCACCGTACCCTCATTGGTATGACGCAAATGCACATTGTGATTACCATGACGGAATTGTTGGTCACTCTATTGAGAATTGTTTTGCCTTCAAAAGATAGTGCAAAATCTGATTAACATAGGAGGATTACAGTTTGACTCACCAGATGTATCTACACACCCATTACCGAATCATGGAGGTAAAGGGGTAAACGTAATTCATGAGGAGAATAGGAGGAAGACAAAGACAGATGTTCATGAAATCAAATCTCCCTTCAGTTGGGTATTCCAACAACTCTATCAGGCTGACATGATTCGACAAGATCCTAGGCCAAAGACCAATGAGGGTAGACACTATTGTGAATATCACCAAGAAGAAGGACACGAAATTCAGCTTTGCCCTGAATTTAGGGGGTTACTACAAAGATTGATGGATAATAAGGAGGTAGAGTTCTTTGAGGAAGATAACGAAAAAAGAGAAGAATATGTCTTCACTACAAAAAATTCTGAGCCCGTTCACATAACAAACAAGCCAGTAGTTATCGCTGTGAAACCATCAGCAATGAATTTTGGGTCGTCAACGCCAAAAGTTGTAATTACAACTCCTTTACCATTTCCATTTAAAGACACCCTCAAGGTACCTTGGAATTATACTGCCAATGTTTCATTAATAAGGGAATCTGGTTTGCTAGAGAAAATAAAGGTAGTTGAAGGTGAAACACCAGTAGGCAACTTGATGACTGAAATAGTGAATGAAGAAGTCGGGTACTTCACAAGAAGTTGGTGGTGTTATTCTCTCGAGATGTCGAAAGAAATGGACAAAGTGAAAGAAAAAGGAAAAACTATGCTGGTACCGTAAAAGATATTTAACGATGAACCCCCACCAATGATTAATGAGCTGGTAACAGAAACACATGCTCAAGAATTCTTAAAGTTTTTAAAACATAGTGAGTATAGTGTAGTTGAGCAGCTACACAGGCAACAAGCACGGATGTCAATTATAGATTTGTTAATGAATTCAGTGGCACATCGGAATGCTTTGTTAAGAGTACCAGTGAACAAGTTAGATCGAATTGTAGGGCACATAGCTGTTGACAACTACATAACTTTCACTGATGATGAAATTCCTAATGGTGGAATGGGATCAGTAAAAGCCCTCAATATCATAACTCACTGCCATGGTCATGTCTTACCAGGGGTTTTGATTGACAATGGGTCGGCACTCAATGTTATGCCTATGGCCATATTAGGAAGATTACCGGTGGACAGTTCACATATAAGGGCCTACCAAAACATTGTTAGAGCCTTTGATGGAACTCAACAGGATGTGCTTGGAAAAATAGAGGTACCATTGTTGATTGGACCAACTGTCTACAATATTTATTTTATGGTGATAGATATCAACCCCTTATATAATTGCTTGCTTAGGAGGCCATGGATTCATTCTGCAGGGGCAGTCTCTTCGTCCTTACACCAAAAATTGAAATTAGTGTCAGAGGAAGAGGAAGAGATTATTGCTTCTGTGACGACTAACGCCCCATATATTGAGATTAATGAGAATGCTCTAGAATGTTCTTTCATAGCCTTAGAATTTGTCAACGCTACTTTTATTGCTGAAGGAAAAAAGATTCCTCGCCTGAGTTTATCTGATTGTACTAGGATGACTGTACGAGAGACTCTAGGAAAAGGAGCAAAGATAGGAAGGGGTCTTGGTAAATGCTTACAAGGGACTTTATATCCCAAATTTTTCATGATAAAGAGCAATCGCTTCGGGCTGGGGTTTAAGCCTGATTTTCAGCAAAGAAAGAAAGAATTGAAAAAGAGAGGTGAAATAAGAAAAGCTATACTGAAATGAGAGGACATTCCGTGGGAGCATATGTCTTTCCCTCCCCTGAAGAGCTCGTTCAAGTTTGAAGGAATGTTTGATATTGAGCAACAGTTAGCCAGAGCAATTGATGAAGAAGAGCAGATGAAAGACAGAGACTTGTTCAATGATACTATGGAGGGTTTGGCGATTAATATGATAACTGGAGACGATAAAGCATAAAGATATTTGGCAGGAATCCGTCCTTGCTTCCCAAGGGAAACACTAAAAAATTAGACTGCAGAGGATCTCCCTATAGTTTTTAAGATTAATTCAGAGTAATACCCATTACTAATCCTTATACTTGTGCCCGCAAGTATTAAGGAATTTTTGTAAGGGCAGCTACGTTAACTCTACTTGCTTTCAATAAAAGACAGTCTTTTGTTTATTAAATGACCATCATTATTTTCATTTTCATTTTTTATTCTTTACATTCATTTCATAAATTTTGGTCTCATTCCAAATATATATTCGATTCATTTTTTCCCTTTGCAGGTGTCATAATATCAATAGCATGAATGTTTCTGAATTTAATACTAAGATAAACTTTAAGTAGCCCATATGTCCGGAAGAAAACAATAAGTGTCATGATGAGGTAGAAGGTGATGTTCCTAACGAACTACTAAGACTGGTAGAAAATGAGGACAAACAAATCTTACATCACCAGGAAGAAACTGAGGTTATAAACTTGGGAACTGATGATGACAAGAGAGAAGTAAAAATTGGCATCATACTTTCTGTTGAGATAAGACAAGACTTGATAGATCTTCTTCGAGAATTCAAGGACATCTTTACGTGGTCTTACCAAGATATGACAGGGCTGAGTACAGATATAGTAGTGCACAAGCTTCCGATAAAGCCTGAGTGTAAGCCAGTTCAGCAAAAGTTCAGAAGAATGAAGCCAGAAATACTGTTAAAAATTAAAGAGGAAGTGATGAAACATATTGATGCTTCAAGCGGCAAAGTATCCAAAATGGGTCGCTAAAATAGTTCCTGTGCCAAAGAAAAATGGGAAAGTTCGCATGTGTGTGGATTACAGAGATCTCAATAGAGAAGCCTAAAAGATAATTTTCCATTACTTCATATAGATACTTTAGTGGATAACACTACTGGTAATTCATGGTTTTCTTTTATGGATGGCTTCTCAGGGTATAACCAAATAAAAATGAACATTAAAGACATGGAAAAAACTACATTTGTGACTATGTGGGGCATATTTTGCTATAAAGTGATGCCATTCGGCTTGAAAAATGCTGGGGCAACTTATCAAAGAGCTATGGTGACTCTTTTCCACGACATGATGCACAAAGAGATTGAAGTGTATGTGGATGATATGATTGCCAAATCCAGGACTGAAGGTGAGCACATTCAAAACTTGAGGAAGCTTTTCCAAAGGTTGAGGAAGTATCAATTGAAACTCAATCCAAGTAAATGCACTTTCGGGGTAAAGTCAGGGAAACTCTTAGGTTTCGTAGTTAGTCAAAAAGGAATTGAGATCGATCCAGATAAAGTAAAGGCCATTCAAGATCTTCCCCCACCTCGTACACAGAAAGAAGTTCGAGGTTTTCTAGGAAGATTAAATTATATATCTCGATTCATTTCACAATTAACTGAAAAATATGACCTAGTTTTCGAATTACTTCGAAAGAACAACCCTGAAGTTTAGAATGATGAGTGCCAAAAGGCTTTGGAGATAATCAAGGAATATTTGTCTAATACTCCAATTCTGGTGTCACCAATCCCTGGTAGACCATTGATCCTTTATCTAACGGTATTTGAGAATTCAATGGAATATGTGTTAGGGCAGCATGATGAATCTGGAAAGAAAGAGAGAGCTATCTATTATCTAAGCAAAAAGTTTACCGATTACGAAATTCGATACCCGCCAATTCAAAATCTATGTTGTGCTTTGGTATGGGTTACTCAAAGGCTCAGGCAATACATGTTATATCACACTACTTGGTTGATATCTAAGCTCGACCTTTTGAAATATTAAATGGAATCACCGGCTTTAACTGGTAGATTGGCTAGATGGCAGATGTTGTTATCAGAATTTGACATTGTATATGTGAACTAAAACGCAGTCAAAGGGAGTGCCATAGCAGATTTCCTTGCAAGCGTGCCTTAGATGATTATGAGTCCTTGAACTTTAATTTTCCAGACGAGGATCTGATGTGCATTACAACCAGGGAGTAAACAATTTCAGATGATAAATCCTGAAGGTTGTATTTTGATGGGGCATCTAATGCTTTAGGACAAGGAATTATAGCAGTACTGATTTCCCCGAAAAATGTGTATTATCCTTTTACAAGCAGATTGGAGTTCTTTTGCACCAACAATATGGCAGAGTATGAGGCTTGTGCTATGGGGTTAAGAACAGCTGTAGAAAGAAAAATCAAAGTGCTCTAAGTATATGGAGACTCCTCATTAGTGGTGTATCAATTGCGAGGAGAATGGGAGACAAAGGATCCAAAGTTAGTGGAATACCAAAGATTGATCCTTGAATTGGTAAAAAAAATTGAAGATGTCACTTTCAATTATCTCCCTCGAGAAGATAATCAAATGGAAGATGCTTTGGCAACACTTGCTGCAATGTTCCAAGTAAATAGAAGAGCTAACATGATGCCAATTAAAATGCAAATATATAAAATCCCGGCACACTGTTAAAATATCGAAGAAGAGGAAGATGGTCATCCATGGTATTATGACATTTTACAATACATCAAGCATCAAACTTACCCACAATGTGCGTCTGAGATCGATAAAAAGACAATAAGGAGAATGGATGTCGGATATGTATTAGATGGGGAAGTTCTATACAAAAAAGGTAGTGACCAAGTTTTGATGAGATGTGTGGATGCCCGAGAAGCAAAATGTATACTTGAAGAAGTGCATGAAGAGATATGTGGAACACATGCAAATGGGCTTTCTATGGCCAGGAAGATCATGAGATATGGATACTATTGGGCAACTATGTATTCAGATTATGTTAATTATGCACAAAAATATCACAAATGTCAAATCTATGGAGATAAGATCCATACATTTCTGTCACCTTTGCAAGTGATGATCGCACCATGGTCGTTTTCTATGTGGGGCATGGATGTCATTGGGGCAATTACACCAAAGGCATCGAATGAACATCGCTTCATATTTGTGGCAATTAATTATTTTACTAAGTGGGTTGAGACTGCTTCATATTTAAATATCACGAGATCTACAGTTTGCAAATTCATAAAGAGAGAGATAATTTGTCGGTATGGGTTGCCAGAAAGAATTGTCACAGATAATGCCACCAATCTGAATAATAAGATGATGGTAGAACTTTGTACTCAGTTTAAGATAAAACATTCTAATTCAGTGACCTATCGTCCAATGATGAATGGAGCAGTGGAAGCAGCATATAAAAATATTAAAATGATCATCACAAAGACCACTGATACTTACAGAGATTGGCTTGACAAATTACCTTTTGCCTTGTATTCATATCGAACTACAGTGCGAACTTCGACAGGGGCCACGCCTTTCTCTTTTAGTCTACGGGATGGAGGCAGTCTTGCCAGTAGAAGTAGAAATCCCATCACTTCGAATTTTAAAAGAGGTGAAGTTGGATGAAGCTGAATGGGTTCAGGCTCGGTTTGACCAATTGAATCTCATTGAAGAAAAGAGATTAAAAGCTATTTGCCATGGTCAGATGTATCAGAAACAGATGATGAGAGCTCATGATAAGAAAGTTCATCCAAGAGAATTTCGAGAGGGTGATCTAGTGCTAAAAAAGATCCTGCCAATTCATAAAGATTTTCGAGGAAAATTGATGCCTAATTGGGAAGGTCCATATGTTGTCAATAAGGCCTTCTCTGGGGGAGCGTTGATCTTGGCAGAGATGGATGGAGAAAAATTGAGAAATCCAGTAAACTCATACTCTGTCAAGAATTACTATGCTTGAAGAAAAAAATGAACAAATAAAAAGATGAAAAAAAATGAAAAAAAATGAAAAAAAGAAAAGAAAAAAATGAAAAGATAAAAAGAAGGGTTTGAGATGAAAATCCGCAAATGACATCTTGAAACCAAAGGAAGACTTTGAGTTGAAAACCTGAAAAGGCGGCTCAAAGGCATTTTGAGATTAGGCATCAGATAACTAAATCTTCTTGAGGGTTTGATATTTTGAGAGAAGTTTCACATTTATAGACATTTTGGCAATTCTCGAAGTCCTCCAGACAAAAGCTCAACTCAATAGTTATATCAAATGGATTGATTCAGGAACATTCGTGCTAATGATTCATAAGGACATTTGACTTATGGTTTTAAATTTCCATTATTCATGTGATTGCCATAACTTTGTAAATTCAATTTCTTGTCAGTAAATTCGAAGTTTGTTATTTCAAGTTCCAATTTTATTCATTCTTCTTATAAGTAGATTGACATGGCATTAAAAAATAAAAGATTTTTGGTTTTACTCTGAATTAATACTTCTATATTAGAGATTCTAACCCTAATGATCGAAAAGATTAGGGTATGACATGGCCAAAGAAAATGCATGTGAGTTGAGAAAAGAAAGCACATTGAAAACACTGATATTTTGATATGCTGACAAAGATGAGCAGTTCAAAAGGAAAAAGAAAAGGATTTGCATGGGAACAAGAGAAATGAGAATTTGCATAAAATAGCCCAAGCAAAATGTGGAATACAAACGAAAGGACAAATGACGCATTTAAAATGAAGATTTACAGGGCCACAAAGTTCATAATATTAAAATGACATCATGCATACATCAATAAGCATCTATAAATAGGAGCATGCTCATTCATTCATATTCATTGAAATGCTTTGAATGTTTTGACAAAAATTCAGAGAGAGTCAATAACAATAAAGATTCACCGCAGAAAGAGGTGAACCAACATTTCCAATGGAGAGTTCATAATGAGAAGAACTCATCCGACAGAGGGAGAACAAGTTTAAAATGAGAAGAGCTTGTTTGACCTATCACTCAATTCACGGCATTTCGAATCAGTAACACCTCGCTTGAGAGATCAACAATTTCAATGGAGAGTTCATAATGAGAATAACTCATCCGACAGAGGGAGAAGAAGTTCATAATGAGAAGAGCTTGTTCGACCTATCACTCGATTCACGGTATTTCGAATCAGTGACACCTCATTTGAGGGATTGACATTTTTAAAAGAGTTCATAATGAGAAGAACTCGTCCTAAAGGAGAAAGTTCATAATGAGAAGAACTTGTTCCTTTCAAGTCCATCACAGAATGAGATGGATCAACATTTCCAATGGAGAGTTCATAATGAGAAGAACTCATCCAACGAGGGAGAAAAAGTTCATAATGAGAAGAGCTTGTTCGACCTATCACTTGATTCATGGTATTTCGAATCAGTGACACCTCGCTTGAGGGATTGACATTTTCAAAAGAGTTCATAATGAGAAGAACTCGTCCTAAAGAAGAAAGTTCATAATGAGAAGAACTTGTTCCTTTCAAGTCCATCACAGAAAGAGATGGATCAACATTTCCAATAGTGAGTTCATAATGAGAAGAACTCATCCAATGAGGAAGAAGAAGTTCATAATGAGAAGAACTTGTTCAACTTCACATCATTATTTTCAATGGAGAGTTCATAATGAGAAGAACTCATCTGAAAGAGAGAGAATAAGTTCATAATGAGAAGAGCTTGTTTGACCTATCACTCGATTCACGACATTTCGAAACAGCGACGCCTCGTTAGATGGATTGACATTTCCAAAAGAGTTCATAATAAGAAGAACTCGTCTTAAAGGAGAAAGTGCATAATGAAAAGAACTTGTTCCTTTCAAGTCCACCACAGAAATTGGTGACTCAACATTTTCAGTGAAGAGTTTATAATGAGAAGAACTCATCCACGAGAGAGAAGAAGTTCATAATGAGAAGAACTTTTTCAATCCAATGACGAAGGAAGAATGGACAAAAAACTGGTTGTCTTTTTTCATCTTTTCCCTATTCTTGTTAACACAAGAATGTGCAAAGAGGGACAGCTGTAGACACCCATTTTTTGATTGGGTTTAAAATATATATTATATTTATTATTATATACTATAGTATGATTATTATTATTATTATTATTATTATTATTACTAATATCATTTTATTTATATTTTATGTAGGCCAACAAGTGACAATTATAAGTCCAGAATATACACTCACTACCCACACCGCCAACTCCAATTAGCCTTTGTGTCAACGACAAGATCTTATCCTCGCCAACAGCTTGGGAAATTTCAATCGAACTCATCAAATCAAATGCACCAAAGTCAAGCAAAATTAATGATTTCACCTAACCCATCAATATCATACCAAACGCAAAGAAAATGCAGATGCATCCAAGGAGATTCGCGAAGATTTCAACAATAAAATCGAAGAGGAATCGAGCAAAAAAAAGAAAAGGGAGAGAGGACTCTGGAGGAACATTCAAACAGTGGGGGGAGGAAGTTATCAACAATCATTCGAGTAGAAAAAAAAGCGATTCGAAGGGGAATTCAACGATTCGAACAGAGAAGGATTCTGTCAACAATGGGAAATATCAACTAGAAATACATAAGGCCATCTTCTCGTATTTATGTAAGCAAATAGCAAATCAATAAAATTTTAAAAGGTTTGCTTCATTTCAGTTACTTAATTTCCAGTATCCTTCAAATATTTTTATTTATAAGCAAGTAAAGATATAGAGATGATGAGTTAGTTACATTACCTTGCTTGGGTCTGTTTTTTATTATTATTTTCATTCGCGTTGCAACTATTATTTGGTGGTTAGCCGAGTGTTAGTGAGCATCGGCTTCCCTTGAGCAATCACCATTCAAGAGATTAAAAAAAACATCCTTAGCCATTAAAAACCTCAAACGAACAGAAAAAGTTTTTTTAATCAACCAAAAACTAAAATCAAGGAAAAAGAACCAAAAGGCTTACCTTTTCGACAAAGGCTCTCATCAGTTGATCACTCTTTAAAGGACCAAAATCAAGGTCTACATGTAAGTTTCAAGGGGCTTTAGATCCAAAATTGGGTTCACTAGCTCGGGTTTAGGACTTATTCGTGGTGGTCTGAGCAAGAATGGCCACCGCCAAATAGTGGCCAGCTGGCGACGTTGAATGGTGAGGAAGAAGGTCTTGGTCGAACCAAAGGAAGAGGAAAGGAGAGAGTAGAAGAAACGTGCAGCAATGGGTTGTTTACAAGTGAGCCTAGGGTTAATTTTAACCTAAAATAATATATATATTAATTCTCTATAAACGGCAGTGTTTAGTCTAGGGGAGTTTGACTATTCACGTATGGGTTATTCATTTTATGGGCCATCCAAATTTTCAATTTCATGCGTTTTGATCCTTAAATCATTGTTTCCGTGTTCCGATTGTGTCTCCATATTTTTCCCGTATTCAATTTTAGTCTAGTGTATCATTATATTTAATTATGGCTGTTTTAGACATTTAACTTTTAATTTTCTGCATGTTTCTTTTTAGTCCTATGCATATTTAGGGTTTATTTTGATGTTAGTCCCTTACAATGGTGTTTTGTTTTGTGTCAGTTTCATTTTATAGTATAATTATGGAATTTTCACTTTAATTATTGTCTGGTTTGTATTTAAAATAGTAAATATATTTAATCAATATTTTAATTTGTATAGTTTTTTTTTAATTTGTAGTTTGATGTGGTATGTTTTTATTTTAAGTCATATTGGTTCATTACACATTAATATATATGTATAAGTTATAATATATAGTTATAAAATATGTATATAATTTTTGTATAAAGATGTCATATTGCATGGTAATTTTTCATATATTATTTTATTAATTAAATATTTTTATGTGAATGAGTCAATGAAGTTCTATTAATTTGTTTTTATTTTTTATGCAAAACGTCAATTTTCAATTTATATTTGATTCATGTTTTATCACTAAGGAGAAATATTTTTTTACGAATGAGAAATAGTTTAAATAGTTTTCCCGATGGAGGATACCAAATTTCAAGATTTTTTATCGAGTTAAAAGATTTTCTTTAAATTACTAGTTCGAAGCAATTAATTAAATTTCAATAAATAAATCATAATTTAATCTTATATTCAATTCAGAATTTCCACTATTACGACAACGTGTAAGTGACACAGTACCAATTTTGGGCGCTGTGGGGGTGTTAATCATTCCCCACGCGTAACCGACCCCTGAACCCGTTTTAATCAAATCTTTCGTAAACGCAGACTAACTTTTGTCTTTAAAAAATGATTTTTCTTAAAATTATTTTTAAAAGACGTTTTTAGGTATTCGACCTACCTAACCCAAAGGTTGATGGCGACTCTTTTCAATTTAATTCAAATTAATCCAAAATCACCCAATTTTTCAAAATTTAAATCGTAACTATTTTTTAAAAAATATCATCATAAGATACTGTCACAATATGATTTAAAATAATTAAAAATGTGATATTAACATTATTCTTAAATTTTTTGACTGTAGGTGATTAAAATATAATCAAATCGTAAAGTTGACTATTATTTTGAAAAAAAAATAGTTAAGTGGCCATAAAATAAATTAATTAAAATGTGCGGTGACCATATAGTTGATTTACCTTAAATAAAAATATGTATGAGTTATGTTAAAAAATTATACTAGTCTAATTAATATACTTTTTCTAGATTTAATTTCTCCCTCTCTATATATATAATTATTATTAATAAAAAGTTAATTTTACTTTCTCTCATATTTTGGTTACTTCATCGTTAAATAGTTAATGACATTAAAAATGAAGTTATTTTAAAAACTTTAACGAAATGTCGTCGTTTTGCATCTATATAACTGCTCATGTTAATGTCGTTAACTATTTAATGACCGAGCGATCAAAAAACTAATATATTAAGTTCAATAAGATATTAAAAATATTTTAAAACTAGTGAAATAAGTGAGGATATATGTATGACTTTTAAACGTGCCATTCAACATCCAAGGGGTCAATTCAACATTTAATGTCAATTCAAAATTAAAATAGTGAAAATATATTTGACATCTATTTTCTAAAATAGAAATGAATAAATAGTTATTAAATAATTAAATTACAGACTTTTAACATGTGAGTTATGTAAATATAAAGAAAAAGAAATTTGATAAGTTCAAAATATAAAAGTATTTTAGTTTATAATAAGAATATAATATTAATGTATATTGTACATCCATTAAATTTAGAAAATACACAAAAAATATAATTGTAAACAAAAACACACAAAAAATATAATTGTAAACAAAAAATATATTAGTGTATATAATGTCATACATTTATTTCACGTTTTATATTTTGTTTTTGAGTAATTATTTCACGTTTTAACTATTGACACGATGGCCACACCTTTCAATACTAAACATGTGAGTAGACCATGCCCCCCTTGCCAAAAAAGGGTAAATTATTTATTCAGTCACCCATTAATTATTTAATTTCTATTTTGACCACTCAATTTTTATTTATTTTAAATCATACTCAATGTTACATTTTGGTTCTGTTTTGGTCATTCTACTATAAAAGATTAGTGGCAATGCTGATATATCATCATAAGATAACGTCACACTATGATTGAAAAAAAATTAAAATTGGCATATTAACATTATTCTTAATTTTTGACGATATGTGATTAAAATAGAATCAAATCGTAAAGTTGACTATGATTTTGAAAAACAAATAATAGTTAAGTGGCCAAAATATAAATTAAGTAATATGTGCGGTGACCAAATAGTTAATTTACCTTAAATAAAAAATATGTATGAGTTATGTTAAAAAATTATATTAGTCCAATTAATATACTTTTTCTAGATTTAATATATATATATATATATATATATATATATATATATTTTTAAATTAAAATTATATATGAATTATTTTAGATGAAAAAATGATTATGTTTATGTTGACCCAATCTATAAATTTTTTCTTGATTCGCCCTTAGTAATAAACAAGACAGACTGCGAACCACCTTCCTCAAAACAACAAACTATATTTTTTCCACTTTGGCTCTTATTTTTGTCCAGATTATGATTTAACATTACCAATTGAGCTAAGAAAATGGTTAATATGTTTTCATTAGGATATGTCACGTAACACTTCTAATTCATAAGAATATGACAGATAGTGTTCACGTGTATGGAAAATTTAAATATATCTCAATTTTTAAAAGTTATAGTATAAAAGTTGTTAAATATTTAAGTAAGAATATTTAGACGGTTAGTCAATATGTCGATCTTTATTTTCTCATATTTCTTTAGGTCATGAGTTATAGACTCATTAGGAACACTTCAAGGGTGGATCGAGGGGATAGGCAGTTACCATCTTTGAAAATTACAATAAATTTTATATTTTTTTATCTATTTTCTATTAAAAATTTGTTTTCATCTCCTAAAATTTTATAAGTTCGTCATTTCTTAAAATTTTAGAAGTTTATCCTCTAACGTAAAATCATGTGTATGTCCCTTGACCACTACCCTTCCTTCTCCCATAGTCTTCCTTTCTCTCTCATGTAAATAAGGTTAAAATAAAATTTAGAATTTATAAAAAAAATTCTTAAATATATATATATATATATATATATAATTTTGATCGATGTTAACCTGTTGTTGGCCAATGTTTGTCTACCATTGACCACCTAATTTTATTTAGAAATTTTTATTTTTTTGGAAAAAATTTTTAATTTTTTTTTGTTCTTTATAATTTATATAATCATTTTTGAATTTTAAAATTAAATAATTTTTTAGTAATTATATAATGTTTTTTATTTTACTTTAAAAAAAATTTAGAATTTATATTTAAATATTATAAATTTCCTAAGCCACATAAATTATGTACCACATGTAGTACATTTCAGAGTAAATAATTAGCCTTATCATAGTGGTTGAGTCTCTCCTCTTTAAGCCATACAACACATGTACGATTCAAATGTTCCCTTCTTCCAATACTTTTAATTTTCAGTAGAATAAATAGTAAGAGCGATAAAATGTATAATTATATTAATTTTATTAATTGATACGTTGACTTCTACCAAATATTAATGATAGTTGGTATGTAGCTTATTTGAATGTATTTAAATAGTTGAGTGAACCAATTGATAAAATAAAAAAAAATGATGGTCGAAATGAAAAGGGGCTATAGTTAGGTGATTACTGGTATAATTTATCCAAAATTTTTAATTTTTAAATATGTAATATAATACATGTTTTTATTTTGTATAATTAAATATATAAAAAATTATAATTTTTATAAGTTACTACTATAATCATTAATATAATATTATTTTATAATTAATATTGAAAATATAAATATTTATATTAATCTAATATAAAAATAAATGAGTACATTTATTTTTTTAAAAAATATATAAGATTAAATTAAAAAATCTATATATAATTAAATCTATATATATATATATATATATATATAATTATTTTTTTTATTTTTTGGTACAAATTAAATCATTTTTATTATTACACATGTATTAGATTGAACATTTTATTATTATAATTATATATTACATTCGACATTTTAAGATTACAAATAAAGAATTTATCTAAACAATGATGGATCGAGGAGGATAGGTAAGGTAGTCACCTTTTAAAATTTTAAAATTATCACATATTCTAGATTTTTTTCTATGTATTTACTATTAAATATATATTTTTTCTCTTAAAATTATATAAAATCTTCATTTTTTTTTAAATTTAAAAAATTTACGTGTAATATAAAATCATGAGTTCGACTTGTATCTTATCGGTACGAAATGTGAAATTCTCGTAAGAAAAATAAAAGCGAAGTATAGTATTCAACACGCTATTGAATTTTGAGAAACGAGACAAAGGAAATTGCAGGAAAATCTGGATTGAAATTTGGAAAATGGAAGGTGAAATGACTAAAGCCTGGGAAATCTTGGAACAGAGAACGGTGAAAAAGGTGAAATGACTAAAGCCTGGGAAAAATTAAAGAAAGAGCCATAAAGCAAGCAACCTGCTCGGCCGACCATTTCTTCCGGCAAATACATTGCTTGGCCGGCCACTTCTGGTGGCAATTAGACACCCCTTCTTCCTTCTAGAGGTTGTCGCCTGGCAGACAGAATTAACAGATGAGTTAGTAGCTCTTATCATATGTATAACGCAGAGAAGTGTACGATTCAACATAAAATGATTTGTTAATTTAGATCGGCCATGCGCGATACACACATGCAAGAACTCTACGCATAAAATACAGTATGTGTCGCGCAAGGACGACCAAAATCCAACAGTCATTGCTTCACTTGAAAACTTCAGCAAGCTCTTTTTTTCCCTTTGTTCCCTAACCCTATATATATAGACCATACCAAAAGGAACCAAATGATATTATAGGCTAAATTACAAATTTTATCATTGAACTCTATTTTCTCTCCTATATTTTTCACTGAACTTTAAAATTTTTCAATTTCTTATCGAACTTAATACATTGAGTTTTTTGTTTATTGAATTTTACTTTCTCTCCTATTTTGGTCGCTTCGTCGTTAAATAGTTAACGACATTAAAAACGAAGTCGTTTTAAAAATATCAACGAAATGTCATCGTTTTGCATCAATATAACTGTCCATTTTAATGTCATTAACTATTTAATGGCCGAACGACAAAAAAAACTAATGTATTAAGTTCAATTAGATATTAAAAAAAATTTTAAAACTAGTGAAATAGGAGATGATAAAATGCAATTATCAAATTTATAATTATCCCATATTGTATTGTATGTATGACTTTTAAACGTGCCATTCAACATCCAAGGGGTCAATTCAACATTTAATATTTCATGTGCAATAATAAATGCTTACAACCTGCATCCTGCAGGCCGAGACATTGATATCCCCCATTTTTGTCGATTCAAATACTTTCATTTCAGTTTTATAATTAAACTTTGTCATTGAAATCCTTTCAAAAGCAACTGATGTATTTGGAAACACTTTCCAAAATTTCCAATTTTAGTCGATTAAGTGTTAATTCAGATGATATTGACAACATCTTAAAGATTATGAGTTCAATCGTGTTTAAATACCTAAATTTTAAGGGTAAAATACATAAATGGTTCTTTGATTATAGGGTATTATTTTGTTGGGTCCACTGACCATTAAAAGTTATGAAATGATCCCTTAAATTGTAACACTCTTTTCCGTATCCAACTCCGAACACGAGTCAAAGATGTCAAAAAATATTAGAAGACAATCTACATTTGAAAATTGGTAAAATTTTGTTTCTTTCAAAAGTTTACCATTCTTAACTTTTATTATAAAATAAGTTTTCATATAAAATCAAAATATAATAATATTATGAACTCTATTTGAATTTCGATTTCAAGCATCAACTAGAAAGTTCTATTCTTTTTCATATCATAAATAAAACTATCTAAAACCCATATTATTTAAAATCCAATTACTTAATATTTAATACTACTCATTCTTGTATTTTGCATATATTTCTTACTTGTATACATGTTATCTAGAAACTTTAGAACACGATAGGATGTCATCAGTGTTATCTGAAAATATTCCTCGGTGATTTATGCCAAACTCAGCTCCTTACTCCTCTCACATTGTTTTAGTTACGTGTGAAAATCATCACACGATAAGTATACACTTAGTGAGGCAATCATAGAAATATTCAAAGCAATGCAACACATAAATGAAATGAGTAACAATATTCAATGCATTATGATCACTTTACCTACATTACAACTATGTTACCATATATCAATATGATATAAACCAGATATAAAATTTCTTACCAATATATGTTTCATTTATTCCATAAGCTCATAAGCTTATTCACATGTTTATCATTTATTAACCAATAAACCATATCCCAAACGTAAACATATGAAGACCCTGGGTATTTGAGTTATATATGCACCGAAGTACTTGCACATAAGGTCATGCCCACCATTGTACTAAGTGTACTTGCACATTGTAGTACTTAATTAAACTTGCAAAAAGTGTCCTTGCACATTATAGTGATGAATTAAACAAGCAGCTGTTGGACTCTATGGTATGCCAACTACACCCTGTCCTTCAATGACTTACTTAGGCATACAGTCTATTTTATTTCATCCATGACAATATATATTCATATAATTTGGCATTGGGCATTTCATACCAGAAATAACAACATATATTTATGCATAATAAACTTCATATATAATAACCAGAGGTCAATGCATTTTATACTTAACTTTTGACATAGTTTTAATACGTAAAATATATGATAAATGACATAAATATCATGCCAACGTAGATATTATCGCAAGTCCTACCCGATGATGTATAAAACTTATATGTATAATGTTATGGATGCCTTGCACTCACTTTGAAATCATAAACAAGTAAATATAAGCCCCACTAAGCTTCAACTTAATCATTCGCTTTCAATTTGGTTCGACCCCGATTTTTTATCACAATTTCATATTATGACAGTTTGCACTACCTTCAAAGAAATATTATTTTTTATTAATATACACACTTAAAAATTATTTTGTTTATACCACTGGAATCTATACTCAAATAAAAATCCAACCATGTTAGGCAGTTCTTCTACTTCCATTTGTAAAATTTATAGTAAATTTTCAAAGTTGACTTACAAAAGATGTTTTGAGCATAATTTACTGCCCTATTTTCTGACCTATCCCCGATTAAAAATTCATATCCTTTTTGTATATATTTTGAAATCAGTTTTAGTTTGGTCTAAATAAAACTAGATTGATATACAAATCCAACGGTATAAAAATCATCCCCTAATCATTTCTGTGGAATTTATGGTGATTTCCTAAACTTACTGTTCAGAACACAAATCTAGGCATTTTCAATTTATTCACAAATTCTATTAGCTCAATAAATGCACATTTATGAATAAACCACAAATCACATAACAATTCAGAGTCACTTCTTAAAATCATATCTTAATATTAAAAAATATATTTATTTTTCTTAACATATTAAATATATTTTATTCTTATCTTAGTTAAAAAATATATTTTAATCTTATTTTAACTTATAAAATATATTTTATTCCTACATAACTTAAAAATATATATTTTATTATCATCTTAACTTTTAAAACTATAATTCGTTTTTATCTTAACTTTTTACATATATTATATTATTAATTTAAATTATTAAATATATTATATTCTTAACTTAAATTATTAAAAATTATTTATTCTTATCTTTAACTTCAAATTATATATTTCATTTCCCCCGACCCCGATAGACTTCGAGCAAGAAAGTCGAGGTGACTCCCAAATGAACCAAAATGTCATCAGTTCTCTTTTTCTCTTTATTTTTTATTCGATCGAGCCTACTAACAATCACTAACAATGTTCGACGGTTTCGCCTTTATCTTCAACCACCATCAATGGTAATCAGGATTGTCAAAATCTAAAACCTAATGATCCCAAACTTCAATATTTATGCTCTCTCCAAGTCGAACCCTAAAGATCTAAAATGTGATAACCCCTACAAGCTTAATCGGTTTAGACCTTTTAACTGCTCGCTCTGACACTGACTTCAAATTAGTCTTAATGGCCTTCAACCCAGTTTAAGCTATAGGAAAAAATTAGGGTATTACACCTCCGTCGATAAAGACCTCTAAAGTTATGTATCCTCTGAACAACTACATACTCTTGACCTAATCTTTATCAATCCCATCATTAGGTGGTGGCAAGGTTTATTCACCTGTCGACCTATAAATAGCCATCATCACCCTAGGTCTGACACCAGTAATAAGAGTTCATATAGAAACCACCATATAAAATTAAAGAGAGGACTACATATTTCTCTATCTCTGAACTTATCTCATTGGTCCTCATTTTCTTCAGATTATTTATTACCTGCTTCGTGTACAAAAATCATTGATCACAACTCTCTGCCCAATTCAGAAAATGTGAACCACCAAAAGCCATCACAATCAATTTCTCCTATCTACAATGATCAATCTTACATTAACTTATTTTTGAATAAGTGAAACAAAAAAGTTAAAGTGCCAAAGTGATAAAACATGTATATATTAAGGGCCAAAATATGAATTTTACATATCAATGACTTCCTTCCTATGATTGTTGAACAAAGACCCTTTAATAAGGGGTTTCATCCATAAACATAAAAAACATAAGAAGTTTAGCTTTCTACTTTAATTTGTCAGAATTTAGGGACTGTTTGATTCTAGAAAATATTTTTTATTTTTATTTTTAGAAAATAGTTTTCATTTACAATTTCTTGAAAATTAGAAAACATGTTTGGTTAATATAAATAAAAAGTTGAATTCAAAAATAAAAATAGTGAAAATATATTTGGTATCTGATTTTTTAAAATATATATGAACAAGTAGTTATTAAATAATTAAATTAAAAAATAGTTATTAAAAAGTTTCATTACATAAATTGAACATGTGAGTTATACAAATATAAAATAACAAAATTGATAAGAAATTTCATGAATAAAAATTATTTTAGTTTACAATAAGAATATAATGCTAATGCACATTGTACATTAGTTAAATTAAAAAAATACACAAAAAATATTATTGTCAAACAGACACAGGAAAAAGTCATTAAAATGAAAAAAATGTTTAGTGATATTTAAGGCCCTAAAACTTAAAAATCTAATGTAGCCCATGAATTGTTTTTGGCACTAAACGCGCCCCTTAATCTAAGAAAAAAACTAATCTAACCTTTTGATCAACGAAATCAAACATTTATCGTCATGACACTTACATAGTAGTTCACAAAGCTTTTATGGTAATCTATCATATTGATTTGATAGTTCACGAAGTTGTTGTGATAGTACACAATGGACAATGATGTGATAGATTGACGTAAATATTTTTTTTGGCTAAGTGCAAGTGTCAAACTGACTTTTTTTTAAAAAATTTCAATTGTTTTAAATATTTAAAAAATTAAGAAATTATTAAACTTTAAAATATAAACATAAAAAGTATTAATAAAAAATTAAGGGACCACGTTATTTTTTATAAAACTTTGAGGATTTTTTATACTGTTAAGTCAAAAAATTATTGTTAGAAGGATTTGAACATATTTAATTTAAGTTAAAAACCTAAACCTCGTGTTTCCTATTTTTTTTTTTAAATTTTCAAAACAATTTTAATGAAACTACTGAAAATAATTTTTTATGTTTTCATATTTTTACTTATTTTTATTTTATTTTTCAAATATCATTTTCTAAATTTATAACAAAACACATTTACTTCAACGTTTTATATTTTCTAAGAGAATGAACGAAAATAGCATATATTTTTTGTTTTTATTTTCTATTTTTCAGAAAATAATTTTTATTTTTCAGTTTTTTAAAAATTAGAAATCATATTTAGTTAATATAAATGAAATTTTGAATTCAAAAATAAAATAGTGAAAATATTTTTGGCATCTATTTTTTAAAATAGAAATGAATAAACAGTTATTAAACAATTAAAGTACAGACTTTTAACATGTGAGTTATGCAAGTACAAAGAAAAAGAAATTTGATAAGCTCAAAATACAAAATTATTTTAGTTTATAATAAGAATATAATGTTAATGCATATTCTACATCAATTAAATTTAGAAAATACACATAAAATATAGTTGTAAACAAAAACACACAAAATGTCATTAATATATATAGTATTATTTAAGGTCCTCAACTTTTGAAAAAAAATAGTGCATCCCTTGAAAAACAATTACACTAAATGTGACTGTTAAACTAGGAAAAATATATTTAATCCTTTCACCAACATAATCAAACCGTCACAACGCTTACACAATAGTTCACAAAGCTTACATGATTATTTACAATGTTGATGTGATAGTTCATGATGTTGTGATAGTTCATGATGTTGTGATAGTACGCGACCTTATTGAGTCGAGTTAGACTTTGCTCGACTCAGTTCGTTAAGGTCTCAAGTCGAGTTTGAGTTTGAGTCGAGCTTTTACCGAGTTTCGACTGAGTCGAGTTCGAGCTGCTCAACTCATTAAGCACCCCTGGTTACAAAAATTGGATTGAACCATGTACAAATGTGATTTTAGGGATCAAGTTAAAATAAAAGAAAACATAAGGACCAATTTAATACACAAGGAACTCAAAAGACTAAAGTGAAATAAACGATAGAATAAGAACTAAGATATGCATTAAGATTAAAAACTGACATATTAGTAATTTGCAAATTTATTTTCATGATAATTAAAAAAATTAAATAAGAAAAAGACGTGTGCTTCCCGAAACATGTGATTTAAATTTCCTCCACATTCTCACCTACGTCACGGAAGAAAATTAAAGGAGGGATATATCTTAAAATTTTAGGGTAAACTATAGCTACTTTTTATTTTTATCATTATTTTTGACGTTTTGTCAACTGAATCACTCAACTATTTAAATAAATTTAATTAAGTCAATTATCATTAATATTTAACCTGATGTGATAGTTAATAAAACTAGTATATTTACACATTTAGTCACTCTTATTTATATATTCTATCAATTTGGTTCTAATTTTAATAAATTAGAATAAATTTAATCATCCAATCATATGGTGACATGTGTCACTATGCAAAGTGTCCACCATGCGATTGGAGTATTAAATTTACTTTAATTTAATATATTTTAGTTTCCACAAGTTACATGATGACTCAAACAAGAATCCCTTGGGGGAGAAAAGAGGAGCTCAACAACTAGGCGAAGTTGATTTATTTTTTGTTTAAAATGGACTATATATTATTATATATATCTTGTTTCTTAATATAATCTTAAATTTCTAATATTATATATATCTTAACTTAAAATCATATCTTTATACTAAAAATATGTTTATTTTTCATGAACTTATTAAATATATTTTATTCTTATCTTAGTTAAAAATATATTTTAATCTTATCTTAGCTTATAAAATATATTTTATTCCTACCTTAACTTAAAAAAATATTTTACTATTATTTTAATTTTAAAAATATATTTTATTTTATCTTACCTTTTTACATATATTACATTCTTAATTTAAATTATTAAATATATTATATTCTTTCCTTAAATTATTAAATATTATTTATTCTTATCTTAACTTCAAATTATATATTTTATTTTAATTTAAAAATACATATTTTATTCTTATTTTAATTTAGGAAATATATTTTATTTTTATCTTAATTATAAAAATATTTTTATCCTTATTTTATCGTATTATAAGAATATATTTAAAAATTTTAGTTAAGATAAAAATAAAATATATATTTTTTAAGTTTAGAAAAAAAACTAAAATATTTTTTTTCTTTAGTTAAGATAAGAATAAAATTTATTTTCAATTTTATTAAAATGTGAATTTAAGTTAAGATATATATAATATGTTTTTGCTTTAGTTACAATTTCTTGAAAATTATAAAACATGTTTGGTTAATATAAATAAAAAGTTGAATTCAAAAATAAAAATAATGAAAATATATTTGGTATCTAATTTTTAAAAATAGAGATGAAACAGTAGTTATTAAATAAACTGGTTTGTAATGGATAAACTCAATCGTTTTATGCTATTTTAAATATGGATAATATGAAACAATATTATTATTTTGTGTTTATGTATTTAATATACATATATATGTTTTGAATATCATATGATAGTTTTACTTGAGATAATATTTTTATATTATCAATTACCAATTTGAGAAAAGAATTTTGTAAATCACCTTTGGAATTAGGAAAATGTTTTTAGAAAATCATGTGACATCTATAATTTGTATAGGTATATTATACGGGTTTTAGGTGTTACATTTATTTGATATCAGAGCTATCGGTTTAGTCGTTTCTGGACATGGAAAGAGTTTATATTAAGTCAGAATGTATACATGCCACTAGGATGTCAAAAGTTTACTGATAGTTGTATATATACTATGATGATGCTTATTAGGGAGTAAAGTTACTCTTTACTAATGTAAGATGATTTTAAATATGTTCAGATGTCGGAAACTAAAGACAAAGTTAATAAAGTTGATAATGTTGAAAAGAAGGTCGAGAACAAAATCGACCCAAAAGAATCTGACATGACTTCAGTATCATGTACTAGTAAAGTTTAAGCTGTTAGGGATTTTCCTCCATTTTGTGGAATAAATGCCCCAGCTTTCAACGAAGTTTTAGAGGAGTTTCTAAATATAGTGGTGACTCTGAGGTTCCTTCAAGTAAGCTTAAATAAATGAGAAATATTTAAGTTAAGCATTAAATTGTTTAAAGCATTGTTAATTTGAGTAAGAGGAAATAAGTAAGCGATAAATATGTTGTTCGCTAAAAGTTTAAAGAAAGTTGAATTATTAGTGAATCGAATGATTATGAGTTTGAATGAGAATAGATATTAAGTTTTATGGATTTGATAGAGTTACCTTGCAAAGGTAAATTTGTGAAAATGGATTGTCTACCCATTCCATGCTACAATGAATTATTGTTTAGATTGAGATTGATTCTTAAGAACTTGAAAAGTTTCAAGTTTTTAGCGAGAGGAAAAAGAGTAAACTGCTTGATAGTGTGATTTTAGCATTAACTACTATGAAGTTATTGCTACAAATTGTCAAGTTTTCTTATTGAACGATGTGGACATTTAGACTTTTATTTGAGAAGGAAAATGTTTCAACTGTTTGAGCATAAATTCTATGGTTATAGAAATGTTATACAGATTATCTTAAGAATGAATTAAGGAATTCTAAAGTAGAGATATTTAATTCGACTGGATAACAAGTGTTATTATGGCGGAAGACCTATGGATCATGATGAATATGTTAGTCGGACAAATAGAAAATGTTCGATAATTATTCAGGAGCTTATGTTCCTAATGAATCTTATGGGATTATCATTTAATGAGTTTTAGATCATATTGAGCAAGGATTGGTTGTCTTTGCAATAAGGTGATAGATACTCAAGTATATGAAGTAAGATCGTATGATGTTCCCACAACTCAAAAATTTTCAGATGTCTTTTTAGATTAATTACTTGTGTTACCTCCAGATTGAGAGGTGAAATTCAAGATATTATGGTTTTTAGGGCTTTTATTCTGTTTATATGGTTTAATATCAAATGGATGAAACTGAGTTAAGAGACTAAAGGTTCAATAGCAAGAACTGCTAGATCGAGGATTTGATTAAATGAGTATTTCAACTTTACTTGGATTAGTTTGTGGTTTTATTTATTGATGATATTCTGGTATACTCAAAGACAAAAGATAGAGCATGATGCTTATCTCTGTACTGTGCTCGAGATATTTAAGAGAAAAATATATATGCCAAATTGTCAAAGTGTGAGTTTGGTTGTCATAAGTTACTTTCCTTGGTCATATTGTCTCAACAGAATGCATAAGAGTTGATCCTAAGAAAGTTCAATCAATAGTGGAGTGGAAACCTCCAAGGAATGTTACAGAGGTCCGAAGTTTTTTTTGGGACTTGCTGGTTATTATCGAAGGTTTGTTAAAAACTTCTTGATGGTTGCTTTTCCTTTGACCAAGCTCTTGAGAAAGGATTTCAATAGAGTTTTGAAGCTCTAAAGAAGATTTTAACAAAAATACCAATTCTGGTACAACTAAAATCTGACAGAGAGTATGTGGTGTATAATGATGCATCTCATAATGGTGTGGGTTATGTACTTATTCAAGAAGGTAAGGTGGTAGCCTATGCTTCTCAATAATTAAAGACTCGCGAGAGGAATTATCCCACTCATGAAGAGTTTGAAGTACATGTTGACTCAAAAAGAGCTAAAACTTGAGACAAAGGAGATGGATAGAACTCATAAAGGACTATGATTTGATCATTGATTATTAGCCAGGGAAGGCTAATGTTGTAGCATATTCACTTATTCGGAAAACTTTTGCAACTTTGCGAGCTATTGATGTGTGACTGTTGTTGAAAGAAGCGCTATTCAGGAACAAATGGAACGTTTTCGACTTCAGGAACAATTATAAATAGAAAATTCTAAATTACATAAATTTAAATAGAATTTTTTAATAAAATTCTAATTTTTAATAAAAAGTGAAAGAAATAATTAAATTAGAATTCTAATTTAATTATTTCTTTTATATAGATAATTTATATAGGTAGCTGAATTAAATATAAAGATGATGCTTCAAGATCGGATAATAGAGCTACAAAGGAAAGAGGGCAGATGTTTGGAAAAGATTTCACTGGTGGAAAAAGGTGAGACCAAAGACTTTGAAGTCAAGTCTGATGGTTGTCTATATTACTTAGGAAGAATATGCATTTCACATGTTAATGAGATGAAGAAAGATATTCTTTCTGAGGCACATTATAGTCCACTGACTATGCATCCAGGCAGGAGTAAAATGTATCAGGATGTAAAGAGTCGATTTTGGGGCCGGGTATGAAAAGAGCCATTTCTGAGTTTGTTGCTACATGTCTGACGTGTTAACAAGTGAAAGCTGAGCATCAAGTGCCTTAGGGATTGTTGCAACCGATTTCTATTCCAGAGTTGAAATGGGAAATAGTTACCATGTATTTTGTTATATAGCTACCTTTGACATCAAATAAGAAGCATTCCCTTTAGTGATAGTTGACCGGTTAACTAAATCGACACATTTCATTCCGGTGTAAATGGACTACGCCTTGGATAAATATCCAGAGTTGTATATCAAGGAGATAGTTTGGTTACATGGAGTGCCAATATCAATCATATCTGACAGGGACCCAAGGTTTACTTCAAGATTTTATAATTCTTTGCATAAAGCTTTGGGTACTCGATTGAATTTCAGTATGGCCTTTCATCCACAGACAAATGGTCAGTCAGAACGTACTATTTAGATATTAGAAGATATGTTGATGGCATGTATGATTAAGTTCAAGGGATCATGGGAAGAGTATTTGCCTACAACAACATCTATCAATCAAACATCAAGATGGCTCTGTATAAAGCTCTATATGGGAGAAAATGTCAAACACCATTAAATTGGTTCAAGTTAAAAGATCGAAATCTTGTTGCCTTAGATTTATTGAATGAGGTTAAGGATAAAGTAAAGATAATCTCAAGATGACATCTGATCGGTAGAAGTCTTATGTAGACTTGAAGCGAAAAGAGAGTGAATTTCATGAAGGAGATAAAGTTTTTCTTAAAGTATCACCTTGGAAAAAGATTTTGCGTTTTGGGTGCAAAGAAAAACTAAGTCCAAGATTCATTGGACCTTATAAGATCTTAAAAAAAGTTGGATCGATGGTTTATCAGTTAGCATTACTTTCGGAGTGGAAAAAATACACAATGTTTTTCATGTGTCGATCCTTAGAAAGTATCGATCGGATCCTTCACATGTTATTTCATCGGAGGAAATTGAGATCCGACCAGATTTGACTTATGAAGAAGAACCAATACATATTTTGGCTCGAGAAATCAAAGAACTGCGTAGCAAGATGACTCCTCTAGTTAAAGTGCTTTGGCAAAAGCATAAAGTCTTAAAAATTGAGGAATTTTATTTAAGGGGTGAGTTGTAATACCCCAAAATATAGATAGTGAACAAAATGAAAATTTTAAAAGTTTATTGGTCAAAGTAGAAAATTAGGAAAAGGACCTAAGTGATAATTTTCCCAAAAATAATTTTATTCCATAAATGGATTTAGTGAGTGACCAAATTACAAATTTTTAAAGTTTGGTGACCAAAGTATAAACTTTAAAAAAGTTTAGGGACTAAAATGGTAATTTAAAAAATTACAAATTGGCCCTGTAAATAAATAGTTTATCATAAGAATAACATTTCTGTGGGAATCATAATGTTAATATGAGTTTTGTAATAAAAGTTATAATGCAAGAAAGTTGAGGAAATATTCGATAAATCGGATTGAATAAAAAATTCTGGAAAATCTAAAAGATGATACATTAGACCTGAAAATATTATTTTCACATTTTTAAATGTTTGAAAATAATATAAATCTTGAGATTTAAGGGTTTAATTCCATGTTTAATTTGTAGCGTTGGATTAAAGTGGCAAGATTGTGGTTTTTGGAAAAAGGCAAGGGCAAATCTGTAAACTAAGATCTTATTTGTTCATCTTTGACTTATGGGAGATGATAAGGTTGGGTGTATTATTTTGGAATATGATCAGTGATAACAACATAAAAAGACTCAATTTCTAGTATTTTCATTTTAGTTATTGCTATTCTAAACAAAGTATGCACAACATTTTAGTTGCATTTAGGTTATATTTGTTTGTGGTGGATATGTTTTACTTCGGCAAAAATTATTTGGTTTGACTGATGTTGCTGAGGAGAAAGGGTTTGTGTGGATTGTGTATGTGTACGAAATTTACTGAGAAAAAACATTTCAGTCGCGACAACGTAATTTGTAAGGGCTGGTGGAATAGAGAAGTTAAAGAATGTGATGAGCATATTTATCTCGCCAAGGAAAGGTTTATCTGGAAAATCTGAAGCGGATATGATGAAATCGCCTATGTCACATGCCAGCTGTACGTATTCCTTCACGTGCAAGCAAGCCCTTAAGATTCTGACAACCGTCGGCCGCATTTCCTTTTCTAGCATGGACAAGACATAACGGGTATCTAGGGAATCTTCACTTATTCAAAACCCTAGGAGATTTCCCTCTATAAATACCCAGCCATAGCCGCCAAAGAAAGAAGGTGAGGAAGTTAAAAGAGCATTATTGAAAGTGCGACAAGCAACTGCAATACTTCCCCACCGTTTACCAACCGACCTTCCCTGGTGTCCTCTATAGCCAGACTGTAGCAGAGCGACGGTCAGGTCTCGAGAGAGGCTGATCGCCAAGGTAGGCACGGTGTTGATCAGAATTGTCACGATAGAGCCCCCCATTTTGGGAGTCGTTCTTCCTTTGTTCTTAATTTCTTTACGTATTGGGGTTGTATTAAAACAATGATACTTGGATGACTTTTTGATAGAAACATACATTGTCTTACTTGGTGTTAATCTTTGTTTTTCCTAAACAATTATTTTCTACTTTATGAATGATGAATTATGATTCTGCTCATGACTATTTTGTTCATTATTTGAATATTTTACCTTGACACTGTAAGAGCTTCGAGAGATTGTCTGGGGTCTTGGTGAAACATGTCTTGGCAATGTAAGAGCATTGAGAGATTGCCTTTTGTCTAGATATTGATTCTTAGATTTGAGATAATTAAGATAGATTTACGTGAACAATGGAATAGATACGGGATGGTGATGTTCTAACTTGTCTACCTTAAGGATAAGGAGTGAGTTTCAATCGACTGAAAGGGATAGACGCTAAAGTAAGATAGACAATACTATAGGTTATGCTGAGAGGTATTGTTACAACAACAGTTTGGAAAACCAAGGGTTGTAGTTCACGTTGAGACGTATTGCCATAGCAACCATCTAAGAATACTTAGTAATATTGCCGGGCAATTTAAGTAGGTCATAACAATTCATTCTAGACTTAGAATAATTGCTTGTTAATACAAAAGATTAGCATGAGTGCTCCGTGATAAGTCTGAATATGTGAGGTTGTTTTGTGTATATTTGAATCAACGCTTGCCCTTGTTTTGTTTATTTTGATAGTTTGCATATTTATTTTGTCTTGCCAAACTTTTCCATAATCATTTTTATAGTAATTTCTTGTTTTATTAATAATAGTTTCCTAGATTGACAAGATAGTAGGAGTTAGTTTGTGACAACTAGTTCTGGTTGTGGTGAAGTTTAAAAACTTTAGACCAATCCATGAGGAGACTATAACTCACTTACCCTATATTACTTTATTCGATTGTGTATACTTGCACAGAATTGCTTGCCTTAGCATATACATTTACAAGCGATCAAGTTTTTTGCATCGTTGCCGGGGATTGGCAACTGACGAAATATTTATTTTTTGCCATAACAAGTTTTTCTTATCAACTTATATTTACTTCGTCTAACGTATTTTATTATTTTCTTTTGTGGGTTTTTATTATTGCATGACCCTGAGATCTACTGGTAAACCATTGAAACCATTCGACCCTGAAATCGAACAGTCGTTTAGACAAAAGCGACGTAACCATCAAACCAAAGAGTATATAAACCATCTACAATTACAAGACAACAACATGGGAGATCAAGAAGATCCTGATGTAGCAATTAATCTTCAAGTTGAAAGACCATGAGCAATACGAGATCATTTGAATCCAATTCTTGATGATCTCAATCCAAGAATCGTGGCACCTGAAATACAAGAAACTCATTTTGAGATTAAACGGGTGATGTTTAACATATTAAATTCTATCGGTCAATTTGATGGTTCACCTAATGAGGATGGTAGACAGGATATTCGTGCCTTCCTTGAAGTATGCGATTCATTCCGACAACAATGAGTGCATGAAGATGTGCCTAAACTAAAGTTTTTCCCGTATTCCCTACGCGATAGAGCAAGATCTTGGCTCAGTGGAGTTCTTTCAGGCTCAATGGAATCGTGGGCATATTTATGCAAGAGTTTCCTACTTCGATACAATCCACCCAATATGAATACACAGCTTCGCAATTATATTGCAAGTTTTTGCCAAGGAGACGATGAATCAATGTATAAATGTTGGGATAGGTATAAAAGTTTACTCCGCAAATGTGTCAACCATGGATTTCATGACTGGACTCAAGTAGTGATGTTTTACAACGGAGTTAATGCACCAACTCGAATGATGTTAGATGGCTCAGCAAATGGCACGTTACTTGACAAATCACCCGAGGAAGCCTTTGATATCATTGATAGGATAGCAAATAATGACTATCAATTCCCGAATGCAAGATTAGGAACCGACAGAAAAGCATATGGAGCATATGAATTAGAGGGTAAGGATTCAGTATCTGCTCAACTTTCTGCCATAACTCATATATTGAAATATTTGTAGCGTCCTAATGAGGTAAGAGAAGTCAAGGCAACCAATAAAGCATGTATATTCTATTACGGCAACCATCATGAGAGTGAATGTCCAGGAAACCATGAGTTCACCAATTTTGTGGGCAACTACAACCGAAGAAACAATAACCCCTATTCAAATACATACAATCCTGGCTAGAGATAACGTCCGAATTTTTCATGGGTTAATAAAGGAAACCATAACAATCAAGTAGAAAACTACAATAAACCACAACAGAGCAATTCAGACCATCAACATTTCTAGAATCAGGATCATCAGTTGCCCTAACAAAATAATAAATGTATAGTTTCTTCCTCCTATACTAATTCCAATACTAACTCCTTGAAGGTTTCATTACAGGAATTTATAGCCTCGACAAAAGATTTCATAGCTTCAACAAAAACCTTGATGCACGAGTATTCTTCAACAATAAAAAATCAAGGAAATTTGTTGCAAAGTCAAACTGTACTTTTGCAAAGCCATAGTTCATCCCTAAGAGCGTTGGAGAACCAAGTGGGTCAAATTGCCACAGCATTGCATTCTCGCCCATAAGGAAATCTCCCTAGTGATATTGAAATCACTAAGCATCATGGAAATGAGCAATTCAGTGTATTTACACTAAGAAGTGGAACACAGGTTAACCAAAATGACAAGTTTGGGGGAGAACAGCTGAACAATTCTCGCCAAGGCACAATACAACCAGATGATCGACTGAATATGAGGAACATGATGAATCGCCCGAACAAAAGGAAAATGATGAAGGCTTAGAAAAACATCATCCAGATAATGGGAAATTCATGGCCAAGGCCATAGATTCCTCAGCACCAATATCAGATAATGTGAGACCTCCACCACCATTCCCTCAATGGTTAAAGAATCATAATGATGATATCTAGTTCAAGAAATTTGTTGATGTTCTGGACCAGTTGTATATCAACGTTACCTTACTTGAAGTAATCAAACAAATGCCTTCTTATGCCAAGTTTCTAAAAGACATCGTTACAAAGAAGTGGAAGGTAGAAAATGTTGCCACAACAACAGAAATTTATTCTGTAGTAAGCAAACTCCTACCAAAACAAAAAGATCCTGGCAGTTTTATAATACCATGTTCAATTGGTAATAACTTTGTAGGACGAGCTCTCGTTGATTTAGGATCAAGTGTAAACTTGAAACCAAATTCCATATTTATGAAACTAGAGCAGTATCATGCTTGTCTAACCAAAGTTACCCTACTGTTGGCTGATCGATCTTATGTACGGCCTGAGGGCAGAATAGAAGACGTCATAGTAAAGGTGAACAAATTCGTATTTCCAGTCGATTTCCTCATCTTGGACTGTGAAGTCGATGAAAATGCACCTATCATCCTAGGATAACCCTTTTTAGCCACTGGAAGAATCCTAATATATTGCGAAAGGGGAGAATTCACAATGCGAGTAAAAGAGCAAAGCATCACAATCAATGTATTCAACTCCATGAAATATGTGGATGACTCAGAATAATGCCAATGCATTAGAGAATTGGACTCAATAGAAGAGGAAGAAAAGATAATTCTTGGCCATAATGAATTTCTAAAGCTAGACGAATACAATGCTTTATGCCACGACTCACTAATCATGACGCACAAACAAGAAAACTATGGCCCAAGAGAATTATTTTCAGAAAATGATTATGAGAATTATGGCCCTGACAACAGCAGTCTGAATAAATCACACAATGGGTTCCCTACAAATGACACCAAGGCAGAGTATGAAGAAAAGTCAAAGGAACAATCTAGTCTCTTTAATACTAGATCAGGTACGGAATTTGAACCCTTAGATTTTAATGAAGTTAACTCTCCATAATCATCTTTATAATATACACCTAAATTGAAACTTAAAACCTTGCCATCACATTTGAAATATGACTACCTAGGTAGTAATGAAACCTTATCAGTGATAATTTTTTCTAATCTAACCTCCAAACAGGATAATAGTTTGTTAAATGTTTTGTCACATGAAAAAAAGGCTCTCTGATGGACAATGGTATACTAGAAGGGAATCAGCTCTACCATATGAATGCACAAGATCAATTTGGAAGATAGCCATAGTACTTTGGTGGAACCATAAAGAAGACTCAACCTGATCATGAAAAAGGTAGTCGTGAAGGAAATCATAAAATTGTTGGACGCGGGAGTGATTTATCCTATATCCGATAGTTCATGGGTTAGTCTGGTGTAGTGTGTGCCAAAGAAGGGTGGTGTGACCGTGGTTAAAAGCGAACAAGATGAGCTCCTCACTACTAGAATAGTCACGAGCTGGCGCATGTGTATGGATTACAAAAAGCTCAATAAAGTCACAAAGAAATACCATTTTCCACTCCTTTTTATTGACCAAATACTCGATAGGCTAGCGGGAAAAGCATTTTATTTCTTCCTTGATGGATATTCAGGATATAATCAAATAGCCATAGCACCGGAGGATCAAGAGAAGACTACTTTCACATGTCCATATGGTACCTATGCATTTAGATGAATGCCGTTTGGGTTGTGTAACGCTCCAGCTACCTTTCAAATATGCATGATGGCCATCTTTTCAGATGTGGTGGAAGAGTGCATGGAAATATTTATGGATGATTTATCGGTCTCAGGTGATGATTTCAATCGATGTCTCGACAATTTAGCCAAAGTACTGAAACGATGTAAAGAAGTTAACCTAGTACTAAATTGGGAGAAATGATATTTTATGGTAACCGACAGGATAGTGTTGTGTCATAAATTTATTGTCAAGGCATCGAAGTTGATAAAGCCAAGATGGAAGTAATCGCAAACCTATCTCCACCCACTAACGTGAGAGGTGTACGCACTTTCCTTGGACATGCAGGCTTTTACAGGCGGTTCATAAAAGATTTTTCTCAAATCTCAAAACCATTGTGTCTTTTACTTCAACAAAATCAACCATTTGTGTTTACTAACGATTGTTTGAATGCTTTTACAGATTTGAAGAAAAACCTTTCAGCAACACCAATCTTTGTGCCAACTGACTGGAACGAACCTTTCGAGCTCATGTGTGATGCTAGGGATTACGCAATCGAGGCAGTGCTAGGACAACAGAAAAGTAAAATCTTCCATGTATATATTATGCTAGTTGTACTCTTAATGATGCACAGGTAAACTATACCACCATTGAAAAAGAACTTTTAGTAATACTATTTGTATTCGATAAGTTTAGGTCATATCTCATAGGCACTAAAGTAATTATGCATACAGATCATTCTGCCATTAAATATTTGATCAATAAAAAAGATGCAAAGCCTAGGCTAATCAGATGGATATTATTACTACAAGAGTTCGATTTAGAGATCAAGGATAGAAAGGGTACAGAAAATGAAGTAACATATCATTTGTCTAGACTAGATAAAAAAATTGATTGTCATGACATAACAAAAATTCAAGAGGATTTCCCTAATGAGAAAATTTTATTTGTCACGGCTATGTTGTGGTATGCTGACATAGTTAACTTTCTTCTTAGTGGTATTATTCCTCCTGATTTAACTATCCAAAGCCGAAAAAGTTTCGACATGATGTAAAACACTACTACTGGGATGAACCTTTCCTATTCAAGCAATGTGGAAACCAAATAATCTGAAGATACATCCCAGAAGAAGAACACAAAGAAATTCTACTTCAATATCACTCGACACAGTATGGAGGACATTTTGGCGACATGAGAACAACAGTGAATGTTCTTCAATCGAGATTCTATTGGCCAACCTTGTTCAAAGATGTGCATGAATTCTACAAATCATGTGATAGATACCAACGAACAGTGAACATATCACAAAGACATGAGATACCCTGGCAAAACATTCTGGAGGTTGAACTTTTCGACGTATGGGGAATAGATTTCATGGGACCCTTTCCCCCATTTTTTGGAGATCTGTACATCCTCTAGGCAGTAGATTATGTATCCAAGTGGGCTGAAGCCATTGCAACACCTAAAAATAATTCCAAGATTGTGGTCAAGTTTTTTCACAAGATTATATTCACATGTTTTGGAACACCACGAGCTATTATTAATGATGAAGGCTCACATTTTGATAACAAATTAATTGCCAAGGCATTAAAACGATATAAAGTGCGACAGCGAATAGCTATGGCATATCACCCTCAGACTAATGGACAAGCCGAAATCTCTACTCGGGAAATCAAACAGATCCTTGAGAAAGTGGTCAACCCAAGTCGAAAGAATTGGTCGCCAAAGTTAGATGAAGCACTATGGGCTTATTACACAGTATTCAAAATACCGCTTTCAACTCCATTTTCATTATCGTGCTTCACTCTCTCTCTACTTCAAGAAAAAAATTCCTTCAACAAAATTTCCCCCATTGCCACCGCTTAACTCACTGTACCAAACAAGTATCATGGCCAGATCGAAGAAAAGCCCAGCTACAATACCAAGCTTTGAGCATTTTCAGACAGCCGAAGCCAAGGCACACTTCAAGAACCTCTAAAAACACCAATTGTATTTGGAAGACGGTTTCGTTTTTCCATCAGAGGACGAAGAGCCATTCAGACCGAAGGTCATGGATGTCATTCGACGAGCCCTTAAGGCGGTTGTAAAATTGTGGAATCATTTTCTCAAGGGAAAACTTATGCCAACGTCTCATAACACGATCGTGCTCGTGAAAAGACTGATGCTTTTACACTCGATGATATACGGGAGAAAAATCAATGTTAGAGAACTCATCTTTCAGTAAATCCATGAATGTGCCAAAAGAAAGCGGGGTAATCTCTTATTTCCTAACTTGATAACTACTCTGTACCGGAAAAAGATGGTCCTCGAGGTACCTTTTGAGGATTTCATCAAATCCAATGAGGGAGTCACTAAAAAAAAGTAACAGAATTGATGAGTTTTGATGACAATGTGTAGAATGAAGGTTTGGAGAGAGGAGCAAAATTTGTTTTAGGACTAGGATGGCAGCTGTGGTCACGTACACGCGAGAAACACGTGAGAAGATCGAGCGCCTAGAGAATCACATAGAGATCTTCTTTGGGTATGTCAAGGCACATGACTCTTAGCTCAACGCCTTTTCAAGTAGTTTCTCCCGATCACAAAAGATAATATGTCGCCTTTCCCCGAAGTCATTCTGAAGCACACTGCTAGCGGCAGCACATTCCAAGCTTCAACATCGAATGTTCCCCCAGAAGTACCCACGGACGTTCCAGCACTGGCCACTCATGTCTCACCCATACCAGAGGAAGGCCTTGGCGACACAGATGAATTCCTCAGCTCCTCCTCCTTCTCAACCTCTGAAAGCACTCAAGAGATTCCACCCAACTTCTTCACCGATAAAGATTTCAATCTAGCTCCGACTCAACCCGAGCACGCTCCAGTATAGTCCCCCATCCGTCAAGCAACGCCAGTCCCTTAAATAACTCAAAGCCAACCTCAAGTTCCTGCAAAACCCACTCCAACCGAAGAACAATCTACACCATCACGAGCCCCGAGCACCAAGAGACGCATCAAGCGAACAACATGCCATGTCCTTCAACCATCACCCTCTACAATAACAGCAGTAGATTCAGGATCAGAGAGTCCACTCCTCCTAAATGACACAAAACGAGGGCTTCCAGTTAAGCCACACCACCATAGTAAGATCGCATCTTTATTTTTTTAGCATTTGCATATAAATACATTTAGTTTAGTTTTTCATGCATTGAGGACAATGCATCCCTCAAGTTTGGGGGATGTACTATAACATACTTAGTTAAATAGAAATAGATGATATTTGGTTGAAACTTTTGGTTGCCATTGTCGAAACGGTTTTTTTTCGGGATGACGCAAAACGAGGGCTTCCAGTTAAGCCACACCAATGTTAAATGATACAAACCAAATGCAAGAATTTAAACGTTAAATGTCTAAATACAATACACTCATGACTAAAATTAAATACACATAAAAATAACAAGACAAAATTGTAAACACACAAACTAACAATTAGAGACTAAAATGAATTATAATGAAAACAAGATGACCTGAAACTAATTAACCCAAAACATTATAATATAAAACTGAGAAAATAATGAAATCAAAACAAGTACATAAGACTAAATTAGAAAGCAATCCTGAAAGTGCTTAATTTACAAAAGGGTGTTCAAGTTTGGGGACTATAACTTAATTTACCCAAAATACTTAATATGAAATATAAATTTGAAAAGACTTAAACTAAACTCACGCACACAACTAAACTACACCATTTCATCAAAAAAAATAAAAAAAAAACATGAATATTAAATTAAACCTAATAACTAAACCAATTAAAGTGTACCCCTGCCACATCACTCTTCTCTCCACTCACAGCACCATTTTAATGAATTAATATTTATATTATTTTAAACATTAAGCCTAACCTAGATTGAAAGTAAACCCCATGGACGCATCTCTCTATTCCTTCCCAATTCTCTGCCTCCTCTTTCATTCCATTTCCGCGGCTAGAAAACCAAAGAAATGCACATGGTCACCGTTTGGCACCAACGGTGAAAAGGTAAACACAAAACACCCTCTTTCCTATTTAGTTTGTTATTTATTTCAAAACAGATCACACACACATCAACAATCGAAAATGGATTTTATTTAAAAAAAATACCTCAAGAAAATTGCTTAGTATTCTGATCTTTGGTTATTATTTGTTTTACTTTCGTTACAGAGAAAAATCAGGAAATAAACTCCTTGATGTACAACTTTCCGAAACAAAGATGGAGAAAATATAAAACCCCTTTTTACAATATGTTTCCCTCTCCTGTTGTCAATGACCCTTGTTCCCTCGTTTCTTTTTTTTTCTTTGCTTGCTCCTCTACTGTAATAATCAATCCCCGTGTTTGTTATTTTTTCTCATGACCGAGATCTCTCCTGATAATTTCTGGTTCTCATCGAATGTTCCCCCAAACTATTTTTCTTCTGACCAAGCCCCCCTGTTTGAATACTCTAAGTGATCTTTTATGGTTGCTTGTAGTGGTCCTTCCATTGATGTTTCTTTAGTGGATGATTAGGTTTCATTTTTTTTATTGCTTGTGGGATTTAGGTAGATTTTGTATAATCTTGTGAAGATGTTGTTGTTGACATATGTAGTGACGACCCATGGTGGCTCAGTGGAAGCTGGAAGCTGTCGGCTTGGTGTTCTGTGGCTGAGATTTGGTTTGCTCGTGGATGACAGCAACACGTAAGAGCTGCAACCGGATCCGGGTCGGGTTGCAGGCAGGTCTGGGTCGGGTTTAGCTTGTTGGGTCAAATGTAATTAGGTCTTCGGGTTTTGAACTCCGATTGGGTCAGGTTGTAAAGCCTACAAGAAATAAAAATAAACAACATTAATAATATTAATAATATTATAATAATAATTATTATATCCAGAAAAAACGGGTGTCTACAGTTACCCCTCTTTGCTCATTCTTGTGTTAACAAGAATAGGGCAAAGATAAAAAGACAAAGCGTTTTCATCTAGTTCTATCTCATTGCTTTAAAATTTTGATATGGGATCCGCTCCACCCTTTCTGCTAGGGAAGTCAGACTCGAGATCGATTTGCTTCACTACTCTTCTGTGAATGCTTAAGATTTATTTGCTTCACTACTTTTTGGTGAAGGCTTAAGATAGATTTGCTTCACTACTCTTCGGTGAAGGCTTAAGATGGCCCAGAGGACTTAATCATCATGATCGAAAGGCTTACTGATGGATTTGCTTCACTACTCTTCGGTGAAGGCTTAAGATTGATTTGCTTCACTACTCTTTAGTGAAGGCTTTAGATTGATTTGCTTCACTAATGTTTGGTGAAGGCTTAAGATGGCCTAGAGGACTTAATCGTCATGCTTGGAAGACTTACTGATGGATTTGCTTCACTACTCTTCGGTGAAGGCTTATGATGGATTTGCTTTACTAATCTTCAGTGAAGGCTTTAGATGGCCCGGAGGACTTAATCATCATGCTCGAAAGACTTACTGATGGATTTGCTTCACTACTATTCGGTGAAGGCTTATGATGGATTTGCTTCACTACTATTCAGTAAAGGCTTTAGACTAATTTGCTTCACTACTCTTTGGTGAAGGCTTAAGATGGATTTGTTTCACTACTCTTCCGTGAAGGCTTATGATGGCTCAGAGGACTTATAAATTTTGGAAATATTTACTAGGTAAGAAACCTTTCTTACTTTTCAAAAATTTTAGATTTATATGAGAAATATTTCTCATATTTTGATAGACATGTGAAAACATCATGCCCGAAGGTCTTATGGATGGCCCGGAGGACTTATCATCTTGCTCGAAAGACTTATTGATGGCCCGAATGACTTATAAATTTTGGAAATAGTTTACTAGGTAAGAAACCTTTCTTACTTTTCAAAAATTTCAATTTTAGATTTAAATGAGAAACCTTTCTCATGTGAAAACATCCTGCCCGAAGGTCTTATGGATGACCCGAAGGATTTAAGCATCATGCTCGGAAGACTTACTGATGACTTAAAGTATTTAAGCATCATGATCAGAAGACTTACTGGTGACCCAAAGGATTTATAAATTTTGGAAATAGTTTATTAGGTAAGAAACCTTTCTTACTTTTCAAAAATTTCAAATTTAGATTTAAATGAGAAACCTTTCTCATGTGAAAACCTCTTGCCCGAAGGTCTTATGGATGACCCGAAGGATTTAAGCATCATGCTCGGAAGACTTACTGATGACCGGAAGGATTTAAGCATCATGCTCGGAAGACTTACTGATGACCTGAAAGATTTAAGCATCATACTCGAAAGACTTACTGATGACCCAAAGGATTTATAAATTTTGGAAATAGTTTACTAGGTAAGAAACCTTTCTTACTTTTCAAAAATTTCAAATTTCGATTTTTGAATGACAAACCTTTCTCATTTTTTAACTTATAAAACGGCTTAATGGTTGAGCAACATGCCCCACTTCAAAATAATGTTTCCTCTGTGGATTGGTCCCACCCTGTTATTCAGGTTCTGCATCCTTAAATATGATTTCCTGTATTTGAGGTTTAAATTCTGGCTTCCACTTGTTTGTTTTTTTAATACCATGAATCCTTTTTTCCTTGGAAGATATGTAAAAACCAAATGTTTATGTGTAAAATGTGAATGTA
This sequence comes from Hibiscus syriacus, assembly GCF_006381635.1. Classification (NCBI taxonomy): domain Eukaryota; kingdom Viridiplantae; phylum Streptophyta; class Magnoliopsida; order Malvales; family Malvaceae; genus Hibiscus; species Hibiscus syriacus. The sequence goes on along the minus strand of NW_024063276.1, from coordinate 2,887,633 downwards.
ATGCATTGCATTTTTATGCAAATGATGTTCTCATGCATGTATAAATGCTAATTTAGTTTTCATTTGACTCTAAAGTGAGGAACCAAGCCTCTTTCCTCTTGATCGTTCTTCTCAGGGTTTACTCAGATATCAATGTAGCAGCTTACAACTTCTGAAGATCTGCCCAATCATCTTGTGGTCTTGGTTTTCTGTCTTCATTTTGAATGAAGTGTTTTTTCTCTTGACTTCTTGCTATAGTAAAAAATACGACTGTATTGCCCCATTTCCATCATTGGCTCAATTACACTTTTTTAGTTGTTCTTTCAGGATTCTACCATTGATTGATGCTCGGTTGGTTTGCTTTACAAGGTAAGCTCAGCTCAAATTCACGGTCTTCCCCTGACACTTCAAGCTGTGAGACTCATTCTCAATATCTTCTTAGTCTGAATCTTATCATCCCAACATGATCTGGGTTTCTGGTCATGCCCCAAAGTGGGCACTCATGAGTTTCTTCGTGCCCAAAATATCTTAATCTTGAATGGTCCCAATCTGGTGTCACTATACAGTAGTGTTGTCAAGTAGTTTGAGGGTGCTTCTTCACATTGTCATAAACACTTAAGAAGTGATCAATTCTCTTAACAAAATGTCTTGTATTGTATACAAGATGTAATATGTGCCCCTTCTGAATAATGAGGTCATCTTCTTCTTGAAAGGTTATTGACAACGTCACAAAGAAATGTTACAAGTTCATATTCTTCATCCACTCTGATCTCTTAAACCATCTGCTTCAAGATTGTGGAATGCTTCATGTTCTGACATTGCTTATTCTTCTTCTCCAATAGAGGCACAATGAGCCTCACCAGCTTCAAGGACCTTTCACGTATGAAACTATCCTGTTTGAAAATGTTTTTCCCCTTTCTCTTATTTTAGGTATCAAAGAATGAAATAATTTTATAAAACATTGTCTCTTAATTCAGGCTCACAATAGAATCAAATCATAAGTATGAGTTTAAAGAATATCAAAAGAATTTACAACTCTTTAATGTTTTAAAGTTATAGTTATTTGACAAGTATCAAAATTTATGGGTAAATTTTTCAAGTTGGCTTTCCTATTTTCTATGGTTACATCTATCGAAGATGTCACTCATCTCTCACTCTTTGTGAACCTTTCCATATACCTCACTTTCTTGACTTGGTATTTTAACCAGATGTGGACAAAATGATGCAACTAGCATAGCCAATTACTAGACCTTCTAGAATACCTCTATTTCACTTCTCTGAAATCTTACCTTTAACCAAAGCAATGCAAAAATATCGATCTAAAAATGGAATTTTTGTGTGCTCGTGTGTAGTTCACTGTAACAGGTGTTCCTTAATTCCCTTAGTCCAACATTACTGAAACTTCTTATTGATTTAATTTTCCATTATCTGGCTAGCTGAGATCAGCTTTATTGTAATCTGCCTTTATCGGGCCAGCTGAAGGGTTTATCTCATCACAAAGTCTTTGACTTGACAATCACAGTGGAGCATACACCGAATTGCTAGGTACCCGATCAAGGTCATGGTTTGAATATAATCTATTCATAAAGCCAGGGCTTTCGAGTTTCCTCTATAACCAATTGCCTTAGCGGAATAGCTCAGCTTTATTGACTATAATAGTATAATAAGCTAGCTGAATATTATCCATAAAGTCGGGGCTATTAACCAATTTCTCTAGAGGGACAACTCAAGCTTTATTGTATATATAATAATATAACATGGATATATAACTCTTAAGAAGAACCTGTTATGGTCTAGGTGGTTTGGTGGAAATCAGAAAATCTCATCGTTAGAGTTCAATTCCCAAGCAACTGACTTTACCTAATTGTGAAGATTTCATCATCGAATGTCATCAATAGAAAGTAATCTAGACAATTTCGCAAAGTCATACAAAAGGTGCCACATGTTGTACGCTCCTATATGTAAATGGCAAGCCTTTTATCTAATTCCTTGCACTGGAGAAGGCTATCACATATTTGTAGAAGGGTACAATGTTTGGGTATAATTCATCTGAAGTCAGGTCAAGGTCATTGTTTTACCAGTTTTCAATCTTGATAATTTGTCAAAGATGTGAAACTATAATTATAAAGAGTTTTTAATCCTGTTGATATTCAAAGAACTGCAAGATTGCAAAATTGATTCAATGCTCATAACCTTAAAAGCAACAAAAAATTTATTTATTACACAAAAGGCAGAGAAATGAACAAAAAAACATGTTCAAACAAGATGTCGATGACATAAAGTTTCATGATGGATGAAATGATTTATGAAAAGTTAGGATGCCCCTATTACCCATATGATGCAATAACATTTGATTCGATCAGATGTTACATATTTTGTTCTGATACCCCATTCGAGTTCGTCATCCATTGTTCAACCAACTCTTGAGTTAACGTCCTATTTTCCACAAGCATCTCTATCTCCTTTAATAGTGGCCTACAATTCCCCGTAGAATGTCCCAATGCCCCCAAGTGGAAATAACAGACACTATCTTTATCATAGCTGTGAGTAGAAGGGTCTAGTTGTACTTTCACTGGCCTCGGTGTGAGGTATTGACCTTTAACCAAATGGAGATACAGACCCGAGATAGAAGTTTGGAATACTTTCAAAGTATTTTTCGATCTTGGTACTTTCTTTGGACGACTCAAGTAACTTGCTGCCCCTTTTCTTTTACGGTTGTAGGAGCTCTTGATGTGGCATTCATTTACCTCATCAGCCTTTTTCTTTTGATCAGTTGGACTTTTGGAAGTGACTTTCAAGTTTCCTTTGCTGATTGCATCTTCAATTAATTCCCCAGCTATCTTAAGATCCTTGAAGCCCCTCGTCGAATTTCCCACCATTAACTCAAAGAAAGGAGATGGAAGAGAATTATGAAACATACATGATATTTCTTCTTTTAACAAAGGAGGTTGAACTTGTGATGCCACTCCTCTCCATCTTAGGGCAATTCTTTAAAGCTCTCAGTAGCTTTCATCCTTATCCTTTGGAGGTCATGACGTTTTGGGGCTGAGCCTTTAACATATCGATATTGCTCCAGAAAAGAATCAGCTAGGTTGACCCATGTCTTGATCTGTTCTCTGTTCAATTGATTATACCATACTACAGCTAGACCAACAAGACTATCATGGAAGAAATGAATTAACAAATTATCATTATTCAAGTACCCTTCCATCTTTCTACAAAACATTTTCAGATGAATTAGGGGGCAACTGGTGCCATCATATTTTTCAAAGTTAGGAACCCTAAATTCATGTGGGATGACCAAATAAGGGACCAAACTGAGTTCTCTGGCTTCTAACTTCTTGTGAGAGGCGTTAACGACCTTCATATCTTTAATGGCTTCTTCCAACCACTTGAATTCGTCTTCAAATTGCTCATAATTGACGAGGCTCATTCCTAGGTCTGAGTTAGATACTTCAGGGAAAATTATCACTCTTGACGTATCAGTCTGATGTGATTGATTTCATTTATCCTCCATTTTCTCTTTACCAACAGCTCGTGGAACAAACACCTGGATCATTTAATTTAATGCGCCTTGCAGAGAACCCGATGTTTGATTCCTTATACTTTGTTGTAATCTAACCAACTGATCTTGTGATTTCTCATTAGATTGCTCCATTCCTTCCATTTGTTTGTTCATGATGATGAGGAACAATATGAATGAATGATCTTTTTATTACTATCACATAACCTCCCATAAGTTATTTCCATGTTTTCATAATTAATGCATATAAAATGCTTAAATAAATACATTCAATGCAAATACAAATGCTAAATGCAAATACAAAAGGTGTCATTCCAGAGTGACCAATCTTAAAACAATTTTCATTGAACACAAAGGTCCCGGTACATCAAACAAACTTTACAAATAAATAATGGCTTTCACTCCTAACTTTTCTATCTCATTCAAAAGCCAAAGTAACTTCCACTCATGCTCGGGGGTTGAGTTGTCAATATGCTTTAATTTTCTTGCAAATCCAGCTAAATCAACTAATTTGTGAGCCAAAATGCCTGCTTGGGTCATAGCTTCTTTCATGACGTTGTCCCTTTTCTCTATCTTGAGTGCTGATTCTCGGAGCTGTAGGCACTACTATTGATTATTCTCTTGTTTGTGGCATTGATATGAGATTTCCATATTGGCCAGGGCAAATTCAACGTCTGATTTCGGCTTGATACTTTCCCAAATTATCAACAGCTATATTGAGCATTCTTTATGCAATCTGTAAATCATGAGAAAACTTCTCAGCTCGACCTTCGTACACCTTGCAATTCTTTCTCCATTGTTCAGCATTATTCTTCAGTTTAGTGACCCCTGTTATCCACTCCTCTGGGATATTTCCTATACCAGAAAATTTAAAGACTTGACTGATCCTTTGGAAAACATCCCGCATGGCTTCCATCTCTCTACTCAATTTATCATTTTCTTTTTTTAGATGACAAATCTGAGCTTCGTACTTTGGTAAACAATCTTCCTCTTGAATGTCTTCACAAATACCCTTACCTTTGATCACTTTTGGTTCAGACTCAACAGGATAATTCGCTACCAAACTGGGTTGTCCTTTTAATTTAAACTCCAATACTCCATGATCTATAAGAAGTTGTACTCGTCGTTTGAATGTAGAATAATTCTCAATAGAATGTCCTTGAACTCCATCATGATATTCACAACGAACGTTGACGTCATACCAACTTGGATATGGAGGCTGCAGAGGTTTCACATAATGTGTGGTTACTTCTCGGGCTTCTAATAGTGCATCATATAACTTCTTATATGATATTAGGATAGAATCAAAATGAGAGCCACCTCTCAACTTTGGTTGGACTGGAGTTTCCGGTTTTATTGTCCCTGATGTCGGGAGTAGATTATTAAGCACCAACGAGTTATGACTGCATGGCTTCTTTTCATCCTTCTGAACTTCTATAGTTGCCACTATTTCTTTGGCGTTTCCAAACAGCTTGTTGATACGAACAATGATTGTGTGTGGCTTCTCATTTTGGTTAGACAAAGTAGTCTCTTGCATATTTGACACCTCAAGGTTGCTTTCATCGAGCTCTTTCTTTCCTGTTGTAAAAGTCTCACTTCCTTTGGCCAAAGCATCTATCATATCCATCATCTTGGACATTTGCTCTTTTATTTGTCTTATTTCCTTTTGCTCTTCCTCAACCACACAATCTTTGGGCGCAGATCTCTCCACTATTCTCGAAGTTTTCTGAGGATGCCACTTCTTAGTTGTGTTATAGTCTGCTTGATCACAAAACTCCTAGTTCATCATGAAAACCTAATACTATACTGACCACTCACAAATTGACACCTTTTGATTATGTCATGATCATGCAATGCAGACAGAGAAAAAAACAACATAAAAACAAGTTAGTACCAAAAACCAAAAATAGCAAAATAAATAACTTAATAAGAAAATGCAAAAATAAGAATGCAAATGCAAATGCACGAGGTGTTAACTCTGAAAGTGACCACTTATAGAACAACCTTCATTTAGACGACAAGAATTCAATAAGTACACCATGTAGTCAAAATATGAATGTGATTCTTCATCTCTTCATTTCCTTGAGTCGTACTCTTCATGGAATCTAATATTGCACCCCAAAGTTGTCGGCGTATTTTATCTTATCACCTTCGATGAGCCGGATGTCCTTAAATTGAATCTTGAAATCTCAATTCTCACCTCCAATGCGAATTGATCTTCATGTCTTTATGAAGGGTCTTCTCGTCTTTGGTATGTCTATATCTATCTTCTGAGTCAGCATCTTGGCCTTTTCACCTTTAAAAGAATTCTCTGATCAGCTTCAGATTCTTCATTCATCGATTGTCCTTCTTCATGGATTGTTCGAACATCTTCGGATCTCCCAGTTTTGACTACATGAATGAGAATTTCTTGCCTTAATATGGCCAGCCTTCTTATTAGTCAATCACTTGCGAATTAACACCCCTCGATGACATGAAGATGCAAAAGCAATAAAATCACATTAAAATAGATACTGAACAAAAATGGATTAGTACACATAAGATAAACAACTAGATATTAAGTATCATAAACATCAAATAAAATATGTCCTCACATGCTAGCTACCCAATCATGCTTTAGTAGATCCTACCCGATATGATATCTACCCTCTTGCTTTTTTATTCATAAAAATCTTAACCGAATGATATCTAATTCATATGCTTTTTCAAAAAAATAAACCTAACCACATGATATCTAGTTCACATACTTCTTGCAAAAATAAATAAATTTGAGGAAAAGGTTAGAATGAGTTTCCCCTTCGAGTCTACGGACAGAGATTCAGCATAAGACGGGCAGAGTTTTGGTATCACTAACAAGGTCCTCAAATTATCCTTTGTCGGTGCCCCCTTGGGCTTGCCAGACCCTCGACCCTCACCCATTATAGGCTTAAACGGGTCAAGTTCAATTCGAGAGGATACATTTCCCTATGTCCATGCGAGGAAACTCAATGTTTCGCTCGTAAACATAAGGCATGTACCCCAAAGGTTACTTGCTAAAGCCAATGAGGAGAAAAGTAATTTTTTCTCACGTAAGTGTAGTGTTCACCCCTACCTAACGGGATAGAGCATAGTTAGAAGGCTCTAAATATCGAAAGGTTATAGTGACAGTGGGGGAAACTCATAATCCTTTGCCTTGATCCAAGAAAAACCAACAGACTAAAATAAAGGTCAGAAAATTGAAACATGTAAATCACACGTTAGTACAACTATTTATTTGTTAATCAAATTGTAAATTGAAATGCAAACAAAATATTTAAAATAAACAAGGGATCAAAAACCAAATTAAAACGAACTTATAAATTTCGTTTGCAAAGACAATTAATTAATCAACTATCAGCCTGACTCTCTCTAAAAAAAGTCTCCAGCGGAGTCGCCAAGCTGTCGAAACGGTTTTTTTTCCGGGATAAGATTTTAAAAACCACACCAATTTTTAATTATTCTCTTTAGATTAGATTTAAATTAAAAGTGAATGTGATTTTAAAAAAATCCTCTCGTTTTGAAAATTTTGGGATTCCTATTAAATAAAAAAATATGTTCAAGGAGTCGCCACCAATCCTTGATTAGTTTGTGACTGGGCACCCAAAAAACGTTGTCATTTTAAATAAAAATTAATTTTAATTAAAACAACAAATTGAGGTTTGCGTTACTAGAAAATGAGTTCGAGAGTCGATTACGCGTGGGGAAGGATTAACACCCCCACAACACCCTAAATCGGTACCTAGTCGATTAATTAATTGTCTTTGTCATGAAATTTACAAATTCAAATTTAACTTGGTTTATGATCCCTTAAAACAACAAAATGCAAATTTTATAACATTCAAAAACACCGAAAATGTTTAAGTTAAAATTACCAAGCCATTAGAAAGATAAAGAATATTCAATTATTTAAAAATATTGAGACCAGATCTTTAGGTGAGTTCTAACGATCTTTTCTCAACAAATTTAAATAGCCGAACATTTCTTTTTCTTTCATTCCCAAATTTTAAGATGACGAACCATTTTTTAATGTACCATTGATGGGATACACTTGTAATTTAAAATCGTCGAAAACAACTTTCTAATGAGTTAAGATAAATCGTTCATACAATTTTAAGTTAAAAGGGTATTGTCCTTAATCCAATTATGTATTTATAAGTCAAGTTATGCACGTGAGGTAAACATGCAAATATTAATTAAAAAATGTCATCCATTTGAATAAACATTTAAGTCTAATATGCACATATAATTACATATTAAAAAAAATAGATAAACCTATTATAATTATAATAACAGGCAACCAATACATGCTAAATCAATTAACAACCATAAATATATTATTAATATTATTTATTTAAAATTGAAAATAACATTTAATAATATAATATGTACATGTTAATCAGCTAAAAAATATATATTCGAATAAATGCTTGATCCTAAAAGAAACATTTTAAAAAAAGAGAAAATAACCTCAGTGACCAAAAATCTCAGATAATATACGATTTTGACCAACTTTTTTTGGATTTGCGAAAATGACCAACAAATTCGCAATGCGATCTCTAATTCGCATTGCGATCTCCACTATCGCAAATTCACGTTGCATTTCGCATTGCGATAGTTGAAAATCGCGTTGCGTTTTTCCATTTCGCGTTGCGATAGTTGGAGATCGCGTTGCGATTTTCCATTTCGCGTTGCGATAGTGCGCGATTTTCCATTTCGCGTTGCGATAGTCTACAGTCGCATTGCGATTTTCCATTTCGCGTTGCGATAGTCTACAGTTGTCGTTGCGATTTTCCAAATTCGTTGCGATAGTCTACAGTTGTCATTGCGATTTTCCAAATTCGTTGTGATAGTTAAAAAAAAGATTTTGTTTCTTAAGAATTTTCTCTAAAAAGATAGTATCCGCGCGGACGTGTCGAAGACACGTATTACCACGACCACGACCACGACCCGACCCCGACCTGACCCGAGACGAGACGAGACGAGACGAGACGGACGGCGACGGCGGCGCGCGAGAGTCCCCCTTGTTCTCTATCACTCAACAAGGAAGTGGGAAAGCCAAGCCTTAAATACCATTCCCAATAGTGTTTCCAATACTATGTGGGATTTGAGCATTACCAACACTTGTTCCCAATACTATGTGGGATTGAGCCTTAAATAGTGATATTATTTTTGAATGTTTTGCTTAAAATTGCAATAATCGCGATTGATTGTAGATTGACTTTTAATTATGACATATTTAATCGTATAATACTAATGTAATTGGTTGTTGATTCAGTTGTTTTAAGGTGCATGATTGTTAATTGTTTCCTGAATAATCACATTTTATTGGAAACAAGTGTTGGTAATGCTCAATCCCACATTGTATTGGAAACACTATTGGGAATGGTATTTAAGGCTTGGCTTTCCCACTTCCTTGTTGAGTGATAGAGAACAAGGGGGACTCTCGCGCACCGCCGCCGCCGTCCGTATCGTCTCGGGTCGGGTCGGGTCGTGGTCGGGTCGGGTCGGGTCGTGGTCGGGTCGGGTCGTGGTCGTGGTCGGGTCGTGGTCGTGGTCGTGGTCGTGGTCGGGTCGTGGTCGTGGTCGTGGTCGTGGTCATACGTGTCTTTGACACGTCCGCGCGTATACTATCTTTTTAGAGAAAATTCTTAAGAAACAAAATCTTTTTTTCAACAAATTTGGAAAATCGCAACGACAACTGTAGACTATCGCAACGCGAAATGGAAAATCGCAACGCGATTTTCAACTATCGCAACGCGAAATGGAAAATCACAACGCGATTTTAAACTATCGCAACGCGAAATGCAACGCGAATTTGCGATGATGGAGATCGCGTTGCGATTTCAACTATCGCAACGCGAAATGGAAAATTGCAACGCGATCTCCAACTATCGCAACGCGAAATGGAAAAACGCAACGCGATTCTCAACTATCGCAATGCGAAATGCAACGTGAATTTGCGATAGTGGAGATCGCAATGCGAATTACAGATCGCATTGCGATTTTGTTGGTCATTTTCGCAAATCCAAAAAAGTTGGTCAAAATCGTATATTATCTAAGATTTTTGGTCACTGAGGTTATTTTCTCTTTAAAAAAATATACGCACCTACTAATATATACATATATGACACATTAATTAATTCTTATAATTTTACTTAATATAATTAAAATTTATTAAAACATAGATAAAACTTATTTAATCAAAAACACTAAACTTCGTATTAATACATTACGATTATCATCCTAAAAATATATGACTGAAATACATAAGCAAAAAAATCTAAGGCTAAGTTCATAAATTAAACAAAAATCAAGTCATAGAACGAAAATAATCACATTCCATGTATTACATTAATATAAACCCATAGTTTAAGACCAAAACGTAACATGCAAGAATTTAATCGTTAAATGTCTAAAACAACAACAATACAATACATTCATGACTAAAATTAAATACGCATAAAAATAACAAGACAAAATTGTAGACGCACAAAATAACAATTAGAGACTAAAATGAATTATAATGAAAACAAGATGACCTGAAACTAATTAACCCAAAACATTATAATATAAAACTGAGAAAATAACGAAATCAAAACAAGTACATAAGACTAAATTAGAAAGCAATCCTGAAAGTGCCTAATTTACAAAAGGGTGTTCAAGTTTGGGGACTATAACTTAATTTACCCAAAATATTTAATATGAAACATAAATTTAACAAAACTTAAACTAAACTCACGCACACAACTAAACTACACCATTTCATTAAAAAGATAAAAAAATATGAATATTAAATTAAACCTAATAACTAAACCAATTAAAGTGTACCCCTTCCACATCACTCTTCTCTCCACTCACAGCACCATTTTAATGAATTAATATTTATATTATTTTAAACATTAAGCCTAACCTAGATTGAAAGTAAACCCCATGGACTCATCTCTCTATTCCTTCCCAATTGTCTGCCTCCTCCTTCATTCCATTTCCTCGGCTAGGAAACCAAAGAAATGCACATGGTCACCGTTTGGCTCCAATGGTGAAAAGGTAAACACAAAACACCCTCTTTCCTATTTATTTTTCTATTTATTTCAAAACAGATCACACACACCACACACATCAACAATCGAAAATGGATTTTTTTTTAAAAAAAATACCTCAATAAAATTGCTTAGTATTCTGATCTTTGGTTATTATTTGCTTTGCTTTTGTTATAGAGAAAAATCAGGAAATAAACTCCATGATGTACAGCTTTCCGAAACAAAGATGGAGAAAATCTGAAACCCCTTTTTACAGTATATTTCCCTTTCCTGTTATCAATGAACCATGTTCCCTCATTTCTTTTTTTTTCTTTTCTTGCTCCTCTACTCTAATAATCAATCCCCGTGTTTGTTGTTTTTTCTCATGACCGAGATCTCTCCTGATAATTTATGGTTCTCACCGAATGTTCCCCCAAACTATTTTTCTTCTGACCAGGCCCCCCTTGTTCTAATATTCTAAGTGATCTTTTATGGTTGCATGTAGTGATCTTTTATGGTTGCTTGTAGTGGTCCTTCCATTGATGTTTCTTTAGTGGATGATTAGGTTTCATTTTTTATTTCTTGTGGGATTTAGGTAGATTTTGTTTGATCTTGTGAATATGTTGTTGTTGACATATATAGTGATGACCCATGGTGGCTCAGTGGAAGCTGGAAGCTATTGGTTTGGTGCTCTGTGGCTGAGATTTGGTTTGCTCGTGGATGACAGCAACACGTGGGAGCTGCAACCGGATCCGGGTTAGGTTACAGGCAGGTCTGGGTCAGGTTTAGCTTGTTGGGTCAAATGTAATTGTGTCTTTAGGTTTTGAACTTCAATTGGGCCAGGTTGTAAAGCCTGTAAGAAATAAAAATAAACCGTATTAATAATATAATAATTATTATTATTATATCCCAGTCAAAACGGGTGTCTACAGTCATGATATAAACATGTTATGTTTATTGTTTGGAATAGATTAAGGATGCCCAATGATGAATGCATAATTGGATTGCCTAGGCCAGAATTATTGTAAAGACTGTCTAAAGAAGAGAACCAACCCTAGGCCTGATTCCTTGAATATTTACAAACATGATTGTAGGTTGTCTCTGCTTAAGGTAATCAGTAAAATTTATAAGAAAGAACTTGTTTCTTGTCGAGACATCGAAAAATTTAAGGTTAATGTTGAACTCCCTAGTATTTAAAACTTGAAGAATAAAAGGGACACTGCTCTATGCAAGGGCATAATCAGAAAACTCCATAAAAAAAACTAAGAGTTGACGATACATATGAGTGAATGAAAGTAGTCACAGGATGACTCTACCCGACTAGGTTAGGGTGGAAGGTATGCTCCCTTTCACCTAGAGTGTAGGAGGGTTGGTGTGATGAGCTGACTCCCAAAAAAAAGGGTTGATAAATAACTATGAGTAAATACTAAGCCTGACAAATAATTTGATGCCTTGACAAACCAGAAGCACTTACTTTAAGTTTTCTAATTACTTTAATGCATAGACATTACAATCACACACACACAATAGCAAGGAATCTTGACTAGGGAAGGTACTTGACTAATATGACAGTCAAACATGTTGAGGCCAACTTTTTATTAAGGGTTGAAATCTCAAACCACATGATTTTCTTAAAATTGCTTTGCCATGACAACTATCATACATTGCTTGAGGACAAGCAATAACATAAGTTTAGGGTGTGATAACTCCATAAAAAGACTCAATTTCTAGTCTTTTATTGCTCGTCTAAACAAAGTATGCACAATATTTCAGTTGCATTTAGGTTATATTTGTTTGTGGTGGATAAGTTTTGCATCGGCAAAAATTATTTGGTTTGACTGATGTTGTTGAGGAGAAAGGGTTTGTGTGGATTGTGTATGTGGAGGAAATTTACTGAGGAAGAACATTTCAGTCACGACAATGTAATTTTTAAGGGCCAATGGAATAGAGAAGTTAAAGAATGTGATGAGAATATTTATCTCGCCAAGGCAAGGTTTATCTGGAAAGTCTGAAGCGGGTATGACGAAATCACCTATGTCACATGCCAGTTGTACGAATTCCTTCAAGTGCAAGGAAGCCCTCAAGATTCTGACAACCCCAGCCGCCTTTCCTTTTTTAGCCTGGACAAGATATAACGGGTATCTAGGGAATCTTTACTTATGCGAAACCCTAGTAGATTTACCTCTATAAATACCCAGCCATAGCCGCCAAAGAAAGAAAGCGAGGAAGTTAAAAGAGCATTACTGAAAGTGTGAGCAAGCAACTGCAGTGCTTCCCCACCATTTACCAATCGACCTTCCTTGGTGTCCTCCATAGCCAGACTGTAGCAGAGCGGCGGTCAAGTCTCGAGAGAGGCTGATCGCCAAGACAGGCGCGGTGTTGATCAGAATTGTCACGACAGAGCCCCCAATTTTGGAAGTTGTTCTTCCTTTGTTCTTAATTTCTTTACGTATTGGGGTTGTATAAAAACGATGATACTTGGATGACTTTTTGATAGCATCATGCACTGTTTTACTTGGTGTTAATCTTTTTTTTGCCTAAACAATTATTTTATGCTTTATGAATGATGAATTATGATTCTGCTCATGACTTTTTTGTTCATTGTTTGAATATTTTACCTTGACATTGTAAAAGCTTCGAGAGATTGCCTGGGGTTTTGGTGAAACATGTCTTGGCAATATAAGAGCATTGAGAGATTGCCTTTTTTCTAGATATTGATTCTTAGATTCAAGAGAATTAAGATAGATCTACGTGAACAATAGAATGTATCTAGGATGGTGATGTTCTAACTTGTCTACCTTAGAGATAAGGAGTGGGTTTCAATCAACTAAAAGGGATAGACGCTAAAGTAGGATAGACAACTACTATAGTTTACGCTGAGAGGTATTGCTACAACAACAGTCTGACAAACCAAGGGTTGTAGTTCACGCTGAGAAGTATTGCCATAGTAACCATCTAAGAATACTTAGTAATGTTGTCGGGAAGTTTAAGTAGGTCATAACAATTCATTATGGACTTATAATAATTAATTGTTAATAAAAAAATTAGCATGAGTGCTCTATGATAAGTCTGAATAAGTGAGGTTGTTTTTAGTATATTTGAATCAACGTTTTTCCTTATTTTGTTTATTTCGATAGTTTGCGTATTTATTTTGTCTCGACCAAACTTTTCTACAATCATCTCTTATAGTAATTTCTTGTTTTATTAATAATAGTTTCCTAGATTGACAAGATAGTAGGAATTAGTTTGTGACAACTAGTTCTGGTTGTAGTAAAGCTTAAAAACTTTCGACCAAACCCTGAGGAGACGATAACTCACTTACCCTATATTACTTGATTCGATTATGTATACTTGCACAGAATTGCTTGCCTTATCATATACATTTACAAGCGATCAATAAGATTAAGGTGTCTTGGGTTAATGGTGATTATGAAGTTTCATTAATGGTAAATTGGTAATTTCCTAATTTAATGAATTTAATATTCATTAAAGGTAAATTAAAGGTAGCTAAGAATGAAAATAATCTAAAGTTTCATGCCAAAAGTGTTCATTATCTTCTCCATTGTCGTGAGTTAGCTTAAGATAACGAAAAATATTTGTTTTCAATTTTTAAGCCATTTCCTTTGGATTTCAAGTTATGCCGTGAAATAGGAAAGTGATCTACTCGAAAAATGCTATCTTTTGGTACCAATTATGCTTGCTCAACTTGCTTGATTTTAAAAATCCCAAATCTTAGGGTTTATGTTGATGCTAGAGTTCATGAAATTGATGATGAATATTGATGTTTTGTGGTTGTAGATTAATTTTCAAGCTTGATTTATGATTAAAACATGTTCAAACTTCCTAGAAATGATTCTATAATTTTCAGTCAAATAAAGAAATTATAGAAATTTGTGTTATGATGAGAGTTTATTAAGGTTTTGATTTTGGAGATGTTGTAAGGTTGATTTCATGCTTGAATCGAATAAAATCAAGAAAAATCATGAAAACTTAGTTTCTATGTTTAAAGCATTCGGAGAAAAATTATGGAAAAATTATATAAGGGATAGAAATGATGTAGGAAGTATTCTACAAGCCTTATACAAATTTGGGGATCATTCTATAATTTTTAAAAAGTTGGGGGACCAATTTGGCAATTTTAGAAAAGTTGTGAATGGTTGTATAATTGTTTAATAGTTGATGTACTATGGTTGAAATTACTGTTTTGGAATTTAAATGAGTGTTTAGATGAGAAATATGACTATTTTGGAAGTTTGAAAAGGTAAGTGATTTAAGTGCAATATTCGCATAGTTGAGGGTGCCTAAATATAATTGTACCTTTGTAAAAGAACTTGAATGGTAATAATTTAAGTGCTGGAATTTTTAGTATTAAAAATTTAAGTGATAAAATGGTGAAGGACCATTTTGTGAAAAATTGGAAAAGTTAGTATCAATGTTAAAAGGAATTATTAAGTGTTGAGTATTTTTGGTAGAAAATGAGTTTCAAGTATATTATGGATTGTTTTGGGTATGTGTTTATGTTAGTACAATACTAACATATATATTGTTATGAATTTGTGATTTGTACAGATCGTGATTGATTTGTGATCGAGGCAAGTCAAGTATTAAAAAAGTTTAGTTTGATTATAGTGAGGCACATCTTTTGGATATATAAAGTGTCAAGGTGAGTTCGATACATGCATGAAATTGTACATAGATGTTTTATACATCATCAGGAAGACTTACAACAAGTTGACCTTGTTTATATCAGCATTTTATTATGTCATTTTTATAGCTTCGATATAACATTGATATGTCACGGTGTGAAATTATAGTGCATGGATCATGGATAATGTGATATTTTACCATGGATGTTATTTTGGGTATGAACTACCCTAATGTTAAATATATGGTCATATGATACCATGGATGAATGAATTAGACTATATGTCGTTGAAGGATAGGGTATAGTTGGCATGTCATAGGGTATAGCAGTTGTAGGTTTATATTAGCACTATAGTGTGTAAGGACACTAAGTGTATATGATGGGCACGACCTTATGTGTATTATGCTGGGCACGACCTTATGTGTAGCACTACGGTGCAAATATTACTTGAATACCCAGGGTCTTCATAGGTTTACTTGTGGGCTATAGTTATCGATAAAAATGATATTAATGTTATATTATTTTGATCATGGTAAAATATGGGGCATTGAGGTAATGTGATCTTATGGCATTTTGACTATGACATTAAATTTCAAGCATGAGTTGTATTGCACTATTTATTGTTTTAAATTGACTCACTAAGTATATACTTAGCATGTGATGATTTTTACGCGTAGGTAAAAAGCCAAGAGTAAAGAAAAGTGTACAGAGAACTCCAAGCATCAAGGAATATACTACAATATCAGTAAGACATCCTATGATGTAATTTTGACTTAGTTAGTGGCATGGACTTATCAATGTCCTAGTTGCTCTATTTAACTATTTTGAAACTGGTTTGTAATGCATAAACTGAATCATTTTATGCTATTTTAAATATGGATAATATGAAACAATATTATTATTTTGAGTATATATTTTTAATATACATATATATGTTTTGAATATCATATGATAGTTTTACTTGAGATAATATTTTTATATTATCAATTACCAATTTGAGAAAAGAATTTTGTAAATCACATTTGGAATTGGGAAAATGTTTTTAGAAAATCATGTGATGTCTATAATCTGTATAGGTATATGATATGGGTTTTAGGTGTTAAATGACTTCCAAATGAACCAAAACGTCATTAGTTCTCTTTTCCTCTTTATTTCTTCTTCGATTGAGCCTACTAACAATCACTAACGATGTTCGACGGTTTCGTCTTTCACTTCAACCACCATCTATAGTAATCAGAATTGTCAAAATCTAAAACCTAATGATCCCAAACTTCAATATTTATGCTCTCTCCAAACCGAACCCTAAAGATCTAAAATACGATAACCCCTACAAGCTTAATGGGTTTCGACCCTTTAATTGCTCGCTCTGACACTAAAACTTTCCAATGCCCCTAATGCCCTTTACTTCAAATTCGTCTTCAATGGCCTTCAACCCAGTTTAAACTATAAGAAAAAATTAGGGTAATACACCTCCGTCTATAAAGACCTCTGAAGTTACGTATCCTCTGAACAACTATATACTCATGACCTAATCTTTATTAATCCCATCATTAGGTGGTGGCAAGGTCTATTTACCTTGTCGACCTATAAATAACCATCATCACCCTAGGTCTGACACCAGTACTAAGAGTTCGTATAGAAGCATCCATCACAATCAATTTCTCCTATCTACAATGATCAATCTTACATTAACTTATTTTTTAATAAGTGAGACAAAAAAGTTAAAGTGCCAAAGTGATAAAATGGGCATAGATTAAGGGCCATAATAAGAATTTTACATATCAATGACTTCCTTCCTATGATTGTTGAACAAAGACCCTTTAATAAGGGGTTTCATCCATAAACTTTAGAAAAGTTGAGAAGTTTAGCTTTCTACTTTAATTTGTTAGAATTTAGGGTCTGATTGATTCTAGAAAATATTTTCTTTTATTTTTAGAAAATAGTTTTCATTTACAATTTCTTGAAAATTAGAAAACATGTTTGGTTAATATAAATAAAAAGTTGAATTCAAAAATAAAAATAGTGAAAATATATTTGGTAAGAAATTTTATGAATAAAAATTATTTTTGTTTACAATAAGAATATAATGTTAATTCATATTGGACATCAGTTAAATTAAAAAAATACATAAAAATTATTACTATCAGCAAGACAAGCAAAAATGTCATTAAAATGAAAAAAAAATGTTTAGTTATATTTAAGGCCCTAAAACTTAAAAAACTAATGTAATATGTGAATTGTTTTCGGCACTAAACGCAACCCTTAATCTGAGAAAAAACTAATCTAACCTTTTGATCAACGAAATCAAACATTGATCGTCATGACGCTTACATGGTAGTTCACTAAGGTTTTATGGTAATATATCATATTGATTTGACAGTCCACGATATTGTTGTGATAGTACAAAATGGACAATGATGTGATACACTAACTTAATTAATTTTTTGGTTAAGTGCAAGGGTCAAATTGGCTATTTTTAAAAGTTTCTGGAGTTTTTAATTTTTAAAAAATTAAAAAATTATTAAAATTTAAAATATAAACATAAAAAATACTAATATATTCAATATATTAAATATATATATATAAAATAAAAAATTCAATTATTAAAAATTCAATTTAAAGTGCCATATTAATTATAAAAAATTTGGAGACCATATTATTTTTTAATAGAACTTTGAGGATTTTTTTTATCGTTAAGTCAAAAAAAATTATTGTTACAAGGGTTTGAACATATTTAAGTTAAAAATCAAGACCTTGTGTTTCCTATTTTTTTAAATTTTCAAAACAATTTTAATGAAAATACTGAAAATATTTTTTTATGTTTACATATTTTCATTTATTTTTGTTTTATTTTTCAAATATCATTTTCTAAATTTACAACCAAACACATTTTCTTCAACGTTTTCTATTTTCTAAGAGAATGAAAACGAAAATAGCCTATATTTTTTGTTTTTATTTTCTATTTTTATTTTCAGAAAATAATATTTATTTTTCAGTTTTTTTAAAAATTAGAAATCATGTTTAGTTAATATAAATGAATTTTTGAATTCAAAAATAAAATAATGAAAATATATTTGGCATCTATTCTTTAAAATATAAATGAATAAATAGTAATTAAAAAATTAAATTACAAATTTTTAACATGTGAGTTATGCAAATACAAAGAAAAAAAATTTTGAGTAATTATTTCACGTTCTAACTATTATTTTCATGGGGGACATAAGAGAGGGTACGATGGGGGACATAAGAGAGGGCACAATGGCCAGACTTCAAAGTGGCCAGACCTTTAAATACTAAACATGTGAGTAGGCCATGGCCCCCTTTCCCAAAAAAGAGTAAATTATTTATTCAGTCACCCATTAATTATTAGTTTTTGTTTTGACCACTCAATTTTTATTTATTTTAAATCATACTCAATGTTACATTTTGGTTCTGTTTTGGTCACTCGTCTTTAAAAGATTAGCAGCAATGTTGACATATCATCATAAGATAATGTCACAATATGATTGAAAAATAATTAAAAATGTGATATTAACATTATTCTTAAATTTTTTGACTATAGGTGATTAAAATATAATATAATCGTAAAGTTGACTATGATTTTGAAAAAAAATAGTTAAGTGGCCAGAATATAAATTAATTAAAATGTGTGGTGACCAAATAGTTAATTTACCTTAAATAAAAAATATGTATGAGTTATGTTAAAAATTATATTAGTCCAATTAATATACTTTTCCTAGATTTAATCTCTCTCTATATATATAATTATTATTAATAAAAAGTTAATTTTACTTTCTCTCATATTTTGATTACTTCGTCGATAAATAGTTAACGACATTAAAAACGAAGTCATTTTAAAAAAATTAACGAAATGTCGTCGTTTTACATTTATATAACTGCCCATTTTAATGTCGTTAACTATTTAATGGTCGAGCGATCAAAAAACTAATGTATTAAGTTCAATAAGATATTAAAAATATTATAAAACTAGTAAAATAAGTGAGGATAAAATTTAATTATCAAATTTATAATTATCTGATATTGTATTATATGTATGACTTTTAAACGTTCCATTCAACATCAATTAAATTTAGAAAATACACAAAAAAATATAATTGTAAACAAAAACACACAAAATGTCATTAATATATATATATAGTATCATTTAATTAGTGTATATAATGTCATACATTTATTTCACGTTTTATATTTTGTTTTTGAGTAATTATTTCACGTTTTAACTATTGACACGATGGCCAGACCTTTCAATACTAAACATGTGAGTGACCATGGCTCCCTTGCCAAAAAAGGGTAAATTATTTATTCAGTCACCCATAAATAATTTAGTTTATGTTTTGACCACTCAATTTTTATTTATTTTAGATCATCAGTCACCCATAAATTATTTAGTTTCTGTTTTGACCACTCAATTTTTATTTATTTTAGATCATACTCAATGTTATATTTTGGTTCTTTTTTGGTCATTCTTCTTTAAAAGATTAGCGGCAATGTCGACATATCATCATAATATAATGTCACACTATGATTGAAAAATAATTAAAAATGTGATATTAACATTATTCTTAAATTTTTTGACTGTAGGTGAATAAATTTTTTTAGTAATTATATAATTTTTTTTATTTTACTTTAACATTTTTTTAGAATTTATATTTAAATATTATATAATTTCCTAAGCCACTCAAATTATGTACCACATGTAGTACATTTCAGAGTAAATAATTAGCCTTATCATAGTGGTTGAGTCTCTCCTCTTTAAGCCATACAACACATGTACGATTCAAATGTTCCCTTCTTCCAATACTTTTAATTTTCAGTAGAATAAATAGTAAAAGCGAAAAAATGTATAATTATATTAATTTTATTAATTGATACGTTGACTTCTATCAAATACTAATGATAGTCGGTATGTAGCTTATTTGAATGCATTTAAATAGTTGAGTGAACCAATTGATAAAATTTCAAAAAAAACGATGGTCAAAATGAAAAGGGGCTATAGTTAGGTGGTTACTGGTATAATTTATCCAAAATTTTTAATTTTTAAATATGTAATATAATACATGTTTTTATTTTGTATAATTAAATATATAAAAATTTATATAATTTTTATAAATTACTACTATAATCACTAATATAATATTATTTTATAATTAATATTGAAAATATAAATATTTATATTAATCTAATATAAAAATAAATGAGTAAATTTTTTTAAATATATAAGATTAAATTAAAAAATCTATATATAATTAAATCTATATATATATATATATAATTATTTTTTGGTACAAATTAAATCATTTTTATTATTATACATGTATTACATTGAACATTTTATTATTATAATTATATATTACATTCGACATTTTAAGATTACAAATAAAGAATTTATCTAAACAGTGATGGATCTAGGAGGATAGGTAAGGTGGTCACCCCTTAAAATTTTAAAATTATCACATATTCTAGATTTTTTTTCTATGTATTTACTATTAAATATACATTTTTGCTCTTAAAATTATATAAAATCTTCATTTTTTTAAAAAAAATTCAAAAATTTACGTGTAATATAAAATCATGAGTTCGACTTGTATATTATCAGTACGAAATGTGATATTCTCGTAAGAAAAATAAAAGCGAAGTATAGTATTCAACACGCTATTGAATTTTGAGAAACGAGACAAAGGAAATTGAAGGTAAATCTGGATTGAAATTTGGAAAATGGAAGGTTCTGGTTGATGATGAGGAAGGAATAAATGGTTTGGGAAATCTTGGAACAGAGAACGGTGAAATAGGTGAAATGCCTAAAGCCAGGTAAAAATTAAAGAAAGAGACTGTTAGCATGAATGCAGTGTACACGTTAGCAGTATTGTTAGAAGCTTCCTGAAGCAGAAGTTGTTATGGTTGTTATGGCAACTAAGGTTGTTAGCAGGTTAGTTGTGCAGTTAAGGTGGTTGTATTAGCAGTTAAGAGCAGCTGTATATAATGAGTATCAGCCTTGTAATCAGTATGTACCTTTCTAAGAATCAATATACAAGTTTACATTCTTCTGTTATCCTAATATTCCAATAGAGACATAAAGCAAGCAACCTGCTTGGCCGACTATTTCTTCCGGCAAAGACATTGCTTGGCCAACCACTTCTGGTGGCAATTAGACACCCCTTCTTCCTTCTAGAGGTTGTCGCCTGGCAGACAGAATTAACAGATGAGTTAGTAGCTCTTATCATATGTATAACGCAGAGAAGTGTACGATTCAACATAAAATGACTTGTTAATTTAGATCGGCCATGCGCGATACACACATGCAAGAACTCTACGCATAAAATGCAGTATGTGTCGCGCATGGACGACCAAAATCCAATAGTCATTGCTTCACTTGAAAACTTCAGCAAGCTCTTTTTTTCCCTTTGTTCCCTAACCCTATATATATATATACCATACCAAAAGGAACCAAATGATATTATAGGCTAAATTACAAATTTCATCATTGAACTCTATTTTCTCTCCTATTTTTTTTCACTGAACTTTAAAATTTTTCAATTTCTTACTGAACGTAATACATTGAGCTTTTCATTTATTGAATTTTACTCTCTCCTATTTTGGTCGCTTCGTCGTTAAATTTTTAACGACATTAAAAATGAAGTCGTTTTAAAAAAATTAACGAAATGACATCATTTTGCATCAATATAACTACCCATTTTAATGTCGTTAACTATTTAATGGCCGAGGGATAAAAAACTAATGTATTAAGTTCAATAAGATATTAAAAAAATTGTAAAACTAGTAAAATAGGAGAGGATAAAATACAATTATCAAATTTATAATTATCCGATATTGTATCGTATGTATGACTTTTAAACGTACCATTCAACATACAAGGGGTCAATTCAACATTTAATATTTTATGTGCAATAATATATGCTTACAACCTGCATCCTGCAGGCCGAGACATTGATATCCCCCATTTTTGGCGATTCAAATACTTTCATTTCAGTTTTATAATTAAACTTTGTCATTGAAATCTTTTCAAAAGCAATTGATGTATTTGGAAACACTTTCCAAAATTTTTATGAGTTCAATCGAGTTTAAATACATAAATTTTAAGGGTAAAGTACATAAATGGTTCTTTGATTATAGGGTATTGTTTTGTTGGATCCACTAACCATTAAAAGTTATGAAATGATCCCTTAAATTATAACACTCTTTTCCCGTATCCAACTCCGAACACGAGTCAAAGATGTCAAAAAATATTAGGAGAAAAACTACATTTGAAAATTGGTAAAATTTTGTTTCTTTCAAAAGTTTACCATTCTTAACTTTTATTATAAAATAAGTTTTCATGTAAAATCAAAATATAATAATATTATGAACTCTATTTGAAATTCGATTTCAGCCATCAACTAGAAAGTAGAAAGTTTTATTCTTTTTCATATCATAAATAAAACTATCTAAAACCCATATTATTTAAAATCCAATTACTTAATATTTAATACTACTCATTCTTGTATTTTGCAAACATTTCTTACTTGTATACATGTTAGTTAGAAACTTTAAAACACGATAGGATGTCATCAGTGTTATATGAAAATATTCCTCGGTGATTGATGCCAAACTCAACTCCTTACTCCTCTCACATTGTTTTAGCTACGTGTGAAAATCATCATACGCTAAGTATACACTTAGTGAGGCAATCATAGAAATATTCAAAGAAATGCAACACATAAATGAAATGAGTAACAATATTCAATGCATTATGATCACTTTACCTGCATTACAACTATGTTACCATATATCAGCATGATATAAACCATATATAAAATTTCTTACCAATATACGTTTCATTTATTCCATAAGCTCATAAGCTTATTCACATGTTTATCATTTATTATCCAATAAACCATATCCCAAACGTAAACCTATGAAGACCCTGGGTATTTGAGTTATATATGCACCGAAGTACTTGCACATAAGGTCATGCCCACCATTGTACTAAGTGTACTTGCACATTGTAGTACTTAATTAAACTTGCACAAAGTGTCCTTGCACACTATATTGATGAATTAAACAAGCAACTGTTGGACTCTATGGTATGCCAACTACACCCTGTCCTTCAATGACTTACTTAGGCATACAGTCTATTTTATTTCATCCATGACAGTATATATTCATATAATTTGGCATTGGCAGTTCATACCAGAAATAAATCATATATTTATGCATAATAAACTTCATATATAATAATCAGAGGTCAATCCATTTTATACTCAACTTTTGACATAGTTTGAATACGTCAAATATATGATAAAAGACATAAATATTATGCCAACGTAGATATTATCGCAAGTTCTACCCGATGATGTATAAAACTTAAATGTATAATGTTATGGATGCCTTGCACTCACATTGAATTCATAAACAAGTAAATATAAGCCCCATTAAGCTTCAACTTAATCATTCGCTTTCAATTTGGTTCGACCCCAATTTTTATCACAATTTCATATTCTGACAGTTTGCACTACCTTCAAAGAAATATTATTCTTTATTAATATACACACTTAAAAATTATTTTGTTTATACCACTCGAATCTATACTCAAATAAAATTCCAAACATATAAGGCAGTTCTTCTACTTCCATTTGTAAAATTTATAGTAAATTTTCAAAGTTGACTTACAAAAGATGTTTTGAGCATAATTTATTGCCCTGTTTTCTGACCTATCCCCGATTAAAAATTCATATCCTTTTTGTATATATTTTGAAATCAGTTTTAGTTTGTTCTAAATAAAACTTGATTGATATACAAATCCAACGGTATAAAAATCATCCCCTAATCATTTCTGTGGAATTTATGGTGATTTGCTAAACTTACTGTTCAGAACACAAATCTAGGCATTTTCAATTTATTCACTAATTCTATTAGCTCAATAAATGCACATTTATGCATAAACCACAAATCACATAGCAATTAGGAGTCACTTTTTAAAATCATATATTAATATTTAAAAATATATTTATTTTTCTTAACATATTAAATATATTTTTTTCTTATCTTAGTTAAAAAATATATTTTAATCTTATTTTAACTTATAAAATATATTTTATTCCTACATAACTTAAAAATATATATTTTATTCTCATCTTAACTTTTAAAACTATAATTCATTTTTATCTTAACTTTTTACATATATTATATTATTAATTTAAATTATTAAATATATTATATTCTTAACTTAAATTATTAAATATTATTTATTCTTATCTTTAACTTAAAATTATATATTTCATTTCCCCCGACCCCGATAGACTTCGAGCGAGAAAGTTGGGGTGACTCCCAAATGAACCAAAATGTCATCAGTTCTCTTTTCCTCTTTATTTTTTATTCGATCGAGCCTACTAACAATCACTAACGATGTTCGACGGTTTCGCCTTTCACTTCAACCACCATCAATGGTAATCAAGATTGTCAAAATCTAAAACCTAATGATCCCAAACTTCAATATTTATGCTCTCTCCAAGTCAAACCCTAAGGATCTAAAATGTTATAACCACTACAAGCTTAATCAATTTCGACCTTTTAACTGCTCGCTCTGACACTAAAACTTTCCAACGCCCCTAATTCCCTTGACTTTAAATTTGTCTTAATGGCCTTCAATCCAGTTTAAGCTATAGGAAAAAATTAGGGTATTACACCTTCGTCTATAAAGACCTCTAAAGTTATGTATCCTCTGAACAACTATATACTCTTGACCTAATCTTTATCAATCCCATCATTAGGTAGTGGAAAGGTCTATTCACCTGTCGACCTATAAATAGCCATCATCACCCTAGGTCTGACACTAGTAATAAGAGTTCATACAGAAACCACCATATAAAATTAAAGAGATGACTACATTTTTCTCTATCTCTAAACTTATCTCATTGTTCCTCATTTTCTTCAGATTATTTATTCCCTGCTTCGTGTACAAAAATCATTGATCACAACTCTCTGCCCAATTCAGAAAAGGTGAACCACCAAAAGCCATCACAATCAATTTCTCCTATCTACAATGATCAATCTTACATTAACTTATTTTTGAATAAGTGAGACAAAAAAGTTAAAGTGTCAAAGTGATAAAAAAAAAGGTATATATTAAGGGCCAAAATAAGAATTTTACATATCAATGACTTCCTTCATATGATTTGAACAAAGACCCTTTAATAAGGGGTTTCATCCATAAACATAAAAAACTTGAGAAGTTTAGCTTTCTACTTTAATTTGTCAGAATTTAGGGTATGCTTGATTCTAGAAAATATTTTTTATTTTTATTTTTAGAAAATAGTTTTCATTTACAATTTCTTGAAAATTAGAAAACATGTTTGGTTAATATAAATAAAAAGTTGAATTCAAAAATAAAAATAGTGAAAATATATTTGGTATCTGATTTTTTAAAATAGATATGAACGAGTAGTTATTAAATAATTAAATTAAAAAATAATTATTAAAAATTTTCATTACATAAATTGAACATGGGAGTTATACAAATATAAAATAACAAAATTGATAAGAAATTTCATGAATAAAAATTATTTTAGTTTACAATAAGAATATAATGCTAATGGACATTGTACATTAGCGAAATTAAAAAAATACACAAAAAATATTATTGTCAAACTGACACAGAAAAAAGTCATTAAAATGAAAAAAAATGTTTAGTGATATTTAAGGTCCTAAAACTTAAAAAACTAATGTAGTCCGTGAATTGTTTTTGGCACTAAACGCGCCCCTTAATCTGAAAAAAAACTAATCTAACATTTTGATCAACAAAATCAAACATTTATCGTCATGACGCTTACATGGTAGTTCACAAAGCTTTTATGGTAATATATCATATTGATTTGATAGTTCACGATGTTGTTGTAATAGTACACAATAGACAATGATGTGATAGATTGACTTAAATATTTTTTGGCTATGTGCAACTGTCAAATTGACTTTTTTAAAAAGTTTCAGGTGTTTTAAATATTAAAAAATTAAGAAATTATTAAAATTTAAAATACAAACATAAAAAATTATTAATATATTAAATATAAAAATACAAAGTAAAATTATTAAAAATTCAATTTAAGTACCATATTGATTATAAAAAATTAAGGGACCACGTTATTTTTTATAAAACTTTGAGAATTTTTAATACTGTTAAGTCAAAAAATTATTGTTATAAGGATTTGAAGATATTTAAGTTAAAAACCTAAACCTCGCGTTTCCTATTTTTTTTAAATTTTCAAAACAATTTTAATGAAACTATTTAAAATAATTTTTTATGTTTTCATATTTTCACTTATTTTTATTTTATTTTTCAAATATCATTTTCTAAATTTATAGCCAAACACATTTACTTCAACGTTTTATATTTTCTAAGAGAATGAATGAAAATAGCATATATTTTTTTTTCTTTTTTTTCAGTTTTTTAAAAATTAGAAATCATGTTTAGTTAATATAAATGAAATTTTGAATTCAAAAATAAAATAGTGAAAATATATTTGGTATCTATTTTTTAAAATAGAAATGAATAAACAGTTATTAAACAATTAAAGTACAAACTTTTAACATGTGAGTTATGCAAGTACAAAGAAAAAGAAATTTGATAAACTCAAAATACAAAATTATTTTAGTTTATAATAAGAATATAATATTAATGCATATTGTACATCAATTAAATTTATAAAATACACATAAAATATAGTTGTAAACAAAAACACACAAAATGTCATTAATATATATAGTATTATTTAAGGTCCTCAACTTTTGAAAAAAAATAGTGTATCCCTTGAAAAAAATTTACACTAAATGTGACTGTTAAACTAAGAAAAAAATATATTTAATACTTTCACCAACACAATCAAACCGTCACAACGCTTACACAATAGTTCACAATGCTTACATGATATCTACAATGTTGATGTGATAGTTCATGATGTTACGATGTACGCGAACTTATTGAGTCGAGTTAGACTTTGCTCGACTCAGCTCGTTAAGGTTTCGAGTCGAGTTTGAGTCGAGCTTCGACCGAGTTGAGTTTGAACTGCTCAACTCATTAAGCACCCCTGGTTACAAATATTGGATTGAACCATGTACAAATGTGATTTTAGGGATCAAGTTAAAATAAAAGAAAACATAAGGACCAATTTAATACACAAGGAACTCAAAAGACTAAAGTGAAATAAACGATAGAATAAGAACTAAGACATGCATTAAGACTAAAAACTGGCATATTAGTAATTTGCAAATTTATTTTCATGATAATTAAAAAAATTAAATAAGAAAAAGACGTGTGCTTCCCGAAACATGTTATTCAAATTTCCTCCACATTCTCACCTACGTCACGGAAGAAAATTAAAGGAGGGATATATCTTAAATTTTTAGGATAAACTATATACCAGTCACTTAAATATAGCTACTTTTTATTTTTATCATTATTTTTGAAGTTTTGTCAACTGAATCACTCAACTATTTAAATAAATTTAATTAAGTCACTTGCCATTAATATTTAACCTGATGTGATAGTTAATAAAACTAGTATATTTACACATTTAGTCACTCTTATTTATATATTATTGTCGGAAACGTCTTTCGGGTTGGGCCCCAGAATTGGGCTTCGACTTAGGAAAAATGTGGATTGGGAGTCGCCACCGATCATTTATTTTAAAACAAATGGGTTGATCGGATACCCTATTTCTTACCTGATCTGCGTTGTACCAGAGACGTGTCGGGTTCGGGAGTCGGTTACGATCAAGGAAGGATTAGCACCCTTGAACAGCCCTTTCGGTACCAATTAATTTGCCGGTTGTCTTGATTGCGAAGAATTAAAAATTAAAATTTAAATTTAAATTACTCGATTCGAATTGCTTACCTTTGATCGGTTGAAAATTTATCTACAAAGTCAAAAATGTTAGTAAAAAATAAATAAATAAAAACAATAATGATAAATAAATGTTAAATAAATAAGAAAACAAATGGAAACAAAAAAAGTCAATATATATATATATATATATATATATATATATATAAAAATAAAAAGTCAAAGAAAGAGAATAAATAAATAAAGATTAAAGAGAACAAAAAAATGAGTTTAAAAAAAAAAGCAAAAGTAGAATAAATGAAAACAAAGGATAAATGAAAATAAAAAAGGATCAAATTGAATAAAAATAAAATAATACGAAATAAGATAAAAATAACACAAAAAAAAAGGGATCAAATCGAATGAGCTTGAAATCTATGGACTGAAATGAATTTTAAAAGTGAACTGCAATAAAAAATAAACAAAATTAGGGGGGTTAATTCACAAAATATAAAAAGTGTAAAAGGTGACCAATTTGAATGAATTGAGAATCCAGAGACGAAATTACAAGTGATGGCCAGATTGAAATGCGATTTAAACTACCAGGGACTGCGGAGAGAATTAAAGAATCTCCTATTTGCATAATGGTCCCTGCTATATATATATACAACCCAGCTTAATTTCGTTTCATTTTCTTCATTCTCTACCCAAAGAGAGAACCATCTGTTCTCTCGCCTCTCTCTAACCCGGCCAAGGTTCGGCCGCCACCGCCGATGGTCAACCGTCGTCGCTCCGTCGCTTCGGCCGCCACTGCCGGCGGCCGGAAAGAACCCAAAACCACCAAAATGTTCCCCTTGTTACCCTTAGGTCAGATCCGAGCCCCGAATCACCGTAACCAAACCCAAATCGCGTAGATCTAAGGAAAACCCATTCAACTTTTACCTTTTCCGACGAGGCCCTTCGTCTACCCGGTGCTTGCTCCTTATTTTGCTTGGCTTTTGGTTGTTTACTGCTTCTATTGTGGTTTGCTTACTGATGTCTGTTTGGTTCTGTTTTCGTGTGTTTTGGTACTGTTGATGCTGTGTTGATGTTGTGGTGTTGTGATGTTCGTCGTGGGTATTGTGTTTCTCTTGGTTCGTTCTTGGTTTACTGTGGCTATGGCTTTCGATGTTCTGGCAATGTTCCCCGGGGGTTTCTTCGTTTATGTCTCACCGGGGGCTTTTATAGCCCCGGTGGGGTGGTTGTTGGCCCTGAAATGAGGGGGTCGTTCTGGTTTCCCCGTGCATGTCGTTTGTGATACCGACTATCCCGGGATGGGTCAGTCCCGGGATTTCCGCCGGCCGTTTTGCACCAGACCCTTTGATTCCCTCTTTGCGGCGCTGACTGTATGGTTCCCTTAAGCAGGAAACCCTAATCTGTTTGGGCTGGTTCAGGCCCGTTATCTGGACTATTGGACTGGACCTGGGACAAAATGAGAAAAGAAAAAAAATAAAAATAAGTAATAAATAAAACAAAATAAATAATAATAAATAATAATAATAATTAATATAATAAAAAAATATTTTTTAAAATTATATAATATATATGTTAAAAAATAATTTTCAAAATTATATAATATATATTTTCAAAAATTGTTTTAAAAACTTATATATTATATATATTTTCAAAATATTTTATAAAAACCATATATTATATAATTTTCAAAATGATTTCAAACAATATAATATATATATCTTAAAAACTAATTTTCAAAACTATATAACATATATTTTAAAAAAATAATTTTCAAAACTAATTTTCAAAACTAATTTTCAAAACTATATAATATATATTTAGAAACTAATTTTCAAAATTATATAATATATATGTTTTTCAAAAATGTTTTTAAAAGCTATATATTATATATATTTAGAAAAAATTCAAAAACTATATATTATATATTTTCAAAATATTTTATAAAAACCATATATTATATAATTTTCAAAATGATTTCAAACTATATAATATATATATAAAAAAATGGACGAAAATTGGTGTCTACAGCTGCCCCTCTTTGTCCTTTTTCGTGGAACGAAAAATAGGGCAAAGACAAAAAGGACACAAATTTTCATTCGATAGAGTTGAGAATTGATTTGAATTAGGAATAACTCCCTGTCGAATTTGAGCTGTGGATGGCTCCTTCGTCGCGAAGTCAAGTCCATCTCGAAATGATATGGAATTGAAACCGTAGTTCGAAATTTAAATCGAGATGCGACTTCTCGTTGCCCAAACATAGTCAACCTTGGTTATCTTCTTGGTTTAAAGATCTTGGCTAAAAATTCGAATGGGAAGCAATTCATTGACCAAATCATGTGGTAGATAGTCCTTCGAGCTGAACGAAATCGAACTCGAAAGGTCTTTGTCGACAGATGGCTTTTCTCGACTTAAGCTATGCTGTCGGAAAGCGATTTTTTTTTGTCACTAAGGCACGGTTAACCCAGGTGTTCTTATTGACTTTGAAAACCTTGATTGGAGCCGGACAGTAGTGTGATTGAGGTATCGTTGAGCTGAATAGAGTCGAACTCGACAATTTTATCGACAAATAGCCCTTCTTTCCTTGAGCTATGTTGTAAATGATATGACCTCGAAGTTGAGTGTAATCGAACTCGGGGGTCTTTGGCAGATAGCCCTTCTCGACTTAAGCTATGCTGTAAATGATGTGCCTTGGAGCTGAGTGTAATCGAACTCAAAGGTCTTTGGTTGGCAGATAACCCTTCTCGACTTAAGTTATGCTGCAAATGATGTGCCCTCGAAGCTGAGTGTAATCGAACTTGGGGGTCTTTGGCAGATAGCCCTTCTCGACTTAAGCTATGCTGCAAATGATGTGCCTTGGAGCTGAGCGTAGTCGCACTCGAGGGTCTTTTGGTCACAGATAACCCTTCTAGCCTTGAGCTATGCTGTAAATGATGTGCCCTTGAAGCTGAGTGTAATCGAACTCGGGGCTCTTTGGCAGATAGCCCTTCTTAACTTAAGCTATTCTGCAAATGATGTGCCTTGGAGCTGAGCGTAGTCGAACTCAAAGGTCTTTGCTAACATATAACCCTTCTAGCCTTGAGTTATGCTGTAAATGTTATGCCCTTGAAGCTGAGTGTAATCGAACTTAAGGGTCTTCGGCAGATAGCCCTTCTTGACTTAAGCTATTCTGCAAATGATGTGCCTTGGAGCTGAGCGTAGTCGAACTCGAAGGTCTTGGTGGCAGGTAGCCCTTCTGGCCTTGAGCTAAGCTGCAAATAGTTTGTTTAAAAATGGCTTCCCTTTACGGGTCGAAAACGGTCATGATTCTTCTGGTGGTTCCCCTAAGCTGGTCTGGGAAAACCTACTGATAAATTCTGACAGCCGGATATATTCCGTCGTGGAATTGAAATCTGGCTTGAAAGTGTTAACTGAAAACATGTTGCTCCTGGTGAGTTTGAACCGAACTAGATTTGATCTAAATTGGTTCTCGAACCCATCTGAAATTGGTTCTGAGATCTGTAGTTATGTAAAGTCGGTTGAGGTGTAGCTTCTTGCTGCTGAGTTACACCATCGTTCTTTAAAGGTGCTTGCAAGTCGAGTAACCTTCATCCTGAAGTCGAAGCTTGACTCTGAAAGCTGCAAAATTATGTATGCTAAAATGATGAATGTGATGCACCTAAGTATGTCTAAGATGCATGCAACATGAATGAATTATGTGTTATTCCTTGGATGGAGTCTCGTGCTTTGTCTGCCAATCTGGTCCTTGGAATCGATCGTGCCCCATTTGCTTCTCGAGCTTGGGCTTTACAGACATTTCATATCTGAGATTGTTCTGTTTGAAAATGTTTTTCTCATTTTTCTTGTTTCAGGAGAGAAAATGATAAAAATGCTGCAATTGAATCAAATTATAAACGTGAGTTCAAAGAATATCAAAGGAATCAATAGCTCTTTTAACGTTTTCAGAGTTACAGCTCTTTGACCAGTGTCAAATGGATGGGTTGGCTTTAGCTTGGCCTCCTTTATAAGGTTTTGGTAAAAAATGTCATTTTTTTTGAAATATCGCAACATGCTTTGGCACTTCAATTGGGTGCGGACAAAATGACACAACTAGCATGATCACTTACTAGACCTTTTATTTCAGTCCTCTGAAATCTTCTATTTGTTCAAGCTTTGTAGGCTTCTCTAACAAAGGCAGTGCAAAAACATCGGTCTAAAAATGAAATTCTTGAGTGCTCGTGTGTAGTTGACTATAACAGGTGTTCCTTAACTCCCTTAGTCCGTTTTACCGAAAATTTCTTGTTTAGATAAATTTGATTTAACTTGTCATTATCTGGCTAGCTGAATCCATAAAGCCGGGGCATTTAACCAATTGCCTTAGAGGGACAACTTAATATTATAATCACTCTTATCAAGTTAACTGAAGGGTTCATCTCCTCACAGAGTCTTCATCCTGACAAGAGCAGTGGAGCAAACACCGAATTGCCAAGTGTCCGAGAAATGTCATGGTTTGAACGTAATCTACTCATAAGGCCAGGGCTTTCAAGTTTCCTCTATGACCAATTGCCTTAGCGGAATAGCTCAGTTTTTACGGATTTAATCTCTTAAGATTGTCAAGAAGAACCTGTCATAGTCTAGGTGTTTTTGAAAGTCAAGGAATCTCATCTTTATAGTTCAATTTTCAAGCAACTGACCTAAACTGGATTCACCTACTCGACTCTTTCATTTGTAAAGATCATCATCGTCATTGAACGTCTTAAATAAAAAACATAGTAATGTCATATGCAAATGATGCCCCACGTTGTCCGCACCTTGTGAAAGAAAAAGGTTATATTGGTTCATTGCAAGAGCAGGATATGGCGTTTGAGTGTATATTCTGGATGAGGTCAAAGTCCTTTGTTTTAAATCATGTTACTCCGTCAAAGGTCTGTAACTTTGAATCGTTTACGGAGTTTCTTAATTCAGATGATATTCAAAGAATTGTAAGTTTGCAAATGTGATTCGTTGCTTAACATCATTAAAGTAACATAAATTTATTCAAATGATCTCCCTCACTTGGATGCCCCCAAGTTGTTGAAGTCGATCCAGTTCTGGTTACGCATCTTTTGTACGACCCTCTTGAATGCGTAACAGTTCTCAATTGTGTGCCCTGGGACTCCGCCGTGATATTCACAATACGCATTCTCATCATACCACTTGGGGTATGGGGGCTTCATGGGTTCTACTGGATATGGTGACACTACATGGGTGTCAAGAAGTTACTGATAAAGCTCTTTGTAGGTCATGGGAATAGGGTCGAAATGTTCCTTTTCCCTCCTGGAATCTTGTTTAGAAGTACCTAACGGTACAGCTGCAGTTGATTTTGGGCTGGAGATTGTAACACCTTTGCTGAAATGTTTGATGTTGTTAACCTCTCCATCCCTCTCCCTCATAGGAGGCTTCTTACTGGCTTCCCCATCCTTAATTTTGCCTTGCTTTATGGCTGACTCAATCATTTCTCCGGCCATAACCAAGTCTGAAAAGCTTCCTGATGTGATCGCAACCAGGTGCCCGAAGTATGGAGCCTTCAGGGTCTGCACGAAGAGCTTTCGGGTTTCCTTTTCATCTAACGGTGGATGAACTTGCACAGCCAAATCCCTCCATTTTTGTGCGTACTGCCTGAAACTCTCGTTATGCTTCTTTTCCATGCTTTGTAGCATAACTCGATCTGGCCTTATGTCATTGATATGCTTGTATTGTTCCAGAAATGACTTGGCCAGGTCCTTCCAGGTCTTGATATTTGATCGGCTTAGCTGGTTGTACCACCGAATGGTTGATCCCGACAAACTATCCTGAAAGCAGTGGATCAGGAGTTGGTCGTTTCCTCCATATCCTGTCATCTTTTGGCAGAACATGGTGATGTGAGCGGATGGACAACTGTTTCCGTCAAACTTCTTGAACTCCGGGGACTTAAATTTCGGGGGAAGAACCAAGTCCGGGACTAGACTAAGTTCCGCTGCATCGATTTCATGGTAGTCACGGTCTCCTTTGACTATATTCATTTGGTCCTCCAATTGTTTGATTTTTTCCTCCATCTTCCTCGCTTTTTCCTCTTCGTCCAAATCCGGTACATGGTAATAACCCGGATTGTTCTTAGGGTTAAATACAGAGGACGAGGGCTTTGCTTTTGCAGCAAATGAGTCCCCTCGAAGTTCTGGTAAGATTTCAGGTGAGATAACCACTTGTGGGGTAGGTTGTATAGTTACCCCTTCCGATGAACCTGCCCCAGGCACACTGGTCTGTTGTAGGCCAATTAACTTGGCAACGATCTGATCAACCAAGGACTCTTGGTTCTTTGTGATTGTTTCTAGAGTATTTCGACTGTTCTGGTTTATCTTGTCCTCTAGCTCTTTCTGTAGTTTTAACATATTCTCTTCGATTTGTGTAATTCTGGCTTCCATCCTCTTCTTCTTCAAGCGAGTGTTATGCGGATGGGGTGTGTCCAATGCTTGAGGCGGTGTATCAAGTATTTACTCCCCCTTTGAGATATGTTTATGTTAGAAAATAAAATAAAAAATGCAAAATGTCTAAATATATGATGCATGAAATTTCCGAGGCATTGATTCAAAAAATGTGACTGTTATTCTGAATAACCCTTATTGGTGACAAAAGTGTTACGTCTGAAGAGACAAAAACTTTTTTGATGGCACAAATCCTGCACAGCTTCTGACCAGTTGACTCGTCTTTTTCACTGGTTGAATATCTTGTAGAACTATTCCGGCTCCTATGGCTAAACTTGTGCAGGTGATGGGTTGCTTACCCCAAAAGGGGTCTCGAAGGACTGCATCTCCAGCTTTCACTCTATGTCGAGCTTGTTTTTAACGAAAATGCCATTGGAGCGAGAGAAACTATCCAAAGCTTGCTTCTTGAATTCATCAGCAATGGTATCCAGCTCCAGCTATCGTTTTGCCATTGTCGTCTTTGAAGTGACTCCTAAGATCAGTGGTCTTCATCTTGCCCCTACAACTTCTGCCAGTCAGTTCTTCAAAGATGGACTTTCATTGTGCTTGATGTAGACCCGGTTCATTGAGTCCTTTATAATAATGATATACTCTTCAATTGCGGGCACCATGTCCTCTGGATTGAAGGTGACACATAGTCGCCTTGTAGACTGTCCTCTGCATTTTCATCTCCCCTTTTGTCCATTAATGCTGATTATTCATGTTTAACAAACACATTTTTGGTGGATCAACACCTCGTTTTAAATGATGCGAATGATGAAAACATAATAAAAGAAAACAAAAAATAAAAAGAGTTAGTGAGGTAAATCAAAACAATAATAAAAATGAAAAAAAATCCTACCCCACATGATATCTACCCCACATGCTTTAATTCTTACCCGGACATGATCTCTATCCCGCATGCTAATTTCAAACAAATCCTAACTGCATATTTGTCTAGTTCTCATGCTTTGAGCAGAAAATAAAGTAGGAAATCAAACAACCTAAGGTTTAGAATGAGGTTTTGGGGTGGGCTCTAATTCCCTGCACTCTCTCGGTTTAGGTTCTAAAAAACGGTACTCGAGTTCTCCTTGCCGGTGCCCCCTCGGGCTTACCAGACCCTTAGTCCTAAGCCTATTACAAGCTCATATGGACTAAGTTAAACTCGAGAGGACACATTCCCTTATGCCCGCACGGTGAATAAATTCACACGAAGACATAAGGTATATGAATCCCGAAGGCTACTTGCTAGGCATATGCGGTGAATAAATTCACACGAATGCGTCGCTTTCACCCCCACTTAAAATAGGTTCGGAGCTCGGGTTTAGAGCTAGAGATGGAAACTTTTAAAAAATCTGAAACCATTGAAAAAAAAATGTCAGTACAACTATTTATTTGAAAAAATAATCAAAGGTAACTAATTCGAATCGAATAAATAAATTAAAATTTAAATTTACCATTTTCGCATAAAAAGACAACCGAAAATTAATTCTGGCCTGACTCACTTACCTGTCCCCAGCGGAGTCGCCAAGCTGTCGGAACCGTCTTTCGGGTTGGGCCCCGGAATTGGGCTTCGACTTAGGAAAAATGTGGATTGGGAGTCGCCACCGATCATTTATTTTAAAACAAATGGGTTGATCGGATACCCTATTTCTTACCTGATCTGCGTTGTACCAGAGACGTGTCGGGTTCGGGAGTCGGTTATGATCAAGGAAGGATTAGCACCCTTGAACAGCCCTTTCGGTACCAATTAATTTGCCGCTTGTCTTGATTGCGAAGAATTAAAAATTTAAATTAAAATTTAAATTACTCGATTCGAATTGCTTACCTTTGATCGGTTGAAAATTTATCTACAAAGTCAAAAATGTTAGTAAAAAATAAATAAATAAAAACAATAATGATAAATAAATGTTAAATAAATAAGAAAACAAATGGAAACAAAAAAAGTCAAATATATATATATATATATATATATAAATAAAAATAAAAAGTCAAAGAAAGAGAATAAATAAATAAAGATTAAAGAGAACAAAAAAATGAGTTTAAAAAAAAAGCAAAAGTAGAATAAATGAAAACAAAGGATAAATGAAAATAAAAAAGGATCAAATTGAATAAAAATAAAATAATACGAAATAAGATAAAAATAACACAAAAAAAAGGATCAAATCGAATGAGCTTGAAACCTATGGACTGAAATGAATTTTAAAAGTGAACTGCAATAAAAAATAAACAAAATTAGGGGGGTTAATTCACAAAATATAAAAAGTGTAAAAGGTGACCAATTTGAATGAATTGAGAATCCAGAGACGAAATTACAAGTGATGGCCAGATTGAAATGCGATTTAAACTACCAGGGACTGCGGAGAGAATTAAAGAATCTCCTATTTGCATAATGGTCCCTGCTATATATATATACAACCCAACTTAATTTCGTTTCATTTTCTTCATTCTCTACCCAAAGAGAGAACCATCTGTTCTCTCGCCTCTCTCTAACCCGGCCAAGGTTCGGCCGCCACCGCCGATGGTCAACCGTCGTCGCTCAGTCGCTCCGGCCGCCACTGCCGGCGGCCGGAAAGAACCCAAAACCACCAAAATGTTCCCCTTGTTACCCTTAGGTCAGATCCGAGCCCCGAATCACCGTAACCAAACCCAAATCGCGTAGATCTAAGGAAAACCCATTCAACTTTTACCTTTTCCGGCGAGGCCCTTCGTCTACCCGGTGCTTGCTCCTTATTTTGCTTGGCTTTTGGTTGTTTACTGCTTCTATTGTGGTTTGCTTACTGATGTCTGTTTGGTTCTGTTTTCGTGTGTTTTGGTACTGTTGATGCTGTGTTGATGTTGTGGTGTTGTGATGTTCGTCGTGGGTATTGTGTTTCTCTTGGTTCGTTCTTGGTTTACTATGGCTATGGCTTTCGATGTTCTGGCAATGTTCCTCGGGGGTTTCTTCGTTTATGTCTCATCGGGGGCTTTTATAGCCCCGGTGGGGTGGTTGTTGGCCCTGAAATGAGGGAGTCGTTCCGGTTTCCCCGTGCATGTCGTTTGTGATACCGGCTATCCCGGGATGGGTCAGTCCCGGGATTTTCGCCGGCCGTTTTGCACCAGACCCTTTGATTCCCTCTTTGCGGCGCTGATTGTGTGGTTCCCTTAAGCAGGAAACCCTAATCTGTTTGGGCTGGTTCAGGCCCGTTATCTGGACTATTGGACTGGACCTGGGACAAAATGAGAAAAGAAAAAAAATAAAAATAAGTAATAAATAAAATAAAATAAATAATAATAAATAATAATAATTAATAATAAAAAAATATTTTTTAAAATTATATATATATGTTAAAAATAATTTTCAAAATTATATATATTTCAAAAATTGTTTTAAAAACTTATATATTATATATATTTTCAAAATATTTTATAAAAACCATATATTATATAATTTTCAAAATGATTTCAAACTATATAATATATATATTTTAAAAACTACTTTTCAAAACTATATAACATATATTTTAAAAAAATAATTTTCAAAACTAATTTTCAAAACTATATAATATATATTTAGAAACTAATTTTCAAAATTATATAATATATATGTTTTTCAAAAATGTTTTTAAAAGCTATATATTATATATATTTAGAAAAAATTCAAAAACTATATATTATTTATTTTCAAAATATTTTATAAAAACCATATATTATATAATTTTCAAAATGATTTCAAACTATATAATATATATATAAAAAAATGGACGAAAATTGGTGTCTACAATTATATCAATTTGGTTCTAATTTTAATAAATTAGAATAGATTTAATCATCCAATCAGATGTGCCATGTGTCACTGTGCAAAGTGTTATAACACGTGCCACCATTCGATTGGAGTATTAAATTTACTTTAATTTAATATATTTTAGTTTCCACAAGTTACATGATGACTCAAACAAGAATCCCTTGGGGGAGAAAAGAGGAGCTCAACAACTAGGCCAAGTTGATTTTTTTTGTTTAAAATGGACTATATATCATATATATCTTGTTTCTTAATATAATCTTAAATTCCTAATGTTATATATATCTTAACTTAAAATCATATCTTAATACTAAAAAATATGTGTATTTTTCCTTAACTTATTAAATATATTTTATTCTTATCTTAGTTAAAAATATATTTTAATCTTATCTTAGCTTATAAAATATATTTTATTCCTACCTTAACTCAAAAAAAATATTTTATTATTATTTTAACTTTTAAAAATATATTTTATTTTATCTGACCTTTTTACATATATTACATTCTTAATTTAAATTATTAAATATATTATATTCTTTCCTTAAATTATTAAATATTATTTATTCTTATCTTAACTTCAAATTATATATTTTCTTTTAATTTAAAAATACATATTTTATTCTTATTTTAATTTAGGAAATACATTTTATTTTTATCTTAATTATAAAAATATTTTTTTATCTTTATTTTATCGTATTATAAGAATATATTTAAAAATTTTAGTTAAGGTAAAAATAAAGTATATATTTTTTAAGTTTATAAAAAACTAAAATATTTTTTTCTTTAGTTAAGTTAAGAATAAAATTTATTTTTAATTTTAATAAAATGTGAATTTAACTTAAGATATATATAATATGTTTTTGCTTCATTTACAATTTCTTGAAAATTATAAAACATGTTTGGTTAATATAAATAAAAAGTTGAATTCAAAAATAAAAATAATGAAAATATATTTGGTATCTAATTTTTAAAAATAAAGATGAAACAGTAGTTATTAAATAATTAAATTAAAATATAATTATTAGAAAGTTTCATTACATAAATTGAACATTAGAGTTATACAAATATAAAGTAACAAAATTGATAAGAAATTTTATGAATAAAAATTATTTTAGTTTACAATAAGAATATAATGTTAATTCATATTGTGCATCAGTTAAATTAAAAAAATTACACAAAAAATATTATTGCCAGCAAGACATGCAAAAACGTCATTAAAATGAACAAAATGTTTAGTGATATTTAAGGCCCTAAAACTTAAAAAACTAATGTAGTATGTGAATTGTTTTTGACACTAAATGCGACCCTTAATCTGAGAAAAAACTAATCTAACATT
Organism: Hibiscus syriacus; assembly: GCF_006381635.1. Lineage (NCBI taxonomy): Eukaryota > Viridiplantae > Streptophyta > Magnoliopsida > Malvales > Malvaceae > Hibiscus > Hibiscus syriacus. The sequence continues at coordinate 2,848,033 of NW_024063276.1, read as the reverse complement.
TTGAGAAAGAAATTAAACATTGATCGTAATGACGCTTACATGATAGTTCTCAAAGTTTTTATGGTACAGTTCACGATGTTATTGTGATAGTACACAATGGGCAATGATGTAGTAGACTGACTTAATTAATTTTTTAGCTAAGTGCAAGGGTATGGTGGCTTAATTAATTAATTTTGTTAGAAGAATTTGAACATATTTAAGTTAAGTTAAAAACTTAGACCATGTATTTCTTATTTTTTAAATTTTCAAAATAATTTTAATGAAAATATTGAAAATATTTTTTTTATGTTTTTGAGTAATTATTTCACGTTTTAACTATTATTTTCATGGGGGGACATCAGAGAGGGTATGATGCGATACTTCAAAGTGGCCAGACCTTTCAAAACTAAACAGGTCAGTAGGCCATGGCCCTCGAGCCCAAAAAAGGGTAAATTATTTATTCAGTCATCCATTAATTATTTAGTTTCTCTTTTGACCACTCAATTTTTATTTATTTTAAATCATACTCAATGTTACATTTTGGTTCTGTTTTGGTCACTCGTCTTTAAAAGATTAGCGGCAATGTTGACATATCATCATAAGATAATGTCACACTATTATTGAAAAATAATTAAAAATGCCATATTAACATTATTCTTAATTTTTTGATTGTCAATATATCTATCTTTATTTCCTCATATTTCTTTAGGTCATGAGTTATAGACCCATTAGGAACACTTCAAGAGTGGATCGAGGGGGATGGGCATATACCTTCTTTGAAAATTTAAAATTGTAATAAATTTTATATTTTTTTTATCTATTTTCTATTAAAAATTTATTTTCATCATCTAGAATTTTATAAGTTCGTCATTTCCTAAAAGTTTAGAAGTTCATCCCCTAACGTAAAATCATGTGTATGTCCCTTGAACACTCCCCTTCCTTCTCCAATAGTCCTTCTTTCTCTCTCATATAAATAAGATTAGAATAAAATTTAAAATTTATAAAAAAAAAATCTTAAATATTTTAAATATATATATATATATATATAATTTTGACCGATGTTGACTTGCTGTTGGCCAATGTTTGTCAACCATTGACCACCTAATTTTATTTAGAAATTTTTATTTTTGGAAAAATATTTTTTAAAATTATTAAGTTCTTTATAATTTATATATTTGTTTTTGAATTTATTAATTTTAAAATTAAATATTTTTTAGTAATTATATAATGTTTTTTTATTTTACTTTCAAATTTTTTTAGAATTTATATTCAAATATTATATAATTTCCTAAACTTTATTGTTTTTAAAATATTATTTTTATTTTTTTAGAATTTGTTTAAATTTTGATGAAGTGTCATGAGGCATATTCTAATAGCCATTAAATATCAAATTTCTAGTACTGTTACAAATAGGGATGCTTATAGAGAGAATCTATCACGAGTTGAGCAGTGCTCGATTCGTGCTAATTAAAACATTTGTTGCTCGACTCGACTCGTTATTCGTTAAGCTCGTTAAAATTTTGCTCGATTCATGCTCGCTAAAAACACTTATTGCTCGACTCGTGCTCGTTAAGCTCGTTGCTCATTAAACCCGTTGCTCAGCTTATTGCTTGTTAAGTTCACTGAAAATTTTATCCTATTTTTTTAACTATAGGTAAAATCTACTAATACTATAAATTAATAGAATAGTTATTCATCATGTTTTTATTATATATTTGTAAATTATTAATTTTTTAATGAAACAATATTTTTAAAATAACTACTAAAAAAAATTAAATAAGAGAAAGACGTGTGTTTCCCGAAACATGTGATTCAAATTTCCTCCACATTCTTACCTACGTCACGGAAGAAAATTAATGGATGGATAAATCTTAAAATTTTAGGGTAAACTATATACCAGTCACTTAACTATAGCTACTTTTTATTTTTATCATTATTTTTGAAGTTTTGTCTGAATTTAGTTCCGCTTGATTTTAGAAAATATTTTTTATTTTTATTTTTAGAAAATAGTTTTCATTTACAATTTCTTAAAAATTAGAAAACATGTTTGGTTAATATAAATAAAAGTTTAATTCAAAAATAAAAATAATGAAAATATATTTGGTATCTAATTTTTTAAAATAGAGATGAACGAGTAGTTATTAAATAATTAAATTAAAATATAATTATTAAAAAGTTTTATTACATAAATTGAACACGTGAGTTATACACATATAAAATGATAAAATTGATAAGAAATTTTATGAATAAAAATTATTTTAGTTTACAATAAGAATATAATGTTAATGTATATTGTACATCAGTTAAGTTAAAAAATACAAAAAAAAAATATTATTGTCAACAAAACACACAGAAACGTCATTAAAATGAAAAAATGTTTAGTAATATTTAAGGCCCTAAAACTTAAAAACCTAATGTAGTCAGTGAATTGTTGTTGGCACTAAATACGGCCCTTAATATGAGAAAAAATAATCTAACCTTTTGATCAATGAAATCAAACATTTATGTTATGACGCTTACATGGTAGTTCACAAAGCTTTTATGGTAATATATCATATTGATTTGACAATCCACGATGTTGTTATGATAGTACACAATAGACAATGATGTGATAGATTGACTTAATTGATTTTTTTTTGCTAAGTGCAAGTATCAAAATGACTTTTTTAAAAAGTTTAAGGAGTTTTTGATTTTTTAAAAAATTAAGAAATTATTAAAATTTAAAATATAAACATAAAAAGTTATTAATATATTCAATATATTAAATATAAAAATACAAAGTAAAATTAATTAAAAATTCAATTTAAGTACCATATTGATTATAAAAAAAATTTAGGGACCACATTATATTTTATAAAACTTTGAGGATTTTTGATACCGTTAAGTCAACAAATTATTGTTAGAAGGATTTGAACATATTTAAGTTAAGCTAAAAACCTAGACCTTGTGTTTCCTATTTTTTTTTTAAATTATTGTTAGGATGTACGAGGTTTTCTTATTATAAAGGAGATGTAACCAAAACCTATGAGATATTGAATGACAAATCTAGCGTCGCCCAGGGCACCGAGGACGTAAGCACTTTGCTGAACCTCGTTAAAAATTATTGTGTTCTTTTCATTTTATTTACCCGATTCTTCAATAATTTTCAAAACAATTTTAATGAAAATGTTGAAAAAACTTTTTTTTTATGTTTTTTTATATTTTCACTTATTTTTGTTTCTTTTTTTCAAATATCATTTTCTAAATTTATAAGCAAACACATTTTCTTCAACGTTTTATATTTTCTAAGAGAATGAAAACGAAAATAGCCTATATATTTTTGTTTTTATTTTCTATTTTTATTTTTAAAAATAATTTTTATTTTTTTAGTTTTTTAAAAATTAGAAATCATGTTTAGTTAATATAAATGAAATTTTGAATTCAAAAATAAAATAGTGAAAATATATTTAGCATCTATTTTATAAAATAGAAATGAATAAATAGTTATTAAACAATTAAATTACAGACTTTTAACACGTGAGTTATGCAAGTACAAAGAAAAAAATTTGATAAGTTAAAAATACAAAATTATTTTAGTTTATAATAAGAATATAATGTTAATACATATTATACATCAATTAAATTTATAAAATACACAAAAAATATAGTTGTAAACAAAAACACACAAAATGTCATTAATATATATACTATTATTTATGGTCCTCAACTTTTGAAAAACAAATAGTGTATCTCTTGAAAACAATTACTCTAAATGTGGTCGTTAAAATAAGAAAAAATATATTTAATCATTTCACCAACATAATCAAACCGTCACATCGCTTACATAACAATTCACAAAGCTTACATGATGATCTACAATGTTGATCTGATAGTTCATGATGTTGTTGTGACACTATTCGAATTTATTGAATCGAGTTAGACTTTGCTCGGTTCAACTCGTTAAAGTATCGAGTCGAGTAAACCCGAGTCCAATTCGAGCTGCTCATGAGCTCCTCAACTCATTAAGCACCTTGGTTACAAAAATTGGATTGAACCATGTACGAATGTGATTTTAGGGATAAAGTGAAATAAACGATAGAATAAGAACTAAAAGATCCATTAAGACTAAAAACTGGCATATTAGTAATTTGCAAATTTATTTTCATGATAATTAAAAAAAAATTAAATAAGAAAAGGACGTGTGCTTCTTGAAACACGTGATTCAAATATCCTCCACATTCTCACCCACGTCACGGAAGAAAATTAAAGGAGGGATATATCTTAAGTTTAGGGTAAACTATATACCAGTCAGTTAACTATAGTTACTTTTTACTTTTATCATTATTTGTAAAGTTTTGTCAACTGAATCACTCAATTATTTAAATAAATTTAATTAAGTCACTTTTCATTAATATTTAACTTGATGCGACAGTTAATAAAACTGATATAATTACATATTTAGTCACTCTTATTTATATATTCTATCAATTTGATCTTAATTTTAATTAATTAAAATAAATTTAATCCTCCAATCGGATGGTGCCATGTGTCACTCTACAAAGTATTATAACACATGACACCATTCAATTAGAGTATTAAATTTACTTTAATTTAATATTTTAGTTTCCACCGGTTACAGGATGACTCACAAAAGAATCCCTTGGGGGAGAAAATAGGAGCTCAACCACAAGGCGAAGTTGATTTTTTTTTAAATGGACAATATATTGTATGTATCTTGTTTCTTAATATAATCTTAAATTCTTAATATTATATATATCTTAAATTAAAATCATATCTTAATATTAAAAAATATATTTATTTTTCCTTAAATTATTAAATATATTTTATTCTTAACTTAGTTAAAAAAATATATTCTAATCTTATCTTAACTTATAAAATATATTTTATTCCTACCTTAACTTAAAAAATATATATTGTTATTATTTTAACTTTTAAAAGTATATTTTATTTTTATCTTAACTTTTTACATATATTATATTCTTAAATTAAATTATTAAATATATTATATTCTTGCCTTAAATTATTAAATATTATTTATTCTTATGTTAACTTCAAATTATATATTTCATTTTAATTTACAAATACATATTTTATTCTTATTTTAATTTAGGAAATATATTTTATTTTTATTTTATTATAAAAATATTTTTATCTTTATTTTATCGTATTATAAGAATAAAATTTAAAAAATTTAGTTACGGTAAAAATAAAATATATATTTTTTAAGTTTAGAAAAAACTAAAATATTTTTTTCCATTAGTTAAGATATGAATAAAATATATATTCAATTTTATTAAGATGTGAATTTAAGTTAAAATATATATAATATTAATAATTTAAAACTATACTAAGATACAAATTATGTACCACATGTAGTACATTTCAAAGTAAATAATTAACCTTATCATAGTGGTTGAGTCTCTCCTCTCTAGGCCACACAACCCATGTACGATTCAAATGTTCCCTTCTTCCAATGCTTTTAATTTTCAGTAGAATATATAGTAAGAGTGATAAAATGTGTAATTATACTAATTTTATTAATTGACACGTTGACTTCCATCAAATACTAATGGTAGTTGGTAGGTGGTTTAGTTGAATGCATTTAAATAGTTGAGTGAACCAATTGATAAAATTTCAAAAAATGATGGTCGAAATGAAAATGGGCTATAATTAGGTGGTTACTAGTATAATTTATCCAAACTTTTATATGAAATTTTAAATATGTAATATAATACAGGTTTTTATTTTGTATAATTAAATAGAAAAATTTATATAATTTTTATAAATTACTACTATGATCACTAATATAATATTATTTTATGATTAATATTGAATATATATATATATATATATATATATATATATATATATATATATTAATCTAATATAAAAATAAATGAGTACATTTATTTTTAAATATATAAGGTTAAATTAAAAAATCTATATATAATTAAATAATTATATATTAAATAATTTTTTATTTTTGGTACAAATTAAATCATTTTTATTATTATACATGCATTACATTGAACATTTTATTATTATACTTATATATTACATTCGACATTTTAAGATTACAAATAAAGAATTTATCTAAACAGTGATGGATCGAGGAGGATAGGTAAGGTAGTCACCTCTTAAAAATTTAAAATTATCACATATTCTAGTTTTTTTATGTATTTACTATTAAATATATATTTTTGCTCTTAAAATTATATAAAATCTTCATTTTGTTAAAATTTCAAAAATTTACGTGTAATATAAAATCATGAGTCCGGCTTGAATCTTATCAATTCGAAATGTGACATTATCGTAACAAAAATAAAAGTGAAGTATAGCATTCAAAAGGCTATTGAATTTTGAGAAACGAGACAAAGGAAATTGCCGGTAAATATGGATTGAAACTTGGAAAATGGAAGATTCTGGTGACAATGAAGGAAGAAATGGTTTGGAAAATATTGGAACAGAGAATGGTGAAGAAGGCGAAATGCCTAAAGCCTGGGAAAAATTAAAGAAAGAAACTAAAAGCAAGCTATATTCTCGGCCGACCATTTCTTCCGGCAAAGACATTGCTCGGTTGATTACTTCTGGTGGCAATTAAACACCCCTTCTTCCATCCAGAGGTCGTCGCGTGGTAGATGAAGGATTAACAAACGAGTTAGTAGCTCTTATATCATATGTATAACACATTGAAGTGTACGATTCAACATAAAATGACTTGTTAATTTAGATCGACCATGCGCGATACACATTGTAATACCCCAAATGATAGGTCAATGGATATTTTGAATGAATTTAAAATTTTGAGGATTTAATTTGATAAATATTAAAGTATCAGGAATGATTGAGTAAGACCAATTAGTAAAAAATGGATGATTGAAAGGGCATTTTGGTCCTTTAGTCATTTCTTTAATTAGGGATGTAAGAAAATGGGAAAGTTAAAAAGTTAAGTTAAGTTACTTACTCTTCTTCTTCTTTTTCCCGTGGGTTGTGCTCTCCTCCATAGAAAAAGGTAAACTTCATTTAACTAGTTTTTCCTTCCGATTCTGGTTTGCTCTTGTAACATTAAGTGATGTGTAAGTTTAAGGAAGGGTTTAAGAAGAGTAAAACTAAGAGGTGGATGTTTTATATGAGATTTAAGGAAATGGGTTTTTGAATGAAATGTTGATATATGAGTTTTTATTGAGGTTTATGAGTATATTTGACTTGTCAAAGAAGTAAATAAGAGATTCGAAGCTTGAGATGTGATTAAAAACATGTTAGGAAAAGTGATATGATTCTTGGGTTGAGATGTTTCTTGGAGATTTTAGAAGTTATAAGAGGCTAAATGAAGGAATATTAGTTGGATTAAGTAAAGAAGAGTTTAATAGTATTGTTGGAAGTAAAAGTAAGAGATTTAAAGGAAAATTTAGTAAAAATCGGGATGAAAAATGGTAAATCTGGGTAAGGGTATCGATACTGAAAGAACAATACCGATACTACAAGTTTAAATTTGATGAATTTTGATGAACAATATCGATATTGATGCAATCAATTCTAAGAGAAAGGTATCGATACCAGAGAATTCTAGAATTTTGAAATGGTATTGATACTGAAAAGGAGTATCGGTACCATAATATAGAAGTATCGATAGTAAGAGAAAGATATTGATACCATGAATTACAGAATGTAGAAATGGTATCGATACTAGAAAGGCATATCGATACCATAGTATAGAAGTATCGATACCATGGTAGGGGTACTGATACTATTGAGTCTGGAACTATAAGATAAGTTGAAATTGTTATAGAAATTAAGATAATAGTACTTTTGAGTATTATTAAAGAATAAATGTTAGAGGATATACTAACATTTGATATGGTACATGTCTTTAATGGATGTTTGTGTATTTCATAACCAAGCTCCTGAATCTAGTAAGAAAAAGAGCAAAAGTAAAGTTACTGAGTAGCCGACATCATTACATCTTATTAGTGAGAATTATCAGGTAAGTACATTTATTGTATTTATTGAGATGAAAAAGACTTGCAATGATTCAAATTAAAATGTTTTAATTTAATGTATGTTTTATGGTATTTAATATATTTACATTACATAAATGAAATGCATAACGGTGCATTAAAGGCATGAAAGGATGCCAAAAATGAAATGCATAATGGTGCATTAAAGGCATGAAAAGATGCCAGAAATGAAATGCATAATGATGCATTAAAGGCATGGAATGATGACATAAATGAAATGCATAACGGTGCATTAAAGGCATGAAAGGATGCCATAAATGAAATGCATAACGATGCATTAAAGGCATGGAAGGATGCCATAAATGAAATGTATAACGATGCATTAAAGGTATGAAAGGATGCCATAAAGGAAATGCATAACGATGCATTAAAGGCATGAAAGGATGCCATAAATGAAATGCACAATTGTGAATTAAAGGCATGAAAGGATGCCATAAATGAAAATAATGAATACTTATTAAAAAATAATGGGAAAATGTACATAAAGAAAGGTTTGTTGGACATACTAAGAATATTTATGATGATAACATGAAAGAAATTTTGTTTAGATAATAAGGACTTATCTAATCCTTATGGATGTTGTGAATTAGTTCGAAACTAAGAAATCATGATATACTTATGTATACATTAATGTTTCTTTACAATATTATGTCTCACTAAGTAAATATTTAACGTGTGTTGATTTTACGCGTAGGTGAAGGCAGAGATTAGTCGAGTAAGAAGTGCAACAGTAGCAACAATTATCATTACTTAAGGTTGACTCGTCAGTAACAATAGGACAATCTGGGCTATTTTGAAAAACTTAGTTGGCATGTAATTAAAGTACAAAAAATGCTCTGAATTGTACTTAAGTAGAACCTCATAACAGATTTCAAATAATGTTTTGATGTACATAAAACAAATATTATGTTTTAAGAAATTTGGAAACGAAATTTTAAGGGTTTTTAAATGAGGAAATATTTTAAAAGTGATGTGATCTTTATCTCGCGTACGAAAAGGGATACGGGAGATTGGTGTTACATTTATGGTGTCATTACAATGATTGATGACACTCCTTACTAATTGTAGTGTTATTATTATGTATGTCTTAATAGATGTCATAATCTTTGAACTCGCGAAGAGTGGGGGAACAAGAGATGAGAGAAGGAACTGGTAGCGAAAGTTACAAAGCTAATAGTGCACAACCGATTCCATCTGAAAATGCTAGTGCGCCTGCACATCAGGGGATTCTGGTGCCTGAGTTTGGAACTTTTATGCAAGCTCTTTACACCATACTGAATCTATTTCAACCTCCCCTACTCCTCCAGCATCGAGGATGTTGATCCCAAAAGAGCTGAAGAGCTTGGGAGCTCCAGAGTTCTGAGGAGAAGAGGGTGAGGGTCCTATGGAGGCTGACTTATGTCTTGATGTTATAATAATGCTCGAAAGTCTTCATTGCTCAGACTTTGAAAAGTTAGGTGGAGTTGTATCTTTACTTAGAGGATCAACTGAAGTATGGTGGTCAAATATTACGATGTATACACCACTGAAGCAAGTGACCTGGAAATTCTTCTTGAAGAATTCAAGAACAAGTATGTGGGTGAGAGGTTCAGGCGGGCAATGCTGTTAAAGTTCCTTAATTTGAAGTAAGGTGATTGAGTCATACATGATTTTGAGGCTGAGTATAAAAAGTTGAGCCGTTTTGCTACTGAAGTAGATCCAAATGATAAAACACAACGTGATTGGTTTATAGAGGGTTTAAGGCCAAAGTTGAAAGATATGATGTTGGCCTTGAACTTGCCAAGTTTGTAAGAAGTCATAAACCAAGCCAAGGCTATTGAAAGAGCCCAAGAGGAGACTTTAGCTGCGGAGCAAAGTTTACAGATGGGGAAAAGAGTAGGAATACCTTCAACTCCCCATCATGTTAAGAGAGGCAAGGGCTCGAGTTCCAGATATACTGATAGAGATAGTTATGCGACAGCTTCACAGAAAAATAGACAATCCCAATCTTTTGTTGCTAGCTTGGGTAGAGCATCTGGAGAAAGGACTCCATATCAATCATGTGGTAAATTGCACCATGGAGTATGCAGACTTCTCAGTGGAGCTTGTTTCCAATGTGGTGAGACTGGTCACTTTTACCAAAACTGTCCTAAGAAATCTGGGGATAATTCGGCGTAATCTGAAAGATCGGTGGCAGTGTCTAATAGAAGCAAAGGAAGAGGTAGATCTAGGGGACAATTCGATTCAATGCAGAGATAAGAGACTCGGGAGTCACTAGAATTTACAACATTAAGACCAATGAGGATCGAAATGACCCCGAAATCATAACAGGTACTTTCTATCTTTTTGATGTTCCTGTAATTGTTTTAGTTGACCCTCGTTCTATGCACTCATACATTAGTAAAAAGTTGCTTAGAGCCTGAGGAATTCCTTTAGAACCAATTGTTAGTGAGATGATAGCGGTAAAACTATGGATCACAGTGTGAAAGTGTTGAAAACATTTTGATATTTCGATATAACAAATTAAGTTAAATGAATTTTAAGATTTTCCAAAAATATTTTCTAAGTATATTCGATATAATTATTCGAATATCAAAATATTACTTCAAATCTTTCAAATGTCATTTTTAATCCTTATTCAAGTGTAAAATTAAGTTTTAATCTTAAAATAATTTCAAAACGATTTTACAAAATATTTCGAACCATTTCAAAGCCAAAAATTCCAGATTGCTCAGAAGGAACCGATTCCCCCCCAATGGGGTACCGATTCCCCCTGAATGGTTTGGCTCTAAGATATTCCAGTATGCTTGTAGGGAACCGATTCCCCCCAAGGGGGTACCGATTCCCCCATGATCAACGGTCGAGATATTTGAATTTTACACTTAGGAAACCGATTCCCCATGAGGGGGTACCGATTCCCCCCACGCTCCAAGCATAAATATTAATTATTTTCACACTTAAACGACTCCAATAACTTCATTAATTGATCCCCAACATTCAGAAGTGATTCAAGGTGTATTTAAACAAGCTTAGAAGCCATTGATCAAAAACAAGAAACATTAAACAACTAGAATTAAGAGAGAATCAAAGAGAAAGCATCAAACCTCAAGTTTGAGCATTTCAAGTCTATTTTTCATTCAATATTCATTTTACTTTCAAGAACACTTATTGTGCTCAATTTTATTTGTTCTTGAGTGTTCTTTCTTTGTTCTAGATTTGTGCAAACATATTTGCCTTGTGAGGTTTTTCTTGTACGTTTGTAAATTTGTAATATTCTCTTTGAGAAAAGAGTGTTCTCAAGAATTGGGGTATATTCTTGAGGGAATTGTAAGGTTATCTCTTTGGCCTCAAAAGAAAGAACAAATTAGTGAATTTGTTGGAAAATCCTTAGTGTGGATAGCTAAGGTAGTGGAGGTAGACTTTGGTTGATAAAGTCGAACCACTGTAAATCGCTGTGCAATTACTTTCAATTTTCTGCAAAAGCTTCCACCAAAAGTTTTATTGCCAATTCACCCCCTCTTGGCCGATTCAATCGATTGATTAACTCAACAATTGGCATCAGAGCCTAACTCATTTGAAGGTTTAATCGCCTCTTGAGTCGATTCAGGAAGAGTTACATCGATAATCAAAGTCATCAATAGCCTATACTTCAAACTTTGACTCCGGTCTCAATTCGATGCCCGTCAACAAGCCTCTTTTCTTCAATGGGGCTAATTATGCCTATTGGAAAAATAGGATGATGTACTTCATTCAAGCAAGTGACATGGGAACATGGAATTCCGTAGAAGAAGGATACATCAAGCCTCTCACTCATCCAATATTGTGGAGTGAAGGAGAGACAAGAATGTTCCAACTGAACTCCAAATCTATCCATATCATATTTTGTGCTCTTGGACCAGATGAATACGGAAGAGTTTCATCTTTTACAACCGTCAAAGAAATATGGGACAAACTTCAAGTCACTCATGAAGGTACCGATGAGGTAAAGAAATCTAAAATTAGTATTCTAACGCATAGCTATGAAAATTTCAGGATGAAACCAAATGAAGATATCAAAGTTATGACTGCTAGATTTTCAACGATTGTCAATGGTCTCAAATCATATGGAGAGATCATTTCAAATGAAAAGCTTGTGAGGAAGTTAGTCTACTCCCTTTCAAAATCGTGGCAATCAAAGAAGATGGCAATCATCGAGTCTAAGGTCCTAACGTCCTTAACTCTTGAAGAACTAATCGGTTCCCTTCTCACTCATGAAATGATGTTTGAAGATGAAGTGGACCTCGATAAGATTGACGAGACACTAAAGGATAAGGAGAATAAGAAAAACATTGGAGTTGCTCTCAAATCCACAAAAGATGAGAGTGATTCGAATGACGATGATGATGATGAGGAAATTGCATTATTTGCCAAACGATTCAGAAAGTTGATGATGCCCAACTGAGGAAGAAAATTCAAACGTCATGAAGGCTTCAAAACTGAATCGAAGGAGAAAGACCCGATCATTTGTAATGAATACAAAAAGCCAGGGCATGTCAAATATGATTGCCCATAATTGAAGAAAAAGGGTCAATTCAAAAAGAAGCACAAGGCTCATATAGCTACATGGAGCGATGAAGAAAGTTCTGATGAAGAGGAACAAGAAGTTGCAAACTTGTGCTTGATGGCTATCGGGGAAGATTCTAAGGTAACCTCTAACTCATTCGATTTGGATGAATTATCTTTTGATGAGTTATTAGAGGATTATAATGGGTTGGCTTCGGATTATAAGACTCTATTTTCAAAATACAAAAATGATATTTCAAAATTGAAAAACGAAAATATTCTTATATCCAAGACCAACAATGAGCTTGAAAGTAAGATCAAAGAATTACAAATCAAAATTATTGATTTTGAAAAAAAATACTGATTTGCATAACTTACTTTCAAAAGTTCATGATGATCATCAAAAGAAGATTGATGATCTTAAAACTTCTTTTGATAAAGTTGGAACAAAACGTTTTGAAAAAGGAGAAAATTCAAAATCCAACTTTGTTAGAAAAGATTTTAAAAACTGCAATCGCAGAGGTCCCCAAAGAACCTTTTGATAATGATAAAATCTGTGATGCTTGTGCTAAAGGAAAACAAAAGTGAGTTTCTTTTAAATCCATTAATGATGTGTCAACTAGTAGAGTATTACAATTGATCCATATAGATCTTTTTGGGCCAACTAGGACTACTAGCTTGGGTGGAAAACAATATGCATTTGTCTTGGTAGATGACTATTCTAGATATACTTGGGTTCTATTCTTAAGTACTAAAGATGAAGCATTAGAAAATTTCATCACATTTTCAAAAGTAATCCAAAACGAAAAAGGTTACTCTATCACTAGTGTTAGAAGTGATCATGGCACTGAATTTGAAAATCTTGGATTTAATGAGTTTTGTAATTCTAATGGTATTAGCCATAATTTTTCAGCACCTAGAACCCCTCAACAAAATGGAGTTGTTGAGAGGAAAAATCGAACTTTATAAGAAATGGCTAGAACCATGCTTTGTGAAAATAATTTGCCAAAATATTTTTGGGCAGAAGCCACAATACCACTTGTTATGTTGTAAATCGAGTAATGATTAGGCCAATTTTAAAAAAACTCCATATGAAATTTTCAAAAAAAAAAAGCCTAACATTAGCTATTTTCATCCTTTTGGATGTAAATGTTTTGTTTTAAACAACGGTAAAGAAAACCTTGGCAAATTTGATGCTAAAAGTGGTGAAGGAATTTTTCTGGGTTATTCCTTAAATTCTAAAGCTTATCGAGTATTTAATAAAAGAACTTTAGTTGTATAAGAGTCTATACATGTTGTTTTCGATGATAATATCCTTCCGAGGAAGGATTCTTGTGTTAATGATGATGTAGGTATTGTACAAGCAAATGACGTTAGACATGACGTTGGAGAATCATCATCAAAGGAAGAAACAAAAGATGAGAAAACTCATGATCCTCTCGAGAATCCAACCATTGAAGAAAGGGAAGTATCTTATCCAAGGGAATACAACTATGTCAAGGATGGTGAGATTATAGGTGATCCATCCAAAGGGGTAACAACTCGATCTTCTCTTAGAAATATTTGTAATTGTGTTGGATTTATCTCATGCATAGAGCCTAAGAATATTAAAGAAACATTAAATTATGAACATTGGATTATGGCTATGCAAGAAGAGTTAAATCAATTTGAGAGAAGTAAAGTATGGACATTAGTTGAAAGGCCTAGTAATAAATCTACTGTAGGTTCTAGATGGGTATTTAGGAATAAGCTTGATGAGAGTGGTAATATAGTGAGAAACAAGGCTAGACTTGTTGCTCAAGGGTATACTCAAGAAGAGGGCATAGACTATGATGAAACATACGCTCCCGTAGCTAGGATGGAAGCAATTAGAATGTTATTAGCATTTGCATGTTTTCATGAATTTAAATTATATCAAATGGATGTTAAAAGTGCATTTTAAATGGTTTTATAAAAGAAGAAGTGTACGTGGAACAACCTTCAGGTTTTGAAGATTCAAAATTTTCGGATCATGTTCTTAAATTGACAAAAGAACTTTATGGTTTAAAACAAGCTCCTAGAGCTTGGTATGAAAGATTGTCAAACTTTTTAATTGAAAAAGGTTTTTCAAAAGGGAAGGTTGACACTACATTGTTTTTAAAGAATAAAGGTAAAGATTTATTAGTAGTTCAAATTTATGTTGATGATATAATATTTGGTCCTACTAATGATGTTCTTTGCCAAAAATTTTCTAAGCTAATGCAAAGCGAATTCGAAATGAGCATGACGGGGGAGCTCTCATTTTTCTTGGGACTCCAAATCAAGCAAAGAAAAGATGGCATTTTCATCAATCAAGCTAAGTACGTCAAATATATGCTCAAGAAATTTGGACTGGAAAATGGCAAGCCTCATGACACTCTAATGAGTTTTCAACAAAGCTTGTCTTAGATGAAGGAGGTAAATGTGTAGATGTTAAATTATATAGGTCAATGATTGGATCTTTACTTTATCTAACTACAAGTAGACCGGACATTATGTTTAGTGTTTGCTTATGTGCTAGATTTCAATCATTCCCTAAGGAATCACATTTACTAGCTGTTAAGAGAATCTTTAGATACCTTAAGGACACTCATAGTTTAGGACTTTGGTATCCTAGAGACTCTAGCTTTAGCTTGCATGCCTTTTCTGATGCGGAATATGGAGGATGCAAATTAAATAGGAAAAGCACCTCCGGTACTTGCCAATTCCTTGGAAATATGTTGATTTCTTGGTTTTCAAAGAAACAAAATTGTGTTGCATTATCTACCACTGAAGCGGAATACATTTCAGTCGGTAGTTGTTGTGCACAAGTTTTATGGATGAAACAACAACTTTTTGATTATGGAATTGAAGTAGGTACTATTCCTATCAAGTGTGACAATACTAGTGCTATTTGTCTCACTAAAAATCCCATCCAACACTCTAGAACTAAGCACATTGAAATAAGACATCACTTCATTAGGGACCATGTCACTAAGGAAGATGTAGTTCTAGAATTTGTTGATACTTTGCATCAATTAGCGGATATCTTTACAAAGCCTTTAGACAAGGAAAGATTTTGGACACTTAGGAGAGAATTAGGTTTGACCAACCTATTTTCACTTAGTGTTTAAAATAATTTTAGCACTTTTAAGAATAAATGAAAAATGCATATAATAGTAATTTCTTTTCTACATATATTGCTTTTATTTAGGTGGAGTTTATGATTTTTGGTGAAAATTAACTTTATGTTTAAATAATTTTTAATGATAAATTTAATTGATTGAACATGATTAATTTTCAATATATGAGTTGCCAATACCACTAGAGAAAATTAATTTAGCATTTTGATTATTTAAAAATCAAATTTTAGTATTTTAGTGCAGAGGGAATCGATACCCCCCTTGAAGGGGAACCGATTCCCCCTTTAAAGGGGAACCGATTCCCCCTGTAGGGGAATCGATACCCCTCTGGGGTTCTGGTTTTTAACACGGGCATAACACCTAAAACCTCAAACCCTCAAATATTCTCTTCACACCGTTTCTTCTCTCTACACTCACCTTGTCTCCATATTTCATCAAAACATCATTTTTAATCGGAATTCTCTTCGAATATCATCTCCTAAACCTGTTGGAATCATCAAAAACGTGCAAACTTCATCTAATCTCACTCAAATCTGAAATTCTTCAAGGTATTTTTCTAAAACCTTTATTTAATCAATTTTTGATTTTAGAACTAGTTTTAATTAGTTCTAGGTTGAACTTTAGATCGAGCATTGATTGTTTAGTGATTAGAAACTATATTTTACAACTAATTTCATCAAAAACACAAGAATTTTCCAAAATTCTTTGAAATTTTTGAAATAAAAAAAATTGTTTTTCAAATTATTGTGTTTTGATTTAATTACGTTGTTGTTATGAAAACTATACATATATTGATTTTCAAAACCTTATTTTTCAATAAGTTTTTCAAAAACTTTGCCCATTAGGATTGGTTTACAGAACCTTGAAATATTGAGGACTCAATTGAGTTTTGGGATTGATTATTTTGCATACACATGTTTTTAAAAATGCAGGTTTTCTTTCCATTCTGATTATCTTAAACCATGTCTCATAAACGTTCTAGGGCCTCCTCTAGTCATTCTAACCAACCTCCAAACTCACCTCCAAATCCTCCATCTATCCCACAAATTCCTATTCCTAATCCCGATGATCCAAACATGACCATTCTCAATTCTTGTTTTAATGAACCCAGTCGTAAACAAAATCTCTACTATAGGTTTTGTCAATACTTTGAGTCCTACAAAATTCGGGAAGAACGCATCCCATCTCTTCAAGCCATGTTAGACATTAATTTTCGTCATCTTCCTACTCTTCATGAGTGGAAATTTGACAAACTCTTTGAGCTTGAACCCATTGTCTACCATCAACTTGTTCGTATCTTCTACTCTAATGCTGTTTGCATTAAAAACTGAGAGAAAACCTTAACCATAGGGATACGATCCTATCTTCTAGGATGATTCTTTCATATTGACTCGGAATCAATTGCCAAATCATTAGGATTAGAAAATGAAGGGTTAGACAATGAAAAACTTACGGTAGGATCTCAGTATAAACGAAAGGATAGTGCAAGTGTTCTAAACCTTCATGACTGTTTTCTTCACCTAATGATCTCTTGGTGGTTTCGACCATCCGGGGGCCGTTACTCTACTCTTTGTACCTTAGATCTATTTTGGCTTCATTGTGTCCAAAATAATCACAAAATTAACCTTCCAAGATTATTTTTGCTGAACTTGTCGAAACCGTAAATCTTGTTCCCAATAAGAAATTGTGTTCTTTTTTAGTTTACGGTTGTATTCTTAGTAATCTGTTTAAGAAGACTGGGCTTAGAGTTGGTCTTGATGCTTCCTTTCCCCTCAAAAACCAAATAAATCTTCTCTTTAACTAAATCGGGATGGAAGATCAATGAAGAAACTGGTCTTTGGGTTCGTACCGGTGAGCAACCGTATGAAGTTGACGACTCTGACGATGAACCAGAACAGCACGAGGAGCAAGCACGAGCAGATGAACAAGCACAGCCAGAGGATCAAATGCCTCCATACTTTCGATCCTTTATGGAGACATTCGATTTTCGATATGCTTCCATGGATTCTCGCTTCACTTCCATAGAATCTCATTTATCCACAATGGGAGCTCAACAATTGGAAATTCTCTGGGAGATGCGCACAAACAACGCTTCTATGAGTGAACGCATTGATGCACTCTCACATGAGATGGCCGCTATGCGAGCTCATTTTCCTCCTCCCGATCCTCCTACGGATGCTTGATTCTGTGTTATGCTTTAGTACTTTGAACTTAAAGCTTATTGTTTTAACATTTTGAATATTTTGGAATGTTTGAATTTGTGGATTGATTGACTTTGAATTTGTTTGGATTTATGGATGGTTTAAACTTATATTTCTATATATTTGGTGTGGTTAAATTTATTCATTATTGCATCATTTACATCATGTTAACTATATGACCAATTTTGCCATGTCACATTGTTTATGAATATCGATTATGAAACTAATGGCTAACGTTTCTCTTGGTTGTGATCTTAGCAGCTTAAGATATATATATATAATCAATTGGCTAAATGATTTCAAAACCTTGTTTCAAATCTTTTATGAGTCTTTTTGATTTAACAAAAAGGGGGAGAAATGTTAAAAGCGTTTTTAAAGAGAAGTAGTGTTAGAGTAAGGGGAGTAATTTCAAACTTGAAACTTGATTTCAAAATAAAATCTTAAAATTACTAAAATGTTTTGTTATATCAAAAAGGGGGAGATTGTTGAAAACATTTTGATATTTCGATATAACAAATTAAGTTAAATGAATTTTAAGATTTTCCAAAAAGATTTTCTAAGTATATTCGATATAATTATTCGAATATCAAAATATTACTTCAAATCTTTCAAATGTCATTTTTAATCCTTACTCAAGTGTAAAATTAAGTTTTAATCGTAAAATAATTTCAAAATGATTTTACAAAATATTTCGAACCATTTCAAAACCAAAAATTCCAGATTGCTCAGAGGGAACCGATTCCCCCCCAATGGGGTATCGATTCCCCCTGAATGGTTTGGGTCCGAGAAATTCTAGTATGCTCGGAGGGAACCGATTTCCCCCCAAGGGGGTACCGATTCCCCCTGATCAACTGTCGAAATATTTGAATTTTACACTTAGGGAACCGATTCCCCATGAGGGGGTACCAATTCCCCCCATGCTCCAAGCAGAAATATTAATTGTTTTCACACTTAAACGGCTCCAATAAATTCATTAATGATTCCCAACGTTCAGAAGTAATTCAAGGTGTATTTAAACATGCTTAGAAGCCATTGATCAATAACAAGAAACATCAAGCAACTAGAATCAAGAGAGAATCAAAGAGAAAGCATCAAACCTCAAGTTTGACCATTTTAAGTCTATTTTTCATTCAATATTCATTTTGCTTTCAAGAACACTAATTGTGCTCAATTGTATTTATTCTTGAGTGTTCTTTCTTTGTTCTAGAATTGTGCAAACATATTTGCCTTGTGAGGTTTTTCTTGTAAGTTTGCAAATTTGTAATCTTCTCTTTGAGAAAAGAGTGTCAAGAATTAGGGTATATTCTTGAGGGAATTGTAAGGTTATCTCTTTGGCCTCAAAAGAAAGAATAAATTAGTGAATTTGTTGGAAAATCCTTAGTGTGGATAGCTAAAGTAGTGGACGTAGACTTTGGTTGATAAAGTCTAACCACTGTAAATTGTTGTGCAATTACTTTCAATTTTCTGCAAAAGCTTCCACCAAAACATTTATTGCCAATTCACCCCCCTCTTGGCCGAGTCCATCGATCGATTAACTCAACAGAAAGTAACTCGGGTATGTAGAAAATGCCCTATAAAGATCCAAGGGATTATGTTCCAGGAAAACTTGATGGAGTTACCCTTCGATGAATTTGAAATCATTTTGGGCATGGATTAGTTGTCTTCACATTATGGATGAGTCGATTATCACAAGAAATAGTTGTTTCTAAAAGATGCAGAAGGCTCAAAAATCATAGCGATCGACAAAAAAGTAAAATCACCATCAAATGTGATATCAGCCATGACTGCAAGAAAAATGATATCAAAAGGATGTATAGCTTTTCTATCCAATGTGATAGACACTCGAATATCGAAATTTAGAGTAAATGATATTTCCACGATTAGGGAATTTCTAGATGTTTTTCCTGAGGAGTTACGGGGATTACCTCCATATCGTGAAGTAGAATTCAGGATTGAGGTTGACCCGGGTACCGAACCTGTTTCTATGGCTCCGTATCGAATTCTTCAACAGAGTTAAGAGAATTAAAAGCCCAGTTGCAAGAGTTACTTGATAAGGGATTTATCAGACCCAGTGTTTCTCCTTAGGGAGCACCGGTTCTATTTCTGAAAAAGAAGGATGGGTCTATGCGGTTATGTATTGATTATCGTAAATCGAATAAAGTAACGATAAAGAACAAGTACCCTCTTCTGAAGATTGATGATTTATTTGATCAACTGAAAGGTGTAATGGTGTTTTCTAATATAGATTTGTGGTCGGGGTACCACCAATTAAAGATCGAAAAAGTGGATATTTCCATGACAACTTTTCAGACTCGGTACAGATACTATGAGCTCGTGGTAATGACATTTGGACTGACTAATGCTCTTGCATCATTTATGGACTTGATGAACTGAGTATTCCAACCTTACTTGGATCAATTTGTGGTGGTATTCATAGACGATATTTTGGTATATTCCAAGTCAATAGAGGAACATGTTGACCATCTTCGGGTGGTTCTTCAGATAGTTCGAGAGAAAAAGTTGTATGCCAAATTGTCTAAGTGAGAATTTTGGTTATGTGAGATTTATTTCCTTGGCCATATAGTCTCCACAGAAGGCGTCAGAGTAGATCCTAAAAAGATTCGAGCTATTTTGGATTGGTAAACCCCAAAGAATACTTCTGAAGTCTGGAGTTTCTTGGGGCTTGTTGGTTATTATAGATGGTTCATGAAGAACTTTTCAATGTTAGCATTTCCGCTAACTAAGTTGTTATGAAAGGATGTACCTTTTATTTAGATTTAGAAATGTCAAAAAAGTTTTGAAAGGCTCAAGAGAATAGTAAAGAGGCCTTTGTGCTTGTACAACATGAGTCAGGTAAAGATTATGTAGTTTTCAACGATGCATCCCATAATGGATTGGGGTGTGTGCTAATTCAAGATGGAAAAGTTATGGCTTATGCCTCAAGACAGCTAAAGAATCACAAGAGAAATTACCCAACACATGACTTGGAATTGGCAGTGGTAGTGTTTGCTTTGAAATTTTGGCGTCATTATATGTACGGTGAGTGTTGCCATGTTTACACTGATCACAAGAGTCTAAAGTATTTGCTAACTCAGAAAGAGCTGAATTTGAGTCAGAGAAGATGGATTGAGCTTTTAAAAGATTATGATTTGATCATTGATTACCATCCAGGAAAAGTTAATGTGGTAGCTGATGCACTCAGTTGAAAGACTTTTGCAGCTTTATAGGCTTTAGATGCGCATCTGTCTTTAAAGGAAGATGATACCTTGATTGATGAACTTAAATTAAAGCTGATGCTTTTGGATCGGGTCAAAGAGAAGCAAGGTCAATATGAGAATTGTTTGGCAAGGATGGCACAAGTAGAAAAAGAAGAAACCAAAGACTCCGAAATTAGGGCTGATAGATGTTTATATTATCAGGGAAGACTTTGTATTCCCGATAATGAGAAATTGAAGAAATATATTCTTTACGAGGTACACTATAGTCCTTAGACAATGTATCCAGGCAGGAATAAGATGTATTACGATTTAAAGAGTCGTTATTGGTGTTCTAGTATGAAAAGAGCTATATTGGAGTTTGTTGCAAAATGTTTGAAATGTCAGCAAGTGAAGTATAAACATCAGGTGCCTTCCGGATTTCTTCAATCGATATCCATTCCTGAGTGGAAATGGTAACGAGTTACAATGGATATTGTTTCATGGCTACCTTTTTCACTAGGTAAAAAGGACTCCATGTGGGTAATTGTAGATCGATTGACCAAGACATCTCATTTTATTCCAGTTCGAGTAGATTACTCAATGGATAAGTATGCAGAGTTGTACATAAAAGAGATAGTTAGATTGCATGGAGTGCCTATATCAATAGTGTCCGATCGATACCCAAGGTTTACTTCAAGATTCTGGAAGTATTTTTATGAGGCATTGGTACTCGATTAAATTTCAACATAGCTTTTCATCCGCAGATAGATGGGCAGTCAGAACGAACCATTCAGATACTAGAGGATATACTAAGGACATGTGTAATGGAATTTATAGGATCATGGGAAAGATATTTTCCTTTAGCTGAATTTGCTTATAACAACAGTTACCAATCAAGTATTAAGATGGCCCTGTATGAATCTATGTATGGAAGGAAATGCCGAACAACATTAAATTCGTTTGAACTTAAAGATCGAAATCTAATTTTCCCAGATTTGATGAAAGAAATGGAGGAGAAAGTAAAAACTATTCAGGATAATTTAAAGATAGCATCCGATCGACAGAAATCTTATGCTGATTTGAAAAGAAAAGAAATCGAATTTCAAGTGGGAGTCAAAGTATTTCTCAACGTATCACATTGGAAGAATGTATTGCGATTTGGAAAAAAAGGAAAATTTGGTCCGAGATTCATTGGACCTTATGAGATCTTGAAAAGGGTCAGACCCATAGCTTATCAATTAGCATTGCCTCCGGATATGGACAAGATCCACAATGTTTTCCATGTATCAATGCTTAGAATGTACATATAAGATCCATCTCATATCATCATGCCATACGAGATAGAGATCCGATCAGATTTAACTTATGAGGAAGAACCAATTAGTATATGGGTTAGAGAAAATAATGAGTTACGTAACAAGAAGATTCATGTAGTTAAAGTGCTCTGGAAGAATCATAAGGTTGAAGAGGCTACTTGGGAAAGAAAGGAAGATATGAGACTGCAGTTTCCACATCTTCAGTTCAGGTATTTCTTTAAATTCAAGGACGGGTATTTCTGAATGGGGAAAATTATAATACCCCAAATGGTAGGTTAATAACTATTTTGAAAGAATTTAAAATTTTGAGGATTTAATTTGATAAATGTTAAAGTATCAGGAATGATTGAGTAAGACCAATTAGTAAGAAATGGATTATTGAAAGGGCATTTTGGTCATTTAGTCTTTTCTTTTATTAGGGATGTAAGAAAAGGGGAAAGTTAAAAAATTAAGTTAAGTTACTCATTTTCTTCTTCCTCCCGTGGGTTGTGCTCTCTTCCATAGCAAAAGGTAAACTTCATTTAACTAGTTTTTCCTTCCGATTTTGGTTTGCTCTTGTAACATTAAGTGATGTGTAAGCTTAAGGAAGGGTTTAAGAAGAGTAAAACTAAGAAGTGGATGTTTTATATGAAATTTAAGGAAATGGTTTTTTGAATGAAATGTTGATATATGGGTTTTTATTAAGGTTTATGAGTATATTTGACTTGTCAAAGAAGTAAATAAGAGATTAGAAGCTTGAGATGTGATTAAAAACATGTTAGGAAAAGAGGATGATTCTTAGGTTGAGATGTTCCTTGGAGATTTTAGAAGTTATAAGAGGCTAAATGAAGGAATATCAATTGGGTTAAGTAAAGAAGAGTTTAATAGTATTGTTGGAAGTAAAAGTAAGAGATTTAAAGGAAAAGTTAGTAAAAATTGGGCTGAAAAATGGTAAATCTGGGTAAGGGTATCGATAGTAGAAGAACAGTACCGATATTACAGGTTTAAATTTGAAGAATTTTGATGAACAATATCGATACTGATGCAATCGATTCCAAGAGAAAGGTATCGATACCAGAGAATTCTAGAATTTTGAAATGGTATTGACTGAAAGGGAGTATCAGTACCATAGTATAGAAGTATTGATACTAAAAGAAAGGTGTCGATACCATGAATTACAGAATGTAGAAATGGTTTCGATACTAGAAGGGTGTATCGATACCATAATATAGAAGTATCGATACCATGGTAGTGGCACCAATATTATTGAGTCTGGAACTATATAATAGGTTGAAATTGTTATAGAAATTGAAATAATAGTACTTTTAAGTATTATTAAAGTATACATGTTAGGAAATATACTAACATTTAGTACGATACATGTCTTTAATGGATGTGTCGAAACGAATTTTTTTTGGTGGGGGCGAGATTTTGAAAATCGCGTCAATTTTAATTATTCTATTTATGGTTGATTTTTATTTAAAAACAATACGATTTTAAAAAACCTCTCGTTTCGAAAAATTGGAAATTCCTTTAATAAAAAAACATATGGTTCGAGGAGTCGCCACCAATATTTGATTAGGGTGTGATTGGGAACCTAAAAATGTTTTGCCATTTTAAATAAAAATTAATTTTAATTAAAATGCCAAATAGATGTATGCGTTACCAAAATTCGAGTTCGGGAGTCGGTTACGCGTGGGGAAGGATTAACACCCCCATAGCGCCCTAAATCGGTACCTAGTCGATTAATTAATGTATTTGCAATGAATTTTACGAGTTTAACTTTAATTTAATTTTTGATCCCTTAAAACGACAACAATGTGAATTTTAAAATATTCAAAAGCTACGAAAGAGGTTAAATTACAATTACCAAGCCATTAGAAAGATAAACAATATTCGATTATTTAAATATATTGAGACCAGATCTTTAGGTGAGTTCTAACAATATTTTCTCAAAAAATTTAAATAATCGAATATTTCCTTTTCTTTCATTCCCAAATTTTAAGGTGAGTAATCAAAATTTTTGGTGACACTGATGAGATACACTTGTAATTTAAAATCGTTGAAAACAGTTTTCTAGTGAGTTAAGAGAAGTCATTCCGGCAATTTTAAATTAAAAGGGTATTACCCTTAATCCAATTATGTGATTAGGTCAAGTTATGCAGGTGAGGATAATATGCAAAAATACAAAATGATTCCAAAAAAAACCTATATCTAGATAAATAAACAAATAAATAATAATGCCCTGACAAACAAACATAAGGACTTAAAAGGAATGAGCATAACACGTTAAAGTTAAAATCATAAATTGAGCACAAATTAAGTTCTAAAATATAAACCATCATATTCCATGTACTGAAATTGAAATAAATTCCTAAACATACGTAGGACTTAAATTAAATGCACATAAAATAAAGGAACAAAATTACAAACATGAAATTTCGACCTAGTGATTAAAATGAAACATGCAAAAAAAAAAAGCAAAATGTCTAAACAAACTGAAACTGAATACACTACTAATTCAGGACTAAAATTAAATTTGGGTAAAATAAATAAATAGAAATATAAACATGCAAACTTTGAAGATCAAATACTTGAAACAATATAAATAACAAATTTACTGGGGACCGAAATGAAATGCGCATAAAACTTAAGAACCATATCAAAATATTACAGAACTTCAAATCAAGGACCAAACCATAATTATTTAAAATTAAAGGGAGCCTTTACGTAATTAAACCTATCACAGACTCAGGTTCTACACGACGCCGTTTTACTCTTCTAATATATGTAATATATAGGGCAAAAACTAAACCATAATTCCAAGTTTCCTCTCTCTCAAGGGTGCTGTTCTCATCTTCTTCGCCTCTCTCTTCTCACATTCCTTTCTTTTTCACCGAGAAAACCCACAAAACCAGTGATCACCGCTTCTCAATAGTTCACAAGCTAAGGGTCTTTAAACACTCATCTTTTAAGGTAAACGCTTCCTTATCTCTCTATTTCTATTATTTCTACTCACATAAATTTACATGCAAGACAATTTGAATATAAAAAACGAAACAAAATACCTTATGAAAAATGAATATTTCCTTATTGTTTTCTTTTCAAAAATGCGTAGGAACCCTTACATCGATTACTTTGTTCCAAACAAAAAATCTAAATAGGGAAGACCCATTACCAACCTCTCTATTCTTTTTTCTCTTGATGAATGTTCTCCCCCCTTTACTGTTGAAAAACTGAGAGACCCCCTCTTTTTCATTGCTGCTTGCTAATGGTTGATCTTCATTTCATGTTATCTCGTTCCCTACCCTCTTTTCCAATGGTTGTTGATGAACCCCCTATGTTGATGAGCTTTTTTCGAATGTAATCCTTCCTTTTTTAGCTAGTTTTTCCTTCCTCCTTATCACTCGTGTCCCCTCCTCTTGAAAACAAAAACAAATTCTTGGTTATAGGCTCGAGCACAGTGAGTATGGACGACGGTAGTGGCTTTGGTGAGTGGTCGAATGGCGCAGGTGGGTGCCGTTGGGAACTGATGATGAATTTGTTAATGTTTTTTTATTATCCCCATAATATGCTTTCCCCACTTAATGTGTTGAATATACTAATGTTTTGTATTTTGCAGGGCATGGGGTCTTCACGAGGGGCATGGATAGCATGGGTGGCCGAGTTTTGGGGTGAGTGATGTCGGAGTACTAAGTTGGAGTGATCCACGTAGGAAGCATGGGCAGCATGGGTGGTCTTCACGTGGGTGTTGTAGTGCTTCACATGGGGAGCTCGATGGTGGACCACTATGGCACTAAGTGTGGGTCTTTCTTGGTGGGTGACAATAGCTCGGCCTTTGGAGAGTTGCGCACTATCTCGGTGCTCTGGAGTGGTGTGCTCATGGAGCATGGGCGTTGGATGCTGGAGCGCTATCGGGCATGCACGAGCAGGGCGTGGGTGACGGGGAACCGAGCTGCTCGGTCGTCGTGCTTGACGTGGGGTACTAGAAGTCTGTACAGCTGGTGACTGAGTGACGTGGAATAGAACAAGGCCTTCACTTGGGGTGTTCAGGTGTTGGAGCTTCACATGGGAGCTAGCTGTCAAAATTGAGTCTGGGTCGGGATTGGATTTAATTACTGTTGGGCTTCATTTGTTGGGCCAGAATCTTGAGCTTGCAATTAATTTGGCTTGTAATTGGACTTCAAAGATGTAAATGGACTTTAGACACTTAAATTTGGATTGAACTTCAATTTCGATTTATATCTAGAATTCCAAAATATATGGTTACAATCCAATTAAGCACCTAAAGTTGCTCAATTTTCATATTAACCCAAATGCAAGATTCCATTCATCATTCATCAATGCCCACATGTCATTCGAATTAATTTCTCATCAAGCACAAATATCTTCAAATTAATTCTTGATTATCTTCAAATGGATTTAAAAGGCCCGAACAAAATTAGGGTATTACAGTTGCCCCTCTTTGGTCATTATTGTGAACACAAGAATGTATAAAAGACAAACAATGACCTAATTTTGTCTGACCGCAGCGTCTTTTTCCCTTCTTCAGTATTCTGTTGACTTTCGCCTCCATCTCACGTGCACAAAACCCTTTTAATCGATTGCTCCGCTTCTTCGTACCCGAGAATCTTTGATTTCCTTCCACATCTGATGATCCGATGGTTTGCTCCAACACTCTTCTTATAAGGCTTAAAATTCCTGGATGACTTATCATCTTGGTATGAAAACATCCTACCCGAAGGTCTTATGAATGACCCGAAGGATTTATTATTTTGCTCGAAAGACTTAGAAATTACCCAAAAGATTTAATCATCATGCTAGAAAGACTTACTGATGGCCCAAAGGATTTCATTATCATGCTCGAAAGACTTACTGATGGCACTTACTAATGGATTTGCTTCATTACTCTTCCGTGAAGGCTTACAATTTACTCGAAGGATTTAATCATCATGCTCGAAAGTCTTACTGATGGACCAAAGGACTTCATCATCATGCTCGAAAGACTTACTGATGGCACTTACTGATGAGTTTGCTTCACTACTCTTATGTGAAGGCTTACAAATTACCCGAAGGATTTAATCATCATGCTCGAAAGACTTACTGATGTACCAAAGGACTTCATCATTATGCTCGAAAATCTTACTGATGGCACTTAGTGATGAGTTTGCTTCACTACTCTTCTGTGAAAGCTTACAAATTACCCGAAGGATTTAATCATCATGATCGAAAGACTTACTGATGACATTTTCTGATGAGTTTGCTTCACTACTCTTATGTGAAGGCTTACAAATTACCCGATGGATTTAATCAGCATGCTCAAAAGACTTACTGATGGCCTGAAAGACTTACTAAGCACGAAAGTTTGGGAATCGCCTTCTTAATTTTTAAAAATTTCATTTTCTTAAAACATCACTTTCTGATTTTCTCAAATTGATGTGAAAACATCCTACCTGAATGTCTTATGGATGGCCCAAAGTACTTATCATCTTGCTCTAAAGGCTTACAAATGACCCAAAGGATTTAAGCATCATGATCGAAAGTCTTATTGATGGCCCAAAGGACTTACCAAATGCAAAATTTTAGAAATCGCCTTCTTAGTTTTCAAAGATTTCATTATCTTAAAGCATTACTTCATTTTTTTTAAAAATTCATGTCAAAACATCCTATCCGAAGGTCTTATGGATGGCCCGACGGACTTATCATCTTGTTCTAAAGACTTACAGATGGATTTGCTTCATTATTCTTTGGTGAAGGCTTGGGATGAATTTGCTTCACTGCTCTTCGGTGAAGGCTTAAAATATTCACTTCTTAATACACGAGAATCTTTGCTTTTTCTCCTATTTCTGATGGCCCTTACTTCAAAGTAATACTTCTTATGTGGATTATACCTCCTTAGTTTTCAGGGTATTCCTCTTTAAACGTGATTTCTTGCGTTTAAGGTTTAAAATACTCCTTTCAATCTTCAGGATTTTAATATTCTGTATATTCTCTTTTCACTGGAAGATCTGTCAAATCATGCATGAAACACGAATGCAATTAAATGTATCAGTGTAATGCATTTTCTTTTATGCAAATGATGTTCTCATGAATGCATAAATGTCGACTCAATCTTCAATTGACTTCAAAGTGGCAAACTCAGTCTTCTTCTACTTGACCACTTCTTCCCAAAGTCTACTCATATATCCATGGAGCAACTCATAATTTCCAACTTGCATTTTTGAATATCCATCTAATCTTCTTCTGTCTTCTTGTCGTCTTTGTTTTCTTTCTTCATTTCAGAGAAAGTGTTTTCAACTTCTTGCTACAGTCAGAAATATGACTGTGTTACCTTATTTTTGGAGACTATGTATATGACTAGGCCAAACTCCATAAAGATCAAAGGGGGTGTTGTGTCTATTCTGATTTGACTCTTACAACATATCACAAGGAGGATTTATCCCCATTTTTCATGTCACCACATCTAATCAGATATTAAACAAGGCTCATCGATACCATATCATGTCGAGAGGTTTATCAACAGCCCATCATTCAACCTTAGTTGGTTCCACTAGTTTCTTGCTGTTTAAAATCCCATTATCCTTTCCGTGGAAAGAAATCTTCATCACTTCTCCTTTTTTTGGGTTGTAGAAAATAACCTTCACCTTGGGTAATAGAAACAACACATGATCGCAATACTGATTCACCACCATACTCACTGGTTCGTAAAACATTTGACAACACATTCATCTTTTCATGTGGCTTTGCCCATATCTTTCAACTGGAGAAGCTCTTCGCATAGCTTTTAGGGTTTTTGTATGGTATTACAAGGATACCAAAACTTAGTAGAAATTAAAGTGGAATGTTTTGGCTCGCCAACATTAATGCATACGAAATCACTAGAGTAATGCAACTGATGATGGACAAAATGATCATATACAGTAAACCATATTGTCATTGATTCACTATTTTAACTCTTTATATATTTCTATCCCATTGTAACTATTTGTTCCATTCAATGATCATTCCAGAGGTTTTCATAGGCTTCCAAAGATGCCCCACATTAATACCTCTAGCTGAAACAAGCCTTCACTAATGCCCCAACACCTCAAATTGTATGGCTCATTCTCAATGCCCTATTGGTTTGAATCTTATCATCTCCACATGATGTGGGTTCAATCATGCCCCAACATTATCTTATACTGGTAAGGGCCTTCAAAATGGCCAAACACTTCACATTGTAAGGCTCATTCTCAATTCCCTCTTGGTCTGAATCTTGTCATCTCAAAATGATGTGGGTTCAGTCATGCCCCAAAGTGGGTACCCATGGTTTCGTGTCCAACATATACTAACTTGAATATTCTCATTATGATGTCACTACACAGTAGTATTGTCAAGTAGTTTGAGGGTGTCTCTTTACATTGTTATAAATACTTAAGGAGTGATCAATTCTTCTAACAAAATGTCTTGCATTTTATACAAGATGTAATATGTGTCCCTTTTGAATAGTGAGATCATCTTTTTCTTGATGGGTTACTGATAACGTCACAAAGAACTGTTACAAGTTCTTATTCTTCATCCATTCTGATCTCTTAGACCATCTGCTTCAAAATGGTGGAATGTTTCATGTTCTGCCATTGCTTACTCTTCTTCTCCACTAGAGGCACAATGAGCCTTACCAGCTTCAAGGACCTTTCACATTTGAAACTATCCTGTTTGAAAATGTTTTTCCCCTTTTTCTTATTTTAGGGATCAAAGAATGAAAGAATTTTATAAAACGTTGTCTCTTAATTCAGGCTCACAATCGAATCAAATCATAAACATGAATTCATAGAATATAAAAAGAATCAATAGCTCTTTAATGTTTTTAGAGTTATAGCTCTTTGACAAGTGTCAAAATTGAGGGGTTAGCTTCAGGTTGGCTTACTATCTTATAAGGTTTTGACCACCAAAATGTCATTTCTTTCTTGATCATTGTGAACATCGCAACGTGCCCTTCTTTCTTGGCTTGGTATTTTAATCGGATGCGGACAAAATGACGCAACTAGCATAATCAATTCCTAGGCTTTCTAGAACACTTCTACTTCAGTTCTCTAAAATCTTCCATTTGTTCAAGCTTCGTAGACTTCTCTAACCAAGGCAATGCAAAAATATCGATCTAAAAACGAAATTCCTGAGTGCTCTTGTGAAATTGACTATAACAGGTATTCCTCAACTCCCTTAGTCCATCTTTACCGCAACTCATTATTTAGATAAACATGATTTAATTTGCCATTTTCTGGCTAGCTGGAATCAGCTTTATTGTAATTTGCCTTTATCGGACTAGCTGAAGTGTTCATCTCATCACAAAGTCTTTGACTTGAGAATCTCATTGGAGCATACACTGAATTATCGAGTACCCGATCAAGGTCATGGTTTGAATATAATTTATTCATAAAGCCAGGGCTTTCAAGTTTCCTCTATAACCAATTGCCTTAGCAGAATATCTCAACTTTATTGTATACATATACTATAATCACTTTTATCAGGCTAGCTGAATTATATCCATAAAGACGGGGCGTTTAACCAATTACTCTAGAGGGACATCTCTACCTTTATTGTATACATATAATATTATAATTTGGGTGTACATATCCAATTTCTTAAGCTTGTCAAGAAAAACCTGTCATAATCTAGGTGTTGTTGAAAGTCATAAAATCTCATCGTTAGAGTTCAATTTCCAAGCAACTAACCTAAACTAGATTCACCTAATTGATTATTCCATCTGTAAAGATCATAATCATCATTGAACGTCATCAACAAAAGTGTGGTCTAGTCAGTTTTGTAACATCATACTCAAGAGATGCCCCATGTTGTCCGCTCTTGTGCATACCTGAATACCAAGCCTATTGTTCATCCCCTTATGATAGAAGAAGACTATATTGGTCCCTGCAATAGAAAGGTATGGTGTTCGATTGCATTTTCTGGGGGTAAGGTTAAGGTCCTTGCTTTATCGGGTTTCAACCTTGTCATTTTATCAAAGATTTATAACTCTAATCATTTAAAGAGTTTTTGATTCAGTTGATATTCAAACAATTTCAAGTTGTAAATTTGATTCAATGCTCACAATCTTTAGAGTAACATGAATTCATTTAAATATCATTCCAAAAACTGATGAGAAAGTTAAAAAAAACATGTTCAAACAAGATGTTGTAAATGTCATAAAATTTCATGAAATGAATTCTTCCTAATTAGGATGCCCCATTACTCATCTAATGTAGCAACACCTGACCAAAACGGATGCTACATTATATTCTTTGACGCTCCACTCGAGCTCGTCATCCACTGTTTCACCAATTCTTGTGTCAACATCCCATTTTCCACAAGCATCTCTATCTCCTTCAATAGCAGCCTACAATTCCCCGTAGAATGCCCCAATGCCCCTAAGTGAAGATCACAGGCACTATCTTGATCATAGCTGTGAGCAGAAGGGTCTGATTGCACTTTCACTGGCCTCAGTGTGAGGTATTGACCTTTAACCAAATGGGGATACAGATCCGAGATAGAAGTTTGAAACACTTTTAAAGTATTTTTTGATCTTGGGAATTTCTTTGGACGACTCAAGTAATTTGCTACCCCTTTGCTTTTGCGATTGCGGGAGCTCTGGATGTGACATTTATTTACCTCATCAACCTTTTCCTTTTGATCAGTTGGACCTCTGGAAGTGACTTTCAAGTTTTCTCTGCTGATTGCATCTTCAATTAACTCTCCAGCCATCATAAGATCCTTAAATCCATTCATCAAATTTCCCAGCGTTAACTCAAAGAAAAGAGCTGGGAGAGAATCGTGAAACATACATGATATTTCTTCTTCTAGCAAAGGAGGTTGAACTTGTGCTACCACTTCTCTCCATCTTAGGCCATGTTCTTTAAAGCTCTCAGTAGCTCTCATCCTTATCCTCTGAAGGTCATGATGTTTTGGGGCTAAGCCTTTATCATATCGATATTGCCCCAGAAAAGCATCAACTAGGTTAACCCATGTCTTGATATCCTCTCTGTTCAAATGATTGTACCATACCACATATGGGCCAGCAATACTATCATGGAAGAAATGAATTAGCAAATTATCATCATTTAAGTACACTTCCATCTTTCTGTAAAACATTTTCAGATGAATTAGGGGGCAACTAGTGCCATTATATTTTTCAAAATTTGGCACCCTAAATTCATGTGGGATGACTAAATCAGGGACCAAACTGAATTCCCTAGCTTATAACTCCTTGTGAGAGGCATTAACAACCTTCATATCTTTAATGGCTTCATTCAACCACTTGAATTCATCTTCAAATTGCTCATAATTGATAAGGCTCATCCTTGGGTTTGAGTTAGATGCTCCGGGGAAGATTATTACTTTTGATGCATTAGTATGATGACATTGATTTCCTTTATCATCCATTTTCTCTTTACCAACAGCTCGTGGTGGCAACACCTGGATCATTTGATTCGATGCACCTTGTAGAGAACCAGATGCTTGATTCCTCGTACCTTGTTGTAACTCGACCAACTGCTCTTGTAACTGATCTTGCGATTCCTTATTAGATTGCTCCATTGTTTCCATTTGTTTGTTTATAACATTGAGGAGCGGTATGAATGAATGATCTTGTTATTACTGTCACATAACCTCCATTATTTCCATGTTTTTATAATTAATCCATATAAAATGCTTAAATAAATACATGCAATGCAAATGCAAATGCTAAATGCAAATACAAATGGTGTCATTCAGAGTGACCATCTTAAAACAACTTTCATTGAACACAAAGGTTTCGGTACATTAAACAAACTTTTACAAATAATGGACAGCTTTCGCCCCTAACCTTTCTATCTCATCCAAAAGACAATTTAACTTCCACTCATGCTCGGGTGTTGAATTGTCAATTTGCTTCAATTTTCTTGTAAAGCCAGCTAAATCAACCCATTTATGAGCCACACTGATTGCTTAGGTCATAGCTTTTTTCATGACATTGTCCCTTTTCTCTATCTTGAGTGCCAACTCTCGAAGCTGTAGACACTATTGTTGAATCTTCCTTGTAAGAAAGTCATTACGGTTATGAAACTCTTGCATAAGATCACTACAATCATCCACCATCTTCCTCAACTTCTTGTTCTTGGCTCTAGTGGCTTCTAGCTCAGCGTCAGTCTCCCGCTTGTGGCGTTGATATGAAATTTCCATATTAGCAATGGACCTGTTCAACGTCTGATTTTGAACTTGACATCTACCCAAATCATTGATAGTTGTATTGCGCCTTTTCTCTGTCATCTATTGATCATGATAAAACTTCTCCGCTCGGCCTTCATGCACCTTGCAATTCTTTCTCCACTGTTCAACATCATTCTTCAGTTTAGCGATCCCTATTATCCACTCCTCTGGGACATTTCTTATACCAGCAAATTTAAAGGCTTGACTGATCCTTTGAAAAACATCCCACATGGCTCCACCTTAACAGAACAATCAGTCAACAAACCCGATCAACCTTTCATTTTGAACTCTAAAACTTCATGATCCAAAAGATGTTGGACTCGATGTTTAAAGGCGGTGTAATTCTCAATGGAATGTCCTTGAACCCCAACATGATATTCACAAATAACATTGACGTCATACCAATTTGGATACGGAGGCTGCAAACGCTTCATATAATGTGGGGCCCCTCGGGCCTCTGAAAGCTTATCAAATAACTCCTTATATGATATAGGGATAGAATCAAAACGAAAGCCACCTCTCTGATTGGATTGAACTGGAGTCTTCAGGTTTATTTCTCTTGACGCTGTTGGGAGTAGACTATCAAATATCACTGAGTTCTGAATGCATGGCTTCTTTTCATCCTTTTGAATTTCTACAGTTTCCACTATTTCTTTGGCGTTTCCAAACAGCTTGTTGATACGAACAATGATTGTGCATGGCTTCTCATACTGGTTAGAATCAACAGGCTCTAAAGTAGTCTATTGCATATTTGCCACCTCAAGGTTACTTTCATCGAGCTCTTTCTTTCCTGTTGTAAAAGTACCACTTCCTTTGGACAAAGCATATATCTTATCCATCATCCTGAACATCTGCTCTTTTATCTCTCTTATCTCCTTTTTCTCTTCCTCAACCATGCGATCTTTGGGTGTAGATATTTCCACTATTCTTGAATCTTTCTTAGGATGCCATTTCTCAGTTGTGTTATAGCTTGTTTGATCACGAAACCCATTGTCCATAATGAAAACCGTTTACTATACTGACCACTCACAAATCGACACCTTTTGATTATGTCATGATCATGCAATGCACACAAAGAGAAAAACAACATAAAAACAAGTTAGTACAAATAGGATAACAAAATGACAAAAAGCAACAATAGCAAAATAAATAAATTAATAAGTTAATGCAAAAATAAGAATGCAAATGCAAATGCACGAAGTGTTAATTCTGAAAGTGACCACTTATAGAACAACCTTCATTTAGACGACAAGAATTCAATAAGTACACCATGTAGTCAAAATATAAATGTGATTTTTCTCTTCATTTCTTGAGTTGTACTCTTCATGGAATCTAATATTGCACCCCAAAGTTGTCAGCGTATTTTATCCCCTTTGATGACGTCGGATGTCCTTAAATTGAATCTTGAAATATCCATTCTTACCTCCAATGCGAATTGGTCTTCATGTCTTTATGAAGGGTCTTCCCATCCTTGGTATGATTGTATCCATCTCTTGAGTGAACATCTTGGCCATTGGACCATTAAAGGAATTCTCCAATCAGCTTCAAATTCTTCATTCATCGAACGTCCTTCTTCATGGGTCGTTCGAACATCTTCGAATCTCCCCGTTTTGACTACATGGATGAGAATTTCTTGCCTCAATATGGCCAGCCTTCTTATTAGTCAATTACTTGCGAATTAACACCCCTCAATGACATGAAGATGTAAATGCAATAAAATCACAATAAGATAGACACTGAACAAAAATGGGTTAGTACACATAAGATAAACAACAAGATAATTAAGTATTATAAACATCAAATAAAACCTACCCTCGCATGCTAGCTACCCAATCATGCTTTAGTAGATCCTACCCGACATGATATCTACCCTTATTCTTTGTTGTTCACAAAAAATCCTAACCTCATGGTATCTAATTCACATACTTCGTACGGAAATATAAAACCTAACCGCATGCTTTTCTAGTTCTCATACTTATTGCAAAAATAAATTCAAGGAAAAGGTTAGAATGAGTTTCCCCTTTGTGTCTGCAGACAGAGATTCAACATAAGATGGAAGAGTTTTGGTATCACTAAAAAGGTCCTCGAATTATCGTTTGCTGGTGCCCCCTTAGGCTTGCCAGACCCTCGACCCTCACCCATTATAGGCTTAAACGAGCCAAGTTTAATTCGAGATGATACATTTCCCTATGTCTATGCGAGGAAACTCAATGTTTCGCTCGTAAACATAAGGCATGTACCCCAGAGGTTACTTACTAAAGCTCATGCGGAGAAAAATAATTTTTATCACGTATGCGTAGTGTTCACCCCTACTTAACGGGACATAACACAGTTAGAAGGCTCTAAATATCGACAGGTTATAGCGACAAATGGAGAAAACTCATAATCCTTTGCCCCGATCCAAGAAAAACAACAGACTAAACTGAAGGTCAGAAAACTGAAACATTTAAATGAAACGTTAGTACGACTATTTACTAGTTAACCAATTCACAAACTAAAATGCAAACAAGAAATTTAAAATAAACAAGGGATCAAAAACCAAATTAGAACGAACTTATAACTTTAATTTGCAAAGACAATTAATTAATCGACTATCGGCTTGACTCTCTAAAAAAATTCAAGCAGATTCGCCAAGGTGTCAAAACGATTTTTTCTGGGTGGGGGCGAGATTTTGAAAACCGTGTCAATTTTAATTATTCTATTTATGCTTGATTTTTAATTAAAAACAATGCGATTTTAAAAAACCTCTTGTTTCAAAAAATTGGAAATTCCTTTAATAAAAAAACATGCGATTCGAGGAGTCGCCACCAATATTTGATTAGGGTGTGATTGGGCACCTAAAACTTTTTTCCATTTTAAATAAAAATTAATTTTAATTAAAACGACAAATATATGTATGCGTTACCAAAATTCGAGTTCGAAAGTCGGTTACGCGTACGGAAGGATAGCACCCCCACAGCACCCTAAATCGGTACCTAGTCGATTAATTAATGTCATTGCAATAAATTTTACGAGTTCAACTTTAATTTAATTTTTGATCCCTTAAAACGACAACAATGTGAATTTTAAAATATTCAAAAGCTACGAAATAGGTTAAATTACAATTACCAAGCCATTAGAAAGATAAAGAATATTCGATTATTTAAATATATTGAAACCAGATCTTTAGGTGAGTTCTAACGATCTTTTCTCAAAAAACTTAAATAATCGAATATTTCTTTTTCTTTCGTTCCCAAATTTTAAGGTGAGTAATCAAAATTTTTGGTGACACTGATGGGATACACTTGTAATTTAAAATCGTCGAAAACAACTTTCTAGTGAGTTAAGAGAACTCATTCCGACAATTTTAAATTAAAAGGGTATTACCATTAATCCAATTAGGTGATTAGGTCAAGTTATGCAGGTGAGGATAATATGCAAAAATACAAAATGATTCCAAAAAAACCTATATCTAGATAAATACACAAATAAATAATAATGCCCTTACAAACAAACATAAGGACTTAAAAGGAATGAGCATAAAACGTTAAAGTTAAAATCATAAATTGAGTACAAATTAAGTTCTAAAATATAAACCATCACATTCCATGTATTGAAATTGAAATAAATTCCTAAACAAACGTAGGACTTAAATTAAATGCACATAAAATAAAGGAACAAAATTACAAACATGAAAATTTCGACCTAGGGATTAAAACGAAACATGCAAAAAAAAAGGCAAAATGTCTAACAAACTGAAACTGAATACACTACTAATTCAGGACTAAAATTAAATTCGGGTAAATAAATAAACATAAATATAAACATGCAAACTTTGAAGATCAAATACTTGAAACAACATAAATAAAAAATTTACTAGGAACCGAAATGAAATGCGCGTAAAACTTAAGAGCCATATCAAAACATTACAGAACTTCGAATCAAGGACCAAACCACAACTATTTAAAATTAAAGGGAGCCTTTATGTAATTGAACCCACCACAAACTCAGGTTCTACACGATGCCATTTTACTCTTCTAATATATATAATATATAGGGTAAAAACTAAACCCTAATTCCAAGTTTCCTCTCTCTCAAGGGTGTTGTTCTCATCTTCTTCACTTCTCTCTTCTCCCATTCCTTTCTTCTTCACTGAGAAATCCCACAAAACCAGTGATCACCGCTTTTCAACAGTTCACAAGCTAAGGGTCTCGAAACACTCCTCTTCTAAGGTAAATGCTTCCTTATCTCTCTATTTCTATTCTATTTACTCACATAAATTTACATGCAAGACAATTTGAATATAAAAAACGAAACAAAATACCTTATGAAAAATGAATATTTCCTTATTGTTTTCTTTTCGAAAATGAGTAGGAACCCTTACATCGATTACTTCGGTCCAAACAAAAAATCTAAATAGGGAAGACCCTTTACCAACCTCTTTTTTTTATCTCTTGATGAATTCTCTCCCCCTTTACTATTGAAAAACTGAGAGACCTCCTCTTTTTCATTACTGCTATAGTGATCCACGTGGGAAGCATGGGAGCATGGGTGGTCTTCACGTGGGCGTTGTAGTGCTTCACATGGACAGCTCGATGGTGGACAACTGTGGCACTAAGTGTGGGTCTTTCTTGGTGGGTGACAGCAGCACAGGCTTTGGTGAGTGGCTCACTGTCTTGGTGCTCTAGAGTGGTGTGCTCGTGGAGCATGGGCGTGGGCTGCTAGAGTGCTGTCGGGCGTGCATGAGCAGGACATGGGTGATGGGGAATCGAGCTACTCAATTGTCATGCTTCACGTGGGGGACTAGAAGTCTGCACAACTGGTGACCAAGTGACGTTGAGCAGAACAAGGCCTTCACTTGGGGTGTTCGGGTGTTAGAGCTTCACATGGGAACTAGTTGTCAAAACCAGGTCTGGGTCGGGTTTGGATTTAATTACTGTTGAACTTTGTTTGTTGGGCCTGAATCTTGAGCTTGCAATTAATTTGGTTTGTAATCGGACTTAAAAGATGTAAATGGACTTTAGACACTTAAATTTGGATTGAACATAAATTTCGATTTATATCTTGAATTCTAACATGTATGGTTACAATCCAATTAAGCACCTAAAGTTCCTCAATTTTCATATTAACCCAAATGCAAGCTTCCATTCATCATTCATCAATGCCCCCATGTCATTCGAATTAATTTCTCATTGAGCAAAAATATCTTTAAATTAATTATCGATCATCTTCAAATGGATTTAAAAGGCCCGAACAAAATTAGGGTATTACAAGATGCTTGTGTAGATCATAACCAAGCTCCTAAATCTAGCAAGAAAAATGGAAAAGATAAAGTTGATGAGTAGCCGACATCATTACATCTTATTAGCGAGGATTATCAGATGAATACATTTATTGTATTTATTTGAGATGAAAAAGATTTGTAGTGATTTAAATTAGAATGTTTTAATTTAATGTTTGTTTTAAGGTATTCAATATGTTTTCATTACATAAATGAAATGCATAACGGTGCATTAAAGGTGTTGAAATATGTTTCTATATAACAAATTTAAAGGCAAAATTTTTTGGACTTGAATTGAATTTATTCAAAGTTTTAAAAAGGTTTCAAATATAATTCAAAGTCCATTAAATTCGGATTTGAGCAAAAATGTTAAGAGGTACCGATACCCCCCCAGGGGTATCCATACCCCCTTGAAGGCAAAAATTCTAGAATGCAAAGAGAGTACCAATACCCCTGGCTGCAATGGCTAGTTAATTTGATTTTAATGAAGGAGTACCGATACCCTATGTAGGGGTACCGATACCCCCTATTTTGGGCAGCCTTTTTTTGTAGAAAAATCATCCCCATATGGCTCCAAAACATACCCAACGGTTATATACGACTTTAAACTCATTTCAAGCTATAAATACAAGCTGGAGACACTTGAAGAAGCAAGAGAACAACTATCCAAGCAATCAAACACAAGAGAATAACTTTTTATTCTTATTTTCCTTTCTCTTGTAAATATTTGTTCTTGTGAGCTTAATTCTTGTAAATACCTACCTTTGAGAGGTTTATTTGTTTACTTATTTTATCCTTTTGTAAAGGGGAAATGTTCTAGCTTATCCCATATAAAATCTAGGGAAAGGTTCTAGTTTAGCCCATGAAAAACTAGGGAGTTATAAAAGTTATCTCTTTGTCCTTTAAAAAGAAATAACAAATTAGTGAATTTGTTGGAAAATCCTTGGTGAGGAGCTAAGGTAGTGGATTTAGACTTGGTTGATAAGTCGAACAACTATAAATCGCTATAAAAATATCTATATTTCAATCTCCTTACGCCCTAAACACAAAAATAGTTCTGACCCCTCTTTGCAAATCGTTTCGATTGTCAATTTGAGCTTCCATAAATCCCAAAAATTGGCATCAGAGCCTAACTCATAGAAGGTTTAACCACCATGAGACGATCCTAGAAGAAGCTCTACCAATTCCGGCACAACCGAGAAGATGGCTTCCACCTTTGGCTCATTCCACATGGAAGACTCCCTACCAACCAACAAACCTCCATACTTCAATGGAGTCAACTATCATCATTGGAATAAATTAATGAAGGTATTCATCCAATCCAATGATCTTGATGCACGAGAGATAATTGAGAACGGCTACTCTTCTCCAAACAAGAATGAGAAGAAGAAGAAGAGTGACAAAGAACGGAAGAAAGCTCAACTTAATGCCAAGACCATGCACATGATGTTTTGTGCATTTGGTCCTGAAATCTATGAAGGGGTTTCTTCATGTTCAAGTGCCAAGGAGCTTTGGAATAAGCTCGAGGAAATCCATGGAAACAAGAAAGAAAAACCAACAAAGGTGGTGTCTCTAATGGCTTGTGAAGAGCTCGAGGTATCTTCTAACTCAAATAAATTTAATTCATATACGCTTGATGAGTTACAAGATGCTTTTAATAGGTTATATTCAGAGTTTGAGACCATGAACTCCAAATATAAGAAAATGATTTCAAAATTTAAAATCGAAAACGATTTTCTTTTGAAAACAACAATAGATTTTGAAAGCCAAAATAAAATTTTGAAAAAAGATTTAGAGCTTTCAAAAATAAAAATTGAAGTTTTGATAAAGAAAATTTTAATTTAAAAGTTAAGCTTGAATGCTTAACAAAAGAAAAAGAAATCATTTTAAATAATTCATTTAGTTCAATAATGACAATATGCTCACATTTTAATTATCATGGTCATAAGGAACATACTTGTCCTTTGAAGAAAGGAAAACGTTTTAAAATTAGGCAAGTATGGGTTCCGAAAGGAACAAGGGGCATTGAAACTAACGTTCAAGGATCCAAAGAAATTTGGATACAAAAATCGAAATAAATGTCTCTTGTAGGTTTGTGGGAGCAATGGTGATGAAAATGATGATATTCATGATGCTTTAGCCACACTTGAAAAGGAATGGGTAACCTCTAAGCTTAATGCTTTTAATTTTGGTTATTTGGTTGCTCATTTGATTTTAAGCATGCATGAGTTTTGGTTTTAAATGATTATGCATCATTGTTTTAATCTCATGTATGTTGAAAAGATGATTGTGATGAACATTTTAAAGTTATATTAATTTTTAAGAATTTTTAGTTCATCATAATAAAATTTTGGTCAAATTGGTTTTAATGCAAATGATATCTCTATAACAATTGATATCAATTTTTCAAATACTTTGATTTTACAAATTTTAAAATTTTTGACCTAAATTTGAATGTTTATGCATGTGGTTTAAATGAAAATGATATTTCTCTAACAATTGATATCAATTTTTTTTTCAAATGCATAACATTTTTAGAAAACTTTATGCATATGCACTTAATTTTAACAATCGGTATCAAATTTCAACAATTGATATTGTATAAAGTATTTTAGTCTTGGATATATTGAATTTCATGTCCTACTAACATGTTTGTTATTCTTTGTTGAAATTCAATTTTGTTTAAGTGTCAAGTTCTTAAAAGCTAAATTTTGTTTGGAATTCATCTATTAAGGGGGAGCTTTGATTTTTTTTTTCAAATGATTTTTAAATGTCAAATTTATCACTTACTCTCCAATGTTATTTTAGAACTTTAAAGATTGAATTATTTTTTATATAACAAAAAGGGG
The DNA here is from genome assembly GCF_006381635.1 of Hibiscus syriacus. Lineage (NCBI taxonomy): Eukaryota > Viridiplantae > Streptophyta > Magnoliopsida > Malvales > Malvaceae > Hibiscus > Hibiscus syriacus. The sequence continues at coordinate 2,806,356 of NW_024063276.1, read as the reverse complement.
GAGAAGTTTGGGTTGAAAAATTCAATTTCTTAATGAAAAATGGGAGCTTAACATTTTCATATATTTTCCAACAATTGGTAACAATAGGTATCTTTTTAACAATTGATATCCTTTTGTTAACAATTGATATCTTTTTCATTAAACATTTTATTAAGGGGGAGTTTTGCCAAAAACAATTTTTCAAATGTTTTGTTATATCAAAAAAGGGAGATTGTTGAAATATGTTTCGATATAACAAATTTAAAGGCAAAATGTTTTTGGACTTGAATTGAATTTATTCAAAGTTTTCAAAAGGTTTCAAAAATAATTCAAAGTCCATTAAATTCGGATTTGAGCAAAAATGTTAAGAGGTACCGATACCCCCCAGGGGTATCCATACCCCCTTGAAGGCAAAAATTCCATAATGCAAAGAGGGTACCGATACCCCCCCTGTAGGGGTATCCATACCCCCTGGCTACAACGGCTAGTAATGGCTAGTTAATTTGAATTTAATGAAGGAGTATCGATACCCTATGTAGGGGTACCAATACCCCCTATTATGGGCAACCTTTTTGAGTAGAAAAATCATCCCCAAACGGCTCCAAAACATACCCAATGGCTATATATGATTTTAAACGTATTTCAAGCTATAAATACAAGCTGAGGACACTTGAAGAAGAAAGAGAACAACTATCCAAGCAAGCAAACACAAGAGAAGAGCTTTTTATTCTTATTTTCCTTTCTCTTGTAAATATTTGTTCTTGTGAGCTTAATTCTTGTAAACACCTACCTTTGAGAGCTAGGGAAAAGTTCTAATTTAGACCGTGAAAAACTAGGGAGTTGTAAAGGTTATCTATTTGTCCTTTAAAAAGAAAGAACAAATTAGTGAATTTGTTGGAAAATCATTGGTGAGGAGCTAAGGTAGTGGTTGTAGCCTTGGTTGATAAGTCGAACCACTATAAATCGTTGGGAAAATCTCTATCTTTCAATCTCCTTACTCCCCAAACACAAAAACCGTTCCAACCCCTCTTTGCAAATCGTTCCGGTTGTCGATTCAAGCTTCCGTAAATCCCAACAAAAGGCATGAAAGGATGCCATAAATGAAATTCACAACTGTGCATTAAAGGCATGAAAGGATGCCATAAATGAAAATAATGAATACTTATTAAAGAATAATGGGAACAATGTACATAAATAATGGTATGTTGGACATACTATGAATATTTATGATGATAGTATGAAAGATATTTAGTTTAGATAATAGGGATTTATCTAATCCTTATGGATGATATGAATTAGCTCGAAACCAAATCATGATATACTTATGTATATATTAATGTTTCTTTACAATATTATGTCTCACAAAGTAAATATTTAATGTGTGTTGATTTCACGTGAGGTGAAGGTAGAGATTAGCTGAGTATGGAGTGCAACAGTAGCAACAACTATCATCAATTAAGGTTGACTCGTCGGTAACAATAGGACAATCAGGGTTATTTTGAAAAAATTAGTTGGCATGTAATTAAAGTACGAAAAATGCTCTGAATTGTATTTAAGTAGAACCTCGAAACAGATTTCAAATTAATGTTTTGTTGTACATAAAACAAATGTTATGTTTTAAGAAATTTGGAAACACAAATTTAAGGGTTTTTAAATGAGGAAATATTTTAAATGTGATGTGACATTTGTATCTCGTGTACGGAAAGGGATACGGGAGATGGGTGTTACACACACATACAAGAACTCTACGCATAAAATACAATACGTGTCACACATGGACGGCCAAAATCCAACAGTCATTGCTTCACTCTAAAACTTCAGCAAGCTCTTATTTTTTCCCTTTGTTCCCTGACCCTATCTATCTATATATATACCAGTACCAAAAGAAACCAAATGATATTATAGGGAAACTACAAATTTCATCACTAAACTCGATTTTCTCTCCTATTTTCCTCATTGTACTTTAAAATTTTTCAATTTCTTCACTGAATTTAATACATTGAGTTTTTTGTTTATTGAATTTTACTTTCTCTCCTATTTTGGACACTTCGTCGTTAAATATTAAAGGCATTTAAAATGAAGGTGTTTTAAAAAAATTAATGAAACATCTTCGTTTTGCATCTAAATAACTGCCCATTTTAACGACGTTAACTATTCAATGGCCGAGCGGCCAAAAAACTAGTGTATTAAGTTCAGTGAGATATTAAAAAGATTGTAAAAGTAGTGACACAGGAGACGATAAAGTTCAATTATCAAATTTATAATTATCCGATATTGTATTATATGTATGACTTTTAAACGTGTCATTCATCATCCAAGGGGTCAATTCAACATTTAATATTTTATGTGCAATAATATAAGCTTACAACCTGCATGCTCCAGGACGAGACATTGATATCCCCCATTTTTGTCTATTCAAATACTTTCATTTCAGTTTTATAATCAAGCTTTGTCATTGAAATCCTTTCGAAAGCAATTGATGTATTTGGAAACACTTTCCAAAATTTCCCTTTTTAGTCGATTAAGTGTTAATTCAGATGATATTGACAACAACTTAATGATTATGAGTTCCATCGTGTTTAAATACATAATTTTTTAGGGTAAAGTACATAAATGGTTCTCTAATTATAGGTACTGTTTTGTTGAGTCCACTGACCATTAAAAGTTATGTAATGGTCCCTTAAATTGTAAACCTCTTTTCCTATATCCAACCTCGAACACGAGTTGATGTCAAAAAATATTAGGAGACAATCTACATTTGAAAACTAGTAAAATTTTGTTTCTTTCAAAAGTTTGCCATTCTTAACTTTTATTGTGAAATAATTTTAAGTTTTCCATTCTTAACTTTTACTGTAAAATAATATTTTCATATAAAATCAAAATATAATAATATTATGAACTCTATTTGAAATTCGGTTTGAGACATCAACTAGACAGTTCTATTCTTTTTCATATCATAAATAAAACAATCTAAAAACCATATTATTTAAAATCCAATTACTTAATATTTAATATTACCCATACTTATATTTTGTAGACATTTCTTATTTGTATACATGTCAGCTAGAAATTTTAGAACACGATAGGATGTCATCAGTGTTACCTGAAAATATTCCTCGGTGATTGATGCCAAACTCTGCTCCTTACTCCTCTAGCATTCTTTTACCTAAGTGTGAAAATCATCACACACTAAGTATACACTTAGTGACGCAATCATAGAAATATTACAAGCAATGCAACACAAAAATGAAATGAGTAACAATATTAAATGCATTATGATCAGTTTACCTACATTACAACCATGTTACCATATATCAGCATGATATAAACCGGATATAAAATTTCTTACCAATATACTTTTCATTTATTCCATAAGCTCATAAGCTTATTCACATGTTTATCATTTATTAACCAATAAACCATATCCCAAACGTAAACCTATGAATACCCTGGGTATTTGAGTTATATATGCACCGAAGTACTTGCACATAAGGTCAGGCCCACCATTGTACTAAGTGTACTTGCACATTGTAGTACTGAATTAAACTTGCACAAAGTGTCCTTGCGCACTATAGTGCTGAATTAAACAAGCAGTTGCAGGACTTTATGGCATGCCAACTATACCCTGTCCTTCAATGACTTACTTGGGTATACAATCTATTTTACTTCATCAATGGCAATATATATTCATATAATTTGGCATTGGGCAGTTCATACCCAAAATAACATCATATATTTATGCATAATAAACTTCATATATAATAACCAGTGGTCAATGCATTTTATACTCAACTTTTTACATATTTTGAATACGTCAAATATATGATAAATGACATAAATATCATGCCAACGTAGATATTATCTCAAGTCCTACCCGATGATGTATAAAACTTATATGTATAATGTTATGGATGCCTTGCACTCACTTTGAAATTATAAACAAGTAAATATAAGCCTCACTAAGCTTCAACTTAATCCTCACTTTCAATTTGGTTCGATCCCAATTTTTATCACAATTTCATATTTTGGCAGTTTGCACTACCTTCAAAGAAATATTATTCTTTATTAATATACACACTTAAAAATTATTTTGTTTATATCACTGGAATCTACACTCAAATAAAAATCCAACCATATAAGGCAGTTCTTCTACTTCCATTTGTAAAATATATAGTAAATTTTCAAAGTTGACTTACATAATATGTTTTGAGCAGAATTTGTTGTCCAGTTTTTTGACCTATCCCCGATTCAAAATTCATAACTTTTTTGTATATATTTTGAAATCAGTTTTAGTTTTTTTTCTAAATAAAACTAGATTGATATACTAATCCAACGGTATAAAAATGATCCCCTAATCATTTCTATGGAATTTATGGTGATTTTCTAAACTTATTTTTCAGAACACAAATCTAGGAATTTTCAATTTATTCACTAATTCTATTAGCTCAATAAATGCACATTTATGCATAAACCACAAATCACATAGCAATTAGGAGTTACTTCTTAAAATCATATCTTAATATTAAAAAATATATTTATTTTTCTGAACATAGTAAATATATTTTATTCCTATCTTAGTTAAAAAATATATTTTAATCTTATCTTAGCTTATAAAATATATTTTATTCCTACATAACTTAAAAATATATATTTTATTTATCTTAACTTTTAAAACTATATTTCATTTTTATCTTAACTTTTTACATATATTATATTATTAATTTAAATTATTAAATATATTATATTCTTAACTTGAATTATTAAATATTATTTATTCTTATCTTTAACTTCAAATTATATATTTCATTTCCCCTAACCTCGCTAGACTTCGAGCGAGAAAGTCGAGGTGACTCCCAAATGAACCAAAACGTCATCAGTTCTCATTTCCTCTTTATTTCTTCTTCGATCGAGCCTACTAATAATCACTAACGATGTTCGATAGTTTCACCTTTCACTTCAACCACCATCAATGGTAATCATGATTGTCAAAATCTAAAACCTAATGTTCCCAAACATCAATATTTGTGCTCTCTCCAAGCCCAACCCTAAAGATCTAAAATATGATAACCTCTACAAGCTTAATGGATTTTGACCTTTTAACTGCTCACTTTGACACTAAAACTTTCCAACACCCCTAATGCCCTTGACTTCAAATTCGTCTTCAATGGCCTTCAACCTAGTTTAAGCTATAGGAAAAAATTCGGGTATTACACCTCCGTCTATAAAGACCTCTAAAGTTATGTATCCTCTGAACAACTACATACTCTTAACCTAATATTTATCAATCTCATCATTAGGTGGTGGCAAGGTCTATTCACGTTGTCGACCTATAAGTAGCCATTATCACCCTAGGTTTGAAACCAATACTAAGAGTTCGTACATAAACCACCATACAAAAATTAAAGAGATGACTACGTTTTTCTCTATCTCTGAACTTATCTTTGTTCCTCATTTTCTTCAGATTATTTATTCCCTGCTTCGTTTACAAAAATCATTGATCACAACTCTCTTCCTAATTCAGAAGAGGTGAACCACCAAAAGCCATCACAATCAATTTCTCCTATCAACAATGATCAATCTTACATTAACTTATTTTTGAATAAGTGAGTCAAAAAAGTTAAAGTGCCAAAGTGATAAAAACGGGTATAGATTAAGGGCCAAAATAAGAATTTTACATATCAATGACTTCATTCCTATGATTGTTGAACAAAGACCCTTTAATAAGGGGTTTCATCCATAAACTTTAAAAAAGTTGAGAAGTTTAGCTTTCTACTTTAATTTGTTAGAATTTAGGGTCTGTTTGATTCTAGAAAATATTTTTTATTTTTATTTTTAGAAAATAGTTTTTATTTACAATTTCTTGAAAATTAGAAAACAAGTTTGGTTAATATAAATAAAAAGTTGAATTCAAAAATAAAAATAGTGAAAATATATTTGGTATCTAATTTTTAAAAGGGTAAAGTATAGTAATGATCACTGAACTTTTCTAAAGCTTTCATTTAGGTCCCCCAACTTTTAAAACTTGCAATACAATCCTCCAACATTTAGTCCGTTTGCAATATGGTCCCCGACGTTACACTACTGTTAGTACGTTTTCAATATGGTCACTGAACTTTTTAGACGCTTGCATTTAGGTCCCCCAACTTTTAAAACTTGCAACACATTCCTCAATTTTATTATAAACCCTAAATTCCTTTTCGATATTGAATTTCCTTTTTCGCTTCTCTCTTCTCATTTCCAGCGTCACTTTTCAGTCGATGATGCATGGGAAATTCTAATCTAACTTTGAATTATATGGATGTGTTGACTTGAATAAGGGTCCATTGAGAGAAGGCCTAACCAAGGTACTATTGGGACCATCAACGATTCAAGGTCACTACAACAAAATTTCTTATTATTGTCGTTGAAAATATTGTCACTAAAACTTACATTTATGTCACCAATTGTATTTTGTGACATAAAAATCAATGTCACGCCGAACGTCACGCTAGGTGTGTCACTAAATGTCTAGTGTGACAATACATATTTTTTCATCACATATTGTTAGGAATAAGGTGACAATAATATAAAATGTCATCTTATAATTTGTATTCAATGACAATTAATTACGTCATCAAATCAAATAAAATTTTGTCATTCATCATTCGTTTCGTCGCCAATAATATAATATTTTTGTTATATAAGCGACCAACGAGATATCGTCACAATATTAATGGCATGATATATCGTCACTTAATAGTAGCATAAATGACTATAGTAACAAACTTTATAAAATTGCAATAAAACCCAAACTTTTTTATAAATTACATTAAAGCCCAAAGTTTTCATAAATTATAATAATAACCCAAACTTTTTATAAATCATAATAAATGCCCAAACTTTCCATAAATTACAATAATACCAAAACTTTTCAAAAATTATAATAAAGCCAAACTTTTTACAAATTAAACACCAACCCAAACTTTTTATAAATTATAATAAAGATCAAACTTTTCCAAATTATGATAACAACCCAAAATGTTTACAAATTATAATATCAACCCAACTTTTTTCTACAAATTACAGTACAAGCATAGTTTTTTTTTACAAATGATAGCTAGAGTTTTGAAATCCTAGCCACCAAAACTAAGGTCAATGGTGACATGAAACTCAATCACTTGAGCATGCTGGTACCGTCATCTTATCTCGGCAACACACCTACACCGGCCAATCCTTAAAACTACCATCAATAGCCATTGTCCCACTTCATCCATCTCCGATCATCCCTAAAACCAATCATATGAATATATTTAAAATTTTAAAACTGCAAAAAAAAAAAAAACAAATCAAAAACTAAGAGAAGAAAAAAATAACAGAAAAAAATAACTAAAAGAAAAATATATTACAATATAAAATCAAAAACCCCTATGAAAACAAACCTTTTGGTTGATGATTTCGATCAAAATATTGTCGAAAGTGAGATCAAAGCTCAAAAATAAGTATTGAGAAATAAAAACATTTATGAAAATTAAAAAAGAATATAGAAAATCAATAAAATAAAATGTATGCCCTAAAAAGATGGAGAGAATGAAGTACAAAAGAAATGAAAGGAGAAAATGAGAGTACATATGAAAAATAAAAGTTGAAAAAAGGGAAAAAGAAATTGATGAGAAAGGGAGATACCTGGTGAGTGAGCGGCAACCCAAGCTAATAAAATATTGAAAAAAACCCTAAAGAATATATAAATAGGGAGTTGCATTTTTTGTAAATTAGTTAACTCATAAATAAATTTATAATTTTACAATTTAATAGTATTAATTAAATAATTTTTTTTATTTTTTGTTTGTAATATACAATTATGATTATTTGTATTGTAAATTAAAGGATTGATTAATTTGTATTATTTTAATATATTGTTTATTATCTAGATTATTTTAAAAAAAATATTACTATTATTTTTTGGAAAGATATTAGAGAATTATTAATCTAATCTTATGTTTATGGTATAGTTTAAATTAAAAAGGGTAAACTATAATGTTACCTTTTTGTTTTTTGTTTTTTTGTATGTTTCATTTTAGTTAATAGCTTTAAAAAGTTACATTTTGGTCAGTTTTATTTTCAATCTTTTTTATTTTGGTCATTGAACTGCTAACTATTATTAGATTGATGACACGTTTGTGAACATTATTAAATTTTAATTTGACCCCTAAATTTTAGATAAAATATTAATTTGACCCTAAATAAAATATTGATTTAATCCTTGAACCTTAGATAAAATATTAATTTAACCATCCAATCATATAAAAACTCATGTTTTCGGTAATCGCTCATCATCGTTGCCAATCACCATCAGTTGATGTTGCCAAGCACTGTCGGTTGATGTTGTTAGTCACCATCATTTTGACTTCCTGAATGTGAATCTAATGTTTATTTCACTAAAATAATTCTTGAACTTCATAAACTTAATCTATAATCTTTATTCTTTTAAAAAATAAACGATAATAATAATTTATTATTATATCCTTTAAAGTTAAGTACGTCAAAAAATCTAAATCATAACATGTTATTATTATTATAATAATAATAATTTAATTTATATAAATATTAAAAATTATATACTATATTTTTTTATATTTCAATATATATAAATTAAGAATGAAAGGGATCATGAATGTAGGTCGTCTTCAAATATTTTAACACTACATTTTATTTAAAATAATAGTTTGATTTATTTTAATTATTGATTAAGAATATTTAAGTTTTATCTATTTATAAAATTAAAAAATTATTGTCTACTTTGTAATACTGTTTCTTTGCTTAGAAACATTTTTGAGCAACAAAGTAAAATAAAAAATGTGACGGGTGAAACTCTATTTGGATAGGATCCGCATTTGAACCTAAGGAGGACTCGACCCGAATTGCTCATTTATATTTCTAATAAATAAATAAAATTATAATATTTCTAAAAAATAAATTATTAAGCATATTTTAATTTTAATTTATTTTATACTAAGATACAATATAAATTATATTATAATTATTGTTCAGAAATAATAAAAAATAATATTTCCCTAAAATAGGTAAAAGGGAAAAAGAAAAACAATAAAAAATCGATTTGATGTAGTTTATTGAGTTTTTTTAATATATTTTAAAAATTAATAATTTTTTATATCATTCTAAGAATGTTTAAATAAAATAATTGATTCATGATATTCTCATCAATGTTGGGGAAGTGATATTTTTTAATTTATTCATTTTTATATCATTTATAAAAGCACAATGTTTATATTCATCGTTATCTCTAATAATTAATTATAATTACATGAAAATTTATTTTAAATGATATTTTAAATTTTATTTATTTCCTTTAAAGTATATATGTATCTGGATTTTATTTATTTTTATTAAAAATATAAAAAATATTAATAGAAAAATAACATGATCATTAGAAATTTATATTTTTTAAAACAAAATTGATGATTGTGAGTAAAAATTCTACAAAAATTATTATATGAATAAATTAAAAACACTAACAAGATCTTTAAGAGATTAAAATTAAAAACAATTAAAAACGTAAGTAATAAGATCTTGATACCACTAAATAAATATTTCACCAAACTTTTAATATTAATTTTGACGTTAAAATGAAGTGACATAATATAATGATATCTTTTAAAGTCCTTATATAAAAGACAAGATATATAGAACTGAGTGATAAATAATTATTTTCATCACATTAAATTTATTTTTATGATAGAGATAAAACATCATCTTTTTTATCTTATAAAATGTGACAGCTCAAATCGTCACGAATAAAACTTATTAGAGACAAATTTACAATGTCCCTAAATCAAGTCATAACGTCATAAGAATAATTTGTCACTAATACTTACATTTCTTTGAAGACGATTTTACGTAACCATTTTTTCTAATTGTTATTAAAAGGTTTCCCATCAAAATTTTTGAGGTAAATTTTGGCTCCAAACATTTAGTGATGAAAACCAATGACATTTTTCAAAATTATCATACAACATATATCATTAATCATTAAATATGACGAAAATAATAAATTGTCATATTTATAGTATATTTTATGACGTTATAAGCAGTGTCATTTAAAAAGTTTGTCATCTCAAGTGAAGCATAGATGTTCGATGAATGCTTGTGAGAAAAAAATGGGGTTAGAAATGCAGAGTTGAAAAATACTACTAAGATGAACTAAGTATCATTGTTGAAAGTCACCAACAAAGATGAAATTATTTTGTATAAATGGCATATAATAATTTATTTGTTTAATCCTTGTGGTTAAAGATTTTCCAACAGATGATCATGTCGGTCAATCCAATACATTATTCTCTAACAATATAATCATATATCAATTCTGACATCTCTATTTCAATGACAACTCGTTGTCATCAATCAATAACATGTTAGTCTTAAGCGTATTATTATTGTCCATGGCCATAATAATACTTGACTAGGGATCTTTTAATAATAACAATTATGTCATTATATGGACTTTATTATCTTCCAGTTTATGTTAAACACATATATATATATGAAAATAATAGTTGCAATGCCTTTATTCAATTAAATCGATAAATAAAAGTATTATTACAATCATCATATGATTGGTCTTTGGGCATACTCTAACAGATCAAATATAATGAAATCCCAATCATCGCATTCACCTCTTAGTCTCTTTCGTAACTCAAAAGGCATCATTACAGGGTCAAGTAGCTGCTCCAAATATAATACCCTCTCATGATGCCTTTCAAGTTGCGTGCATGCAAAATTGTCTTCTAAAACTATAATTCAATACAATTTAACTGTAAAATTTCCAAAACATGTAAAAAAATTCAATTCGTTCACGATATATCAGTCCCATAATCAATATGAACTTATTAAAAAGAATACGAACTCACAGGACGCCAAAAACCACAGGTCGGATCAATACAATTCCCAGTAAACTAGTACCAACAGTCTCTCGGATTGAGCCTGGCGATTTCACTAGGTCAATACTCACAACTAATTCCCTGATTTAAAGAAAAACCAAACAAGAAGGTCAAAAACATTTAGCCTAGGACCCTCTTTCACTTCTATTCTGATAGACTGAATATCTTTCATAAGGAATACTAAAAGTTTTGATTAAGAAGAAAGAAAGAAAATTAGATGGTTTTGGTTCAAAACTAACACTGGATATCCAGATCATTGACATACAGTTCTAGAAACATAAAAATTTCAACAAAAAACACACAATGCGAGCTGAAAATGAGAAAGTGTGAATAAGGAAAAGCTTACTTCCGGATAGCCCAAAATAGAAAATAAATACCTTCTTGCAAGTGAGGGGAGAGACTAAGAAATAAACACAATCGGTGTTGTGTTCCAGCAATTCTTCCTCCATTTTTTCTTTGTAAATAAAAAACTAAAAGACAGAGCACTGCTTGGGTTTACAATTTTACATGGCGGAAAATTGAAGAACAAAAACCAAACGAGAGTGCATGTGAGCGAAAGAAACTGAGAGGTGAATACGCTGTTTGGGATTTCATTATATTTGATCATCTGTTGGAAAATATTTAACCACAAGGATTAAACTAATAAATTATTATATGACATTTATACAAAATAATTTCAGCTTTGTTGATGACTTTCAACAATGATACTTTGTTCATCTTAGTAGTATTTTTCAACTCTGCATTTCTAACCCCATTTTTTTCTCACAAGCATTTCATCGAACATTTATGCTTCACTTGAGATAACCTGTATCTAACATTACACCTTGAATCGTTGATGATCCCGATAGTTCATTGGTCGGGTCTTCTCTCAATGGACCATTATTCAAGTCAACACCTCCACATAATTTAAAGTTAGATTAGAATTTCTCATGCATCTCCGACTGAAAAGTTACCCTGGAAATGAGAAGAGGGAAGCGAAAAAGGAAATTTGTTATCGAAAAGTAATTTAGGGTTTATAATGAAATTGAGGACTGTGTTGCAAGTTTTAAAAGTTGGGGGACCTAAATACAAGTACCTGAAAAGTTCAGTGATCATATTGCAAATGTACTAACGGTAATGTAACGTCGGGGACTATATTATAAATGGACTAAATGTTTGGGGATTGTATTGCAAGTTTTAAAAGTTAGGGACCTAAATAAAAGCTTTAGAAAAGTTCAGTGACCATTACTATACTTTACCCTTTTTAAAAATAGAGATGAACGAATAGTTATTAAATAATTAAATTAAAATATAATTATTAAAAAGTTTCATTACATAAATTGAACATGTGAGTTATACAAATATAAAATAACAAATTTGAAAAAAAATTATGAATAAAAATTATTTTAGTTTACAATAAGAATATAATGTTAATGCATATTGGATATATTTAAGTTATGTTAAAAACCTAGACCTTGTGTTTCCTATTTTTTAAAATTTTCAAAACAATTTTAATGAAAATACTGAAAATATTTTTTTTATGTTTTCATATTTTCACTTATTTTTGTTTTATTTTTTAAAATATAATTTTCTAAATTTACAACCAAACACATTTTCTTCAACGTTTTCTATTTTTTAAGAGAATGAAAATGAAATTAGCCTATATTTTATTTTCTTCAATGTCTTTATTTTAAGAAATTTGATAAGTTCAAAATACAAAATTATTTTAGTTTATAATAAGAATATAATATTAATGCATGTTGTACATCAATTAAATTTAGAAAATACCAAAACAAATTTAATTGTAAACAAAAACACATAAAATGTCATTAATATATATAGTATTATTTAAGCACACCTGTTACAAAAATTGTATTGAACCATGTGCGAATGTGATTTTAGGGATCAAGTTAAAATAAAAGAAAACTTAAGGACCGATTTAATACAAAAGGAACTCAAAAGACTAAAGTGAAATAAACGATAGAATAAGAACTAAAAGATGCATTAAGACTAAAAACTGGCATATTAGTAATTTCCAAATTTATTTTCATGTTAATTAAAAAAATTAAATAAGAAAAAGACGTGTGTTTCCCGAAACATGTGATTCAAATTTCCTCCACATTCTCACCTACGTCACGGAAGAAAATTAAAGGAGGGATATATCTTAAAATTTTAGGGTATACTATATATCAGTCACTTAACTATAGCTACTTTTTATTTTTATCATTATTTTTGTAGTTTTGTCAACTGGATCACTCAATTATTTAAATAAATTTAATTAAGTCACTTACCATTAATATTTTATTGTTGCAACAGTTGATAAAATGGGTATAATTACACATTTAGTCATTCTTATTTTTATATTATATCAATTTGGTCTTAATTTTAATAAATTAGATAAATTTAATTATCCAATCAGATGGTGTCATGTGTCACTATACAAAGTGTTATAATGCATGTCACCATTTGATTGGAGTATTAAATTTTCTTTAATTTAAAGTATTTTAGTTTCCACCAGTTACAGGATGGCTTAAACAAGAATCCTGGGGGAGGAAAAGAGGAGCTCAACCACTAGGGGAAGTTGATTTTTTTTAAATGGACTATATATTGTATATATCTTGTTTCTTAACATAATATTAAATTCTTAATATTATATATTTCTTAACTTAAAATCATATCTTAATATTTAAAAATATATTTATTTTTCCTTAACTTATTAAATATATTTTATTCATATATTAGTTAAAAACATATAGTTTAATCTTATCTTAGCTTATAAAATATATTTTATTCCTACCTTAACTTAAAAAATATATATTTTATTATTATCTTAACTTTTAAAAATATTTTTTATTTTTATCTTAACTTTTTGCATATATTATATTATTAATTTAAATTATTAAATATATTATATTCTTGCCTTAAACTATTTAATATTATTTATTCTTATCTTAACTTCAAATTATATATTTCATTTTAATTTAAAAATACATATTTTATTCTTATTTTAATTAGGAAATATATTTTATTTTTATCTTAATTAACAAAATATTTTTATCTTTATTTTATCGTATTATAAGAATAAAATTTAAAAATTTTAGTTAAGGTAAAAATAAAATATATATTTTTTAAGTTTAGAAAAAACTAAAATATTTTTTTCTTTAGTTAATGTAAGAATAAAATATATATTTAATTTTATTAAGATGTGAATTTAAGTTAAGATATGTATAATATTAAGAATTTAAAATTATACTAAGATACAAATTATGTAGCACATGTAGTACATTTCAGAGTAAATAATTAGCCTTATCATAGTGGTTGAATCTCTTCTCTCTAAGCCACACAACTCATGTACGATTCAACTGTTCCCTTCTTCCAATGCTTTTAATTTTCAGTAGAATATATAATAAAGAGTGATAAAATGTGTAATTTTACTAATTTTATTAATTGACATGTTGACTTCTATCAAATACTAATGGTAGCCGGTAGGTAGCTTATTTGAATGCATTTAAATAGTTGAGTGAACCAATTGATAAAATTTTAAAAAATGATGGTCGAAATAAAAAGGGGCTATAGTTAGGTGGTTACTGGTATAATTTATCCAAAATTTTATATGAATTTTTAAATATGTAATATAATCCAGGTTTTTTTTGTATAATTAAATATATAAAAATTTATATAATTTTTATAAATTGCTACAATAATCACTATACTATTATTTTATGATTAATATTGAAAATATAAATATATAAAAATATATTAATTTTTAAAAAAACATAAATGAGTGCATTTCTTTTTTAACAATATATAAGATTAAATTAAATATAATAGTTGAGTGAACCAATTGATAAAATTTTAAAAAATGATGGTCGAAATAAAAGGGCTATAGTTAGTGGTTACTGGTATAATTTATCCAAAATTTATATGAATTTTAAAATAATATAATCCAGGTTTTTTTTGTATAATTAAATATATAAAAATTTATATAATTTTTATAAATTGCTACAATAATACTATCTATTATTTATGATTTAATTGAAAATATAAATATTTATATTAATCTAATATAAAAAATAAATGAGTGCATTTATTTTTTAAAAATATATAAGATTAAATTAAAATATCTATATATAATTAAATATTATATATATTAAATTATTTTTTTTGTACAAATTAAATCATTTTTATTATTATACATGTATTACATTGAACATTTTATTATTATACTTATATATTACAACATTTTAAGATTACAAATAAAGAATTTATCTAAACAATGATGGATCGAGGAGGATAGGTAAGGTAGTCACCCCTTAAAAATTTAAAATTATTACATATTCTAGATTTTCTCTATGTATTTACTATTAAATATATATTTTTGCTCTTAAAATTATATAAAATCTTCATATTTAAAAAAAATTGAAAAAATTACATGTAATATAAAATCATGATTCCGACTTGTATCTTATCAGTACGATATGTGACATTATCATAAAAAAAATAAAGGCGAAGTATATCATTCAACGGGCTATTGAATTTTGAGAAACGAGACAAAGAAAATTGCAAGTAAATCTGGATTGAAACTTGGAAAATGGAAGATTCCGGTGACGAGGAAGGAATAAATGGTTTGGGAAATCTTGGAACAGAGAAGGATGAAGAAGGGTAAATGCCAAAAGCTTGGGAAAAATAAAGAAAGAAACAAAGAGCAAGCAACCTGCTCGGAAGACGATTTCTTCCGGTAAAAATATTGTAACACCCCAACCTCTATCCAACCCGGATACGAACCCGAGGTGTCACATTGACTTTTCAAATCATTTATTTCTTTTACAAGATAGTAGAAAATTCAAACATTAATTAAACAAAAACTGAATAATTTACATAAATATAATAAAAAAGGTTTACAAAATCAATCAGAACATATACTATTTAAACTTATATTTACATGCCATCAATATCTCATATGACAAAAGAACTATATATATATATATATATATATATATTATATATATATATATATATATATATATATATATATATATATTGCTTCTAATCTGATCCTGGTAAAGATATGCAGTCCCAACTTCTTATTCTTGGCCCTCAAGCTTATTTGATCCTACGTGTGAAACGCTTACACGCTAAGCCACAGACTTAGTGAGGCATATAAAATGTAGAATAATACCTTTTATCACCCAACCATATATTAAGAATTAAATACAATCATGTAAAGAAACTAAACACGACACATCATATAACCAAATCATCAGTGCAAATACATATATATCCTCATCAATATCATCATCACAATTACTATTCAAAACCATTAAACCATTTAATGCATATAGTCTTGTACTTAACACTTGTAAGACATCATATAATATATTTCTCAATATAAAACACATTACACCGCATACTGTTTATTTAGGTTATATCTTTTAGTTGCCCATGGTACACTTCTTAGAACATAAGGTATGTGAGTGCATTGAGGTTGTGCACAAAAAATGTCACCACAGCTCGTATAATTTGCATCGAGTGCTATAAAGAATGTCCCGAAGGACCACATATATGTCATGAAGGACCGCGAATAACCTTTGACTCTTGGCATGCCAATTATACCCTTAGCTCTCATATCACATACTATGGGCTTTACCATATATTTTATTTATTATTTCTTATTTCACATAGACCAGTAATCACGTAGGTTATGTCACATAACTTATATCTTATGTTCATACAATCGTGTAGATCATGTCACATATCTTATATCTTGTTCTCATTTGTTCACATAACTTATGTCACATAGGCATGTAATCTCATAACTTATTATCACATATCTCATACAACTTATCATATAATCACATAGATCATTGTCATGTAACTCATATCACATAGGCTCATACCACTTAACATGTAATACAAACATGGCATATTCACATAATACAAGATCATAGTTGTGCTCCTACTCGTATAATCATATATTCAAACTGTCGAAAACACACTTGTTGCAAGTCTAATTCCCATATAGCAATACATATATTCTAATAGTATGCACTCACATTAGCCTCACTAGTCAACACCAATCTCTTACCTCTCTCGTGGCAAATCTTACTTTGTCAACTTATCCGGACTTTGCTTTCGCTCGATATTTACACGAATATACGATCCATATTAATATCATAATTTGAATCACTACTAATCAATCATCAAAACTGAATCTCAAAAAGACACTTGATTCATTATTTTCATTTGACTAGTATCGGTACTCAAGGTACAGTATCAATACTTCTATATTGTGGTATCGATACTATACTTCAGTATCGATACCTATTCTTGATTTTGGAATTCATTATAAAAATGGTACCAATACCTATATATTAGTATCGATACCTATGGTACTGATACTACCACTTCGGTATCGATACCCTATGAAGAATTTATTAACTTTTATCTTATGGTATCGATAATGTTCATTTAGTACCGATACCCCATGCCCAAAATATACTCATTTTAGCCTAGACATTTACCAATACCTACCTAAATCTTTCATTTTGAAATCCTTTCCAACATAAAACTTAACTACACTTATCCATAACTACTTATAACACTTTAATATACTTTAACATCAAAAATTCTCATAGAACACTTAGAACCAAAAATCATACCAATTATTCAACATGTTCTAAATCCATTTCTAACACTTTAGCTTTCTCAATCCAGAATATGACAAGTCAAATTTCATTTCAAAACTCATTTATTAACTCCTTTCCACAATTTAACTTAAAAACCTCTTATGTTAAATCCTCTATAACTTCCAATTCTTTTAGTTTCTACATCCCTTTAAGTTTCCATAATCTTTCCTAATACTCCAACAATCAAAACCATTCATAAATTTAAAGAAATAATTAGCTGAAAAGTTCTTACCTTTACTAGGACACTCACAGAGGAAGAAGGAAGAAAAGAGAAAGATAGCTTCTAGACTTCCCTGATAATTTTCCTTTCTTTCCATGTGCCATTTAAAATACCCCAAGATGAATTTTTTATTCAATTTCTTATCAAATGACCATTATACCCTTATCTCCTTACTTCTTTTGTATTAATCCTACACAAAGCTAATCCAATTAAGTCCCTAAACTTTCAAATATTTCCAAAATTAGACTTAAAGTTTCAAAATCTTATAATTTAGTCACTAACCTAGGTTTTTTGGAATGTTACAAATCTCTCCTTAAGAAAATCCATCCTCGAATTTTCACTACACAAAGAGATGGGGTTACATTTATGCATATCATCTTCACATTCCCATGTTGTTACCTCTACTTTAGTTTTTTATCATTCTCCAATTGCTTACAACATAAGCAAAGCCTTTACTCTTGTACAATCCTCATTCGAAGTACAATACATATACCTTGATAATCGGTACTAATTGCACATAATCTTGTTCTATTTTATTACTTATTAATAACCATCTAAACTCCTTATATATATATATCAGAATAAGTTTCTCATGCCTTAAACCAATTCCATAGCTTATTCACTCGAGAACCATGCCATAATGGTTTAGTCCATATCACCTCATTACTTATTGATTCAAATCATAATTTTCAATTCTCTCACTAATTTGCTACTAATGTATTAATATGTTGATCCTGGATCTATAAAAACCAAAACTGCTTTACCATATTATTAAAAAGTACATGCAATAATCTATGGATCATCATAATCTTCCTCAATCCTAAAATTGTAGACCCGGGTAATTGAAAGCATCTCATGTTGAGTGGATGACTCAGACTAATTTCTTTCACGACCTCTGCCTCTACTTCTCTGAGATACCGTAGCAAATCTCTTTATTTGTGTAGGCTCATCAGTCATGAATGGACAATATCAAATAAAATGTCATATTCCACCACATCCAAAGAAGGCTTCGGAGACCACTCGACATACTCCGGTATGATTATTTCCACAATGCGGACATTGTCTTGATGAACTTACATTTGATCTTATAGTAGAATATACAGCTGATTTGAACCTATTCTAAGGTTGAAAATCAGATTCGCTACTTCTCTTTGACGGTGCTGAACTCGTTGAATCACCAACTCTCTTAAATGTTTGAGCTTTCTGATCCCCAAATGTCTCATTCTGAGCTCTCTTAAGAGCTTTAGCACGATTGACCACCTCTTGAAACGAGGACAAATTCAAAATTATTAATAATTCTTTTAGTCTAGGGCGCAAGCCTTCACCAAACCATTTGCATGCATCATTTTCAGTCAGAAAAAGTTCGGTAACAAAATGACTTAACTTATTAAACTCGCACTCATATTCATACACTGTGTGATTCTCTTGCTTTAGGCTCATAAATTCTTGTTTCATTTGTCTAATAAACTTGTCACCAATATACTTGTGCTTGAATTCTTCTAAGAATATGGACCATGTCACTTGATCACTTCTCAATCTCATGGTGACATTTGTCCACCATACTCTAGCTTAACCACGCAACAACGAAACTATTCCATTTAATTGATCCACTTCAGAGCAGTGGATTCCATCTAGCATTATCTTAACATCGTTCAACCAAAGGTCCACAGCAACAGGACCTTCTTCAGTTTTACCCTTAAACTCGGGTGCTTCTAACCCTTTTAATTCCTTAGCTACATTTACTCTAGGAGTTGAGAGAGCATGGGGTTGAAAACGCGTCAGAATAACGTTCAACGTCATGAAAAATAACCCTTGCTCTTGTACAGGTACTACCAGAGGTGTTCGCTCTTCACCCTACCTGGCCAAAGAAGGTGAATTGTTACTACCTTCAAGTCTATCATTTCTCTCTGCACTTTGGGAGCTCTCGTGGTCAGACATCTAATAAACATAATCATATAACTCTATTAATAAAACATCATATTCATTACTCTATTAGATCAGAAGTTTTTCACTTTTTGTTGCATTTATACTTTTTAAAACTCATTTTTACTTCGATTTACGCCTAGAATCGGCTAAACCTTAGCTCTGATACCATTAAATGTAAAACCCCAACCCATATCCGACCCGGATAAGAACTCGAAGTGTCACATTGACCTTTTAAATCATTTTTTTCTTTTACAAGATAGTAGAAAATTCAAACTTTAATTAAAGTAAAACTGAATAATTTACATAAATATAATAGAAAAGGTTTAAAACAATCAGAGCATATACTATTTGAACTTATATTTACATGCCAACAATACTTCACATGACAAAAGAACCTATTATATATATATATATATTGCGTCTGATTTGATCCTGGTAAAGATATGCAGTCCCAACTTCTTATCCTTCTTCCTCATGCTTCTTTAATCATACGTGTGAAACACTCACATACTAAGCCATAGACTTAGTGAGGCATATAAAATCTAGAATAATACCTTTTATCACCTAATCATATTTTAAGAATTAAATACAGTCATGTAAAGAAACTAAACGACACATCATATAACCAAATCATCAGAGAAAATACATATATATCCTCATCAATATCATCATCATCATTAACATTATCATCACAATCACTATTCAAAACCATTAAACCATTTAATGCATATTGTAACACCCCCACCTCGTACCCGACCAGGATACGAGTCTGAGGTGTCACATTAACTTTTCAAACTTTGACTCTGGACAAAATTCAAAGAAAAATTTAAAACTTCCATTAAAATAAAAGCTATTTATATACATAAATTGACCAAAATAACCAAAATCGATCAGAGCATATTCAACTCAACCACTTAGTACGTGCCAACTATATTCAAAACAAACATATTTAAATCATCTATTTTCTGATCTGAAATTTTGTAAAGGAGATGCTGACATGTCTTGATCTTCTTCGCTTCTCTTCTTGCTTCTGTAACCTACGTGTGAAACAATCACACGCTAAGTCTATGACTTAGTGAGGCAATAAACATATAATGTAAATATAACTTGTAATAATGCCGTAACAATCACTGCTATCATATCCTATCACTCATACCCTTATTCATGTAACAAATCCCTATAACACATATGCAATATATCATTACATATAAGAACATATATACACACATATACTCATCATTTCCATCATTAGCCTCATTTCATTACCAATATCATTATTATTTATCTCACTTCGTACATATCCTCTTATACATAGTATTTTAACCCACATTTGACTCATTTAATCATACAATCCACATATCATCATATAAATCATAACCCCTAGCTCATATTTTGTTCTCTTATGCTTACATAGATTCTATAACATATATTATAGCATACTAACATATATCACTTATATAATTCATTTATATACAAATTTCTTATATTCTCTTAATTCAAGTTTACATTACTCTTATAACTTTTTCCTATGACTTCATAGATCTTTACCATGTAATTTCTATATCATAGCTCATCTAAGCACATCAATCTTTCTCATACAGCTTATCTCTCATATGATTATCATTATTTATGTACAGATCTCCTAATTGATATTCTATTTTTCATATTGTCCTATAAATCAATGCTAGTTAGTCTATCTCACTTTTCATTTAATACTATAAGTAAATTATAATAGTTTTCATAAACTTGACTCATGTAATTTATGTTTTACTATTATATCTTCATCTAAACATATATTTACATGTTCATAATCACTTAACTTATTTTCTTTCTATGGTTATCATATACAACATTTACTATTATACACGATTCGTGACCTTATAACTTATTTCACATATTCATACAACTCATAAGGTTCACATATAGTTACATATTTCGTTTCCATATAACCCATATCATATAAATTCATACCTCATAACATATAATATGAACAAAGCATATACACATAATACAAACTTAATCATGCTTCTATTCATGCAAACATATAAAATATTGGAAACATACTTATCACAAGTCTAATTTCCATATAATAATATGCACAATCTAATAATATGAACAATCTAATAATATGCACTCACCTTAACCTCACTAAGTTCCAATACACTTTTATGATTTCCTCTCTTTCGATCAAATCTTAACTTGATAATAGTTCTGGAACTTGTTCATGTTCGATATCTACATAATCATACATTGATACATATCAGTATCTAATTGATATACTCTAATCTATCATTTCTTAGACCAAAAGGAATGTTTTATTTCAATTTCCCCTTGAAGTGCATCGATGCATGCTACAGTGTATCGATGCATCCCTTAACATGTGCATCGATGCACTCCTTATGCATCAATGCATTAATTGCATTCGATGTTTCCATTTTTAAGGGGTGCATCGATGCACTTCCTATGCATCGATAGACACTGAACAATTTCTGGAAATTTACCATTGATGCATCGGTACATGATGAATGTGTACCGATGCACACTAGCCCAGAAATCCAATTTATACCCAAAAATCCACTCTTTTTAGCTTAATTACTTCATACATCCTCACCTACTCATATTCAAACTCATTTTTATTCATTAATCACCTATTTAACATCAAAATCCTATTCTCCATATGTAATTCAAGAATCATACTCAATTTCTAACATGTTCCAAATCAAATTTTATTACTTCATATCTCTTAATTAGATTGATGACAAGTCAAATTTAACTTCCAATTCTAGTTAAGAACTCTATTCCAAGATTTCATCCAAGAACCTCAATTCTTTAATCCCTTCTAACTCCATCATACTTTGATTTTAAGATAACGTAAGCTTTCCTTAAGCTTAGTTATCATCTAATAATCAAAATTCAATCTTAAATTTAACCAAAAACTCAATAATCAGAAAACTCACCTTTGGCTCTTGGTTTTTACGCGTGAATGAAGAAGAAAGATGAAGAGAATTCTGGAAACCACTTTGTTTCCTCTTCCCTTTCACGTGTTTAATATATAATCATATTTAAATATTTTCCTTGCAAATGACCCTTTTTCCCTTCAATTCACCTTATAATTACTAACATCTTTTAGGCAATATTTCAAAATAAATCATTGAACTATTTCATTTTCTTCTACTTTAGTCACTAAATTCTGAAACTTTACAATTTAGTCACTAACCCGGTATTGTGTATGTTACACATATAGTCTTGTACTTAACACTTGTAAGACATCATATAATATATTTCATAATATAAAAACACACTAAATCATATACTGTTTGTTTAGGTTATGTCTTTTAGTTGCTTATGTTACACTTCTGAGAACTTAAGATATTTGAGTGCATTGAGGTTGTGCACAAATGATATCACAACAACTCGTATAATTTGCACTGAGTGCCATATATAATGTCCCGAAGGACCACATATATGTCTCAAAGGACCTCGTAGAACCATTGCCTTTTGGCACGTCAATTATACCCCCAGCTCCCATATAACATACTATGGGCTTTACCATATATTTTTATTTCTTATTTATTATTTCACATAGACCAGTAATCACGTAGGTTATGTCACATAACTTATATCTCATGTTCATGTAATCGCGTAGATCATGTCACATATCTTATATCTTGTTCTCATATGTTCACATAACTTATGTCACATAGGCATGTAATCTCATAACTTATTATCACATATCTCATGAAACATTATCATATAATCACATGGATCATTGTCATGTAACTCATATCACATAGGCTCATACCATATAACATGTAATACAATCATGGCATATTCACATAATACAAGATCATAATTATGCTCGTACTCGTATAATCATATATTCAAAATGTCGGAAACACACTTTTCGCAAGTCTAATTTTCGTGTAGTAATACATATATTCTAATAGTATGCACTCACTATAGTCTCACTAGTCAACACCAATCTCTTATCTCTCTCGTGGTAAATCTCACTTTGTCAACTTCTCTGAACTTTTCTTTCGCTCAATATCTACACAAATATACGATCCATATTAATATCATAATTTGATTCACTACTAATCAATCATCAAAACTGAATCTCAAAAAGACATTTGATTCATTATTTCCATTTGACTAGTGTTGGTACTCAATGTACAGTACCAATAATTCTCTATCGTGGTATCGATACTATACTTCAGTATTGATACTTATTCTTGATTATGGAATTCATTCTAAAAATGGTACCGATACATATATATATTGGTATCGATACCCATGGTACCGATACTACCACTTTGGTATCGATGCCCTATGAAGAATTTATTAACTTTTATCTTATGGTATCGATACTGTTCATTCACTACCAATACCCATGCCCAAAATATACTCATTTTAGCCTGAAAATTTACCAATACCTATCTATATCTTTCATTTTGAACTCCTTTCCAACATATAACTTAACTACAGTTATCCATAACTACTTATAACACTTTAATACACTTTGAAATCAAAAAATTCACATAGAACACTTAGAACCAAAAATCATACCAATTATTCAACATGTTTTAAATCCATTTCTAACACTTTAGCTTTCTCAATCCAACATATAACATCAAATTTCATTTCAAAACTATTTACTAACTCCTTTCCACAATTTCACTTAAAAACCTCTTATGTTAAATCCTCTATAACTTCCAATTCTTTTAGTTTCTACATCCCTTTAAGTTTCCATAATCTTTCTTAATACTCCAATAATCAAAACCATTCGTAAATTTCAAGAAATAATTAGCTGAAATGTTCTTACCTTGACTAGGACACTCAGATAGGAAGAAGGAAGAAAAGAGAAAGATAGCTTCTAGACTTCTCTGATAAATTTCCTTTCCTTCTATGTGCCATTTAAAATACCAAAAAATAATTTTTTTTATTCAATTTCTTATCAAATGACCATTATACCCTTATCTCCTTACTTATTTGCTATTTAATCCTATACAAACCTATTCCAATTAAGTATCTGAACTTTCAAAAAATTGAAATTAGACCTGAAGTTTCAAAATCTTATAATTTAGTCACTAACCTGGTTTTTTGGGATGTTACATATATTTCTCGATTGGCCACTTCGGATGGCAATTAGACACCCCTTCTTCCTTCCAGAGGTCGTCACGTGGCAGACAAAGGATTAACAGATGAGTTAGTAGCTCTTATATATCATATGTATAACGCAGAGAAGTGTACGATTCAACATAAAATGACTTGTTAATTAAGACCGGCCTTGCGTGATACACACATACAAGAACTCTACGCATAAAATACAGTATGTGTCGCGCATGGACGACCAAAATCCAACAGTCATTGCTTCACTTGAAAACTTCAACAAGCTCTTATTTTTTCCCTTTCTTCCCAAACCCTATATATATATATATATATACCCATACCAAAAGAAACCAAATGATATTATAGGGAAACTACAAATTTCATCACTGAACTCGATTTTCTCTCCTATTTTCCTCACTGTACTTTAAAATTTTTCAATTTCTTCACTGAATTTAATACATTGAGTTTTTTGTTTATTGAGTTTTACTTTCTCTCCTATTTTGGTCACTTCTTCATTAAATATTAACGGCATTTAAAATGAAGGTGTTTTAAAAAAATTAACGAAACATCGTCGTTTTGCATCTAAATAACTGCCCATTTTAACGACGTTAACTATTCAATGGCCGAGCGGCTAAAAAAACTAGTGTATTAAGTTCAGTGAGATATTAAAAAGATTGTAAAAGTAGTGACACAGGAGATGATAAAGTTCAATTATCAAATTTATAATTATCTGATATTGTATTATATGTATGACTTTTAAACATGCCATTAAACATCCAAGGGGTCAATTCAACATTTAATATTTTATGTGCAATAATATATACTTACAACCTGCATCCTGCAGGCCGAGACATTGATATCCCCCATTTTTGTCGATTCAAATACTTTCATTTCAGTTTTATAATTAAGCTTTGTCATTGAAATCCTTTCAAAAGCAATTGATGTATTTGGAAACACTTTCCAAAATTTACCTTTTTAGTCGATTAAGTGTTAATTCAGATGATATTGACAATATCTTAATGATTTTGAGTTCAATCGTGTTTAAATACATATATTTTAAGGGTAAAGTACATAAATGGTTCTCTGATTATAAGGTATTGTTTTGTTGAGTCTACTAACCGTTAAAAGTTATGAAATGATCCCTTAAATTGTAACACGCTTTTTCCATATCCAACCCCGAACATGAGTAAAAGATGTCACAAAATATTAGGAGACAATCTACATTTGAAAACTGGTAAAATTTTGTTTCTTTCAAAAGTTTACTATTCTTAACTTTTATTGTAAAATAATTTTCATATAAAATCAAAATATAATAATATTTTGAACTCTATTTGAAATTCGTTTTTAGGCATCAACTAGACAGTTCTATTCCTTTACATATCATAAATAAAACTATCTAATATAAACCGGATATAAAATTTCTTACTAATATACTTTTCATTTATTCCTTAAGCTCATAAGCATATTAAGCATATTCATATGTTTATCATTTATTATCCAATAAACATAGCCCAAACGTAAACCTATGAAGACCCTGAGTATTCGAGTTATATATGCACTGAAGTACTTGCATATAAGGTCATGCCCACCACTGTACTAAGTGTACTTGCACACTGTAGTACTGAATTAAACTTTCACAAAGTGTCCTTGCACACTATAGTGCTGAATTAAACATGCAGATGCTGGACTCTATGGCATGCCAACTACACCTTGTCCTTCAATGACTTACTTGGAATTGAGTAGTTCATACCCGAAATAACATCATATATTTATTCATAATAAACTTCATATATAATAATCAGTGGTCAATGCATTTTATACTCAACTTTTGACATATTTTGAACATGTCAAATATATGATAAATGACATAAATATCATGCCAACGTAGATATTATCGCAAGTCCTACCCGATGATGTATAAAACATATATGTATAATGTATGGATGCCTTGCACTCACTTTGAAATTATAAATAAGCCAATTTAAGCCTCACTAAGCTTCAACTTAATCCTTCACTTTAAATTTGGTTCGATCCCAATTTTTATCACAATTTCATATTCTGGCAATTTGCACTACCTTCAAAGAAATATTATTCTTTATTAATATACACACTTAAAAATTATTTTGTTTATACCATTGGAATCTAGACTCAAATAAAAATCCAACCATATAAGGCACTTCTTCTAGTTCCACTTGTAAAATTTATGGTAAATTTTCAAAGTTGACTTACAGAAGATGTTTTGAGCAGAATTTGTTGCCCTATTTTCTGACCTATCCCTGATTAAAAAATCATATCTTTTTTTGTATACATTTTAAAATTATTTTTAGTTTGTTCTAAATAAAACTATATTGATATATGAATCCAAAGGTATAAAAAGCATCCCCTAATCATTTCTATGGAATTTATAGTGATTTTCTAAGCTTACTGTTTAGAACACAAATCTATGCAGATTTCACCAATTTGCATTTTTCAGCTTATTCACTAATTCTATTAGCTCAATAAATGCACATTTATGCATAAACCACAAATCACATAGCTATTAGGAGTCACTTCTTAAAATCATATCTTAATATTAAAAAATATATTAATTTTTCTTAACATATTAAATATATGTTATTCTTATCTTAGTTAAAAAATATATTTTAATCTTATCTTAGCTTATAAAATATATTTTATTCCTACCACAACTTAAAAAATATATTTTATTATCTTAAATTTTAAAACTATATTTCATTTTTATCTTAACTTTTTACATATACTATATTATTAATTTAAATTATTATATATATTATATTCTTAACTTAAATTATTAAATATTAATTATTCTTATCTTTAACTTCAAATTATATATTCTATTTCCCCAAACCCCGCTAGACTTCGAGCGAGAAAGTCGAGGAGACTCCCAAATGAACCAAAACATCATCAGTTCTCTTTTCCTCTTTATTTCTTCTTCGATCGAGCCTACTAATAATCACTAACGATGTTCGATAGTTTCACCTTTCACTTCAACCACCATCAATGGTAATCATGATTGTCAAAATCTAAAACCTAATGATCCCAAACATCAATATTTGTGCTCTCCAAGCCCAACCCTAAAGATCTAAAATATGATAACCTCTACAAGCTTAATGGATTTTGACCTTTAACTGCTCGCTTTGACACTAAAACTTTCCAACACCCCTAATGCCCTTGACTTCAAATTCGTCTTCAATGGCCTTCAACCTAGTTTAAGCTATAGGAAAAAATTCGGGTATTACACCTCCGTCTATAAAGACCTCTAAAGTTACGTATCCTCTGAACAGCTACATACTCTTGACCTAATCTTTATCAATCCCATCATTAGGTGGTGACAAGGTCTATTCACCTTGTCAACCTATAAATAACAATCATCACCCTAGGTCTGACTCCAGTACTAAGAGTTCGTACAGAAACCACCATATAAATTAAAGAGATGACTACGTTTTTCTCTATCTCTGAACTTATCTCATTGTTCCTCATTTTCTTCAGATTATTTATTCCCTGTTTCCTTTACAAAATCATTGATCACAACTCTCTGCCCAATTCAGAAGAGGTGAACCACCAAAAGCCATCACAATCAATTTCTCCTATCTACAATGATCAATCTTATATTAACTTATTTTTGAATAAGTGAGACAAAAAAGTTAAAGTGCCAAAGTGATAAAATGGGTATAAATTAAGGGCCAAAATAAGAATTTTACATATCAATGACTTTCTTCCTATGATTGTTGAACAAATACCCTTTAATAAGGGGTTTCATCCATAAACTTTAGAAAAGTTGAGAAGTTTAGCTTTCTACTTTAATTTGTCAGAATTTAGGGTTCGTTTGATTCTAGAAAATATTTTTTATTTTTTATTTTTAGAAAATAGTTTTCATTTACAATTTCTTGAAATTTAGAAAATATGTTTGGTTAATATAAATAAAAAGTTTAATTCAAAATTAAAAAAGTGAAAATATATTTGGTATCTATTTTTTTAAAATAGAGATGAACGAGTAGTTAAATGGGTTAATTACCCCATTCATACATGAACTATACTCGATTTTCAGTTTCATACATAAAGTTTAAAAATTCTCGATTAAGATATTCACCCATTTTCGTCACGGAAAGTGACGTTGAACCTTATAACCATGACATGTGGCAGATTAAAAAACATGTTTTTTAATTTTTTTTAGGTAAATTACAATATTCATCAGTCAACTATCTTCTCACTCTTATTTTAGTCACTAAAGTTTAAATTTCTTTAATTTAATTATTAAACTATAGAATTGCTCTTATTTTAATAACTCAAATTTATTTTATTAATATTTTAATAACTCAAATGTATTTTATTAATAACTCCTTGAATATGCCCTTCAACGACATTGAAATCCCTCCGAGGAAACTCCAGTAATGTTCCCATGTCGCCGTGAACAAACTTCATGAACAAGACGACTGCAGTTGCAAAGGTTGGTCTTCTTCTTGCCTGGCATTTAGTGAAGAATCCTTGAGCGGCAGCTGCGCCCCTGAATAGATATGGAACACATTCCCAAGTGAAACGTTGTCGTTTACCCATATGTCTTTTTGTAGTTTTTCTGGCACAATCTCTCTGGCATTTGTTGAGCTCGCAGTGATAAAGTTCGTTTCATCTTTTCTTCTTCTTCGTGAAACGGAGTTCCAGGTTGGCTCTATCATCTTCGGCTTCTTTGCTTCGTTTTTTTCATGTGTTTTTGGTTGGTTTTCACCCTTTTCCCGTAATAGTTCTTTGTCTTTTTCTTTCCTTTGAATGTGGTTTCTTCTTTTTTGGGGATAAAATCAATGTTTGGCATTAATGGGGTTATGTGCTACGTTATTTCACCAAATATTTTTCTCCAAGAAAAAGAATTTACTTTGATATTTTTACCAACGGGAAAAAGCCAATTTCCCTTTTGTTTTCACCTCTGCCTTGTTTTGTATTTTTTCCATTTTAAAGTATATTTTTGAATGCTAACCAGCTAGCATGAAGGTACTTTCACAGCAATGAATGAAAATTTTAACTTTATCACCGTAATCGTCTCCAGATTTTTAACCTTTGCAATGCTTTATTACAGGGAACTTGTTTGTTTGAATTCAGGAGGTGATTTTTGTATTATTTCACGTCGAGTGAAATATTTCATCGACTACGTGGTTTACTTCTCTTTCATGTTCAAGCACTGTGATTCAACCTTCCAATCAAACATCCATTCCTTTAATACTCCAATGGCTGAGATTCATTTTTCTATCCCCAGGTCCTCAGACTTCTCTTCTCTTCTGTTGATCTCCTCTTACTACTTACCCTCATCTTTTTGGTTGTTCACATGCTTTACTTTAGATTCTTAGGCAATAGCCTGGCAGCTCTGACTTAAACAAGCCTCTCATAAGCCCCATCAGAGCCCTTCTCGGGACTACCATATGGTTTAAGCTCTCTTTGATTGTCACTGTTGTGTTTGCGTTTGGTTATACTATTGTCTCCATTTTTGCATTTACTAGCATTAGCCAGGAGCCTTGGAAACAATTGTATGGCATATTTTGGTTAGTTCAAGCCATAACTCATTTGGGGATTGCTATCTTAATCATCCATGAAAAGAGATTTCTAGCTGTTAACCATCCTATCTTTCTCCGAATTTATTGGACTGTGAATTTCATTATAGTTTCGTTGTTCACAACATTGGGGATCATTCGTTTGCTATCTGTTGAAACAAATTAGGAAAGGGATTTGAGGTTGGATGATATAGTTTCCTTTGCTTCTTTCTTGTAGACACTCGATTTTTACCGAGATTAAAAATTATTATAAATATTAATTATATATTATTATTATTATTATATCATTAATATTATTATTACATTTTTGTTGCAGGCCCAATATAACCCAAGCCTAAACATCCATGATTGCAAGCAAGGAGAAAATGCTATGGTCCACCACAATCACCATATCAAACAACTATATGACTCACCATGATAAAGTCATGCTCGTGGGGCACAGTGATTCCCTCATTCAAGACAAGAACATGCAAGTCACAATAGCAAAGGGGAGGGGACAAAATATCATTAATAATGAGCCAACCACTACATTGAAAAAACGTTTCAAAAACAAAATAAATCCCGGATAATCCGGGATTCAACCTGCTACAACCAGATTTCATCGATCAAAGTCATCACCAAATTATTGACTTGCAAACATAAAAGGACAGAGAACAACGAGCAATAAAAGAAGGGTCTCGAACGAAACAGGAAGGGGGAAAACAGATTCAACACAGGGGGTTTTCGTTGTAACCAGAGGAGGGAACTTTTCTGCTCTGGGATTCGAAAAAGCAATGTAAACTAAGGGTATTCCTCCCTTCAATTTTTTAATGAACCGAAAGGAAGGTAGTGTGATTCCATCTTTTCATTTTTTATAATTTTTTTTATTTTACAAAAATTTAACAGAAGTACCAAGCATGGTTGTTTTCTTAGATTAGAAACCAAAGCAGTACCGAGAGATATTAATCCTAACAACCTAGAACCGAAAATCAAAATAAAAAACCAAAAACAAAAGATCATTAACCATCATCGAGTGAAGCATTTAGTCAAAACCAAATCTCAGAAGCAAATAGTAGAGGAAAAAGGGATACTCTTTTCGTTTTTTTAGTTAATCAATACCAATACGCCAATTTTTATTTTATTTTATTTCCTAGCATTTTTTTCTTTCTTTAATTCGAAATACAAAATTGAGAGAACGAAGGGGGTGGGGTTCGATTTGTTTACCTGAGACGTTCGGGTTCCCTCATAGGAATCTACCATGCTTGGGTGAGGTTATCGTCACCGATGAACGACGGTTTGTATGTTGGTTTAGTTGCTGGAATTCAAAGAATGGAAGGGTCGGTTTCCATTAACAGCCATTCGAGTGCTTTAATAAAAAAAACAGAATGAAGAGGGGAGGGATTAACCGGTCTTACCTTAAGGTGTGGATTCCACCGTTTGAATCTTGTCGTCAGAGAGGAAAAGAGGAAGACTAGGACCAAACCGTGGCCGATTTACAGCCAAGAGCGGCGTTGAATCGAGCCTTTGTGGCTCTCGGTCGAAGAAAAAAAAGAGTGAAGAAGAAGAGGATAACGACGCAGAGGATATCGGCGCAGAGGATATCGGCGCAGAGGATTTGTTTTAAAGGAAAGAAAATAATATGCTAAATGAAATAAGGGTTTAGTTTTTACCATATATATTATATATATTAGAAGAGTAAAATGATAGTGTTTTAGGGTTTAGGGCGTGATGTTTCCAATGCATGGGTTATCTATTTATTGAGCCATTTTAGTTTTCATTTTAATTCATCTTAGTCCCTAATCGTAAGTTTATATGTTTATACTTTTATCTCTGTATTTTGTGCATATTCGATTTTAGTCCTGAATGCTAATATTTCCTTTCATTTATACATTAGATCTCCAAGTTTTCGTATATTATATTTTGGTCCTGAATGCGTATGGGTTTATTTTGATTTTAGTACAAGAAATGTGATTATTTGTGTTTTGTGACTTGATCTTTGTCTAATCTCTGATTTTAACCCTAACTTTATTTGTTTATTTATTTTAGTCATTATGTTGCTTTTATATATTTTCATTATAATATACATGTGATATATATTAGTACGAAATTTAGTGTTTTCGATTAAACATGTGTTTAACTTATATATATATATTCTATATTACAGGTGTATGTAATTTATGTTATGCATTTTTTTATTTTGTAACACTAGTTAATAAGTATTATATATATATATATATATATTATTATATTGAATATGCTTTGGTTATTATAATTGTATGATGGGTTCTATGAATTCTAGATTACATGTGTTTAACTTATATATATATAATATATTATATATATAATATATATATATATATGAATAGGTTACTTTGCATAATAGCTCTTTGTATATTATTCAATGTATATGTGATCGTATGACATTTTTTTACATGAATTGTATGACATCCTCATGTGCGTAACTCGGCTCCTATTACATAATTTGATTTCTGTTACTTTTATTTTTATCATATAAGTATGTTTATATATATTTATTATCTTTATAATTTGGTCTATGTCGTTTATATATATTATATCATATTATTCATATGTGTGTGTGTATATATATATATAATTAATTTACCCTTGTATATTTATATATATTACTAACGTCTATTTTATTTTGTTTGACTTTATTTATTTATGTCATTTTATAAGATGCTTAATTTATATTCGAATTGCATTTTTAATCAATGAGGAGGGAATATTCTTTATGGATAAGAAATAGTTGAAATAGTTTTTCCGATAGAGAATTACTAATCTCGAAATTTCTTTTCAAGTTAAAGAATTTTTCCTAATATTTAGTTCAAAGCAATTAATTAAATTTCAATAAATAAATCATAATTTA
Source organism: Hibiscus syriacus (assembly GCF_006381635.1). Lineage (NCBI taxonomy): Eukaryota > Viridiplantae > Streptophyta > Magnoliopsida > Malvales > Malvaceae > Hibiscus > Hibiscus syriacus. The sequence continues at coordinate 2,773,102 of NW_024063276.1, read as the reverse complement.
ATCTTATATTCAATTCAGAATTTCCACTATTACGACAACGTGTAAGCGACACAATACCAATTTTGGGCGTTGTGGGTGTACTAATCATTCCCCACGCGTAACCGACTCTCGAACCCGTTTTAAATGAATCTTTGGTAAACATAGACTAGCTTTTGTCTTAAAAAATGTTTTTTCTTAAAATTGTTTTTAAAAGACGTTTTTAGGTATTAGACCTACCTAAATCAAAGGTTGATGGCAGCTCTTTCCGATTTAATCCAAAATCACATATTTTTCCAAAATTAAAAGTCATAACTGTTTTGAAAATAATTAAACGATTGTCCCCGCCGAAAAACGGTTACGACAGCTTGGCGACTCTGCTGAGGATTTTGTTTTCAGAAAGTTAGGCTGTAAGTCGCTTACACATTGTCGTTTGGTAGAAATTATGAGTTCGAGTCTTTAGTTAACTTATGATTCTTTTATTGAAGTTTTTAATTGCTTCATTTTTTTATTATTTTACTAACATTTTCTATCTTTGTTTTTAGATTTGTCCAAAGTTTTGTTGGTTTCGTCAAAGGGATGAATGTTCTTCCTCACACACATCACGTTCATTTGCATACCGTAAGCTCACTTATGAGCTTTGTCCCTTTTAAGTTGAGATGAAAGCTTAACCTACGTGAGATAATTTTTTTCTCCGTACGGGTTTTAGCAAGTAATCTTTGGGGTTCATATACCTTATATCTACGTGAGATAAATTATTTCTCCGCATGGACATAAGGGAGTGTATCCTCTCGAATTGAACTCAATTCGTATGAGCCTATAATGGGCCAGGATTAAGGGTTTGGTAGCCCAAGGGGGCATAAACATTAAGGACAATTCGAGTACCTTTTTCCCGTTAGAGCCAAAACCATGCATATATTGAACAGTAGAACTGTTACCCTAGGTATAGACATACCGAACCTCTGACCGTCAGTAGGTACCCAAATTAAGTATACACAAAGGAGAAGCATTTTAGAATCTTTCTTTTTGCTTTAAATTTTCTTTTTAAATAAAAGCATGCGAACTAGATATCATGCAGTTAGGATCATTTCATTCAAAATAATCATTTTTGGGGTAGAAAGCATGTTCGAGTATGATTGTTATCTATTTAAATCATGCTCGGATAGATATCATGATTGGGTAGGTGTTATATTTATTTGTAGATATCATCTTTTAATCATTTTTTCCTCTTTTGTTTGCAATCCTAACTTATTTTGTTTGCTTGTATTTGCATTTTTGCATCTTTGCATAATCATCATGAATAAAAGAAAGGTGTTGATTAAACCAAGTAGTCATCAGATTAGAAGAGTGATCATTGAAATGGAAAAGAATTTTCATAACAAGGAAGAATCTAATCCAATAGTTCGAGCTTAATCTAAAGAAACACAAAGGGCAAAAAGATAATTTTTCTGGGGATTTCATATCAAAAATGCTCACAAATGTCAATCTCAAGCAAAACTGATCTACAAGATCTGATAAAGATTTGGGATAGAGATTTGGGATATTTAGAGAATAGTTACCAAGGAGAAATTTCACAAGAAATATGGTGACATGGTTTTTCTCCTCTGCGTAAAGATAGATGAGTCGTTGCTTAAAGCTCTGGTCTGATGCCGGAATTCCACATAAAAATGCTTCACTTTGACACCAACAATAGAAGAGTACTACTCTATTTAACTTTGAAAGCCTTCAGGGGGATAGAATTCATTATAGTCTTCCAAAAGTCCAATCTTTCAAAAGCAAGCTTGTGAAGATTACAAGATTACAGATAGTAGAACACATCCAACAAATGGTAGAAAGTAAATATTTTTCATGGCATTGTCTCAAGAGGGTGATACTCGAGCATATAGATGAAGATAAGAGATTGGACATATTTGCTCTTATCATGAATGGTCTAGTGATATTTCCAAAGACTTTGTTCCATGTTGAGGCTGCTGTTGCAGATTTCTTGGACAGATTGGAGAAAGGTATAAGTCCTGCAGGTCTAGTGATATTTCCAAAGACTTTGTTCCATGTTGAGGCTGCTGTTGCAGATTTCTTGGACAGATTGGAGAAAGGTATAAGTCCTGCACTGACTATATTGGTAGAGACTTTTTGATCCCTCCATAGATTGGAGGAAAGGAGATTCAGATGTTGCACTCAAATACTCACCGTCTGGATTCAGAATCAATTATGGAAAGAGGACAAAAGTTATTGGGATCATGACTGAGATCATGATACTAAATAAAAAGGCAAAACTGCATTCATAGATTGATCTTTCTTGTAAAGATGAAAATTCTTTTGGAAGAATGGAACTCTTTCTAAGAATGATTACTTTTGGAAATCGATACCTTTTGCATTTGCATTTACATTTGCATTCACATCTTTGCATTTTTTACGTTTGTATTTACATTTTTTGCATCTTTGCATAGTTTCAATCTTACATCATGCATTTGCATTTTGTTTCAAACTAATTTACATGCATTAAATCATGAAAATATGGGAATAATTCGTGGAGGATTCCATGACAGAATTTTTGAAATCAAATTAGAGCTAACTTGGTCTTCCTAGAGAATGATAAGAACCATGAATGAGATTATAGCAAGGGTTGGTAGAATCGATAAACTCCAAGAGAAATTTATCAAGATTCAACAAGAAATGATTGATGAATCTAGGAAATTCCAAGTTGAATCCAGAGAATAGATGTCCAAGTTGATGAGCATGATGGTTACAGTAATATATGGGGAGAAATCATCAGAGGACCCTATTATGCAAGAAAAGATGAACACTTCGAATGATAATCTGAATGATAGTGGTGCAGCCAATGCGATGGCATAAAATGATCAAGAACCTGTTAAGGGATATGGTAATTCAAGTCAACTCCAAAAATCAAGTATGATTCCAGAAAATGCTACAGAGATCATACTGGGAAAAGTAGAAGTTAAGGGTGAAACTTCTAATACGAAAGTGGAACTGGACTCAAGGAAGAGAGGCATAGAGGAGGTTCAAATGCCAGTAAAGATGGCCAAAAAAAATAGAAAGAAGAAGAGGATACCTCTGATTCTGATTCCGATATCATATTCAGACTTGTTACCCTTTCTTTTTGAAAGTGGGCTCCTAATGTCTGTTCCTCCAAGGCCTAATACTTATTTACGTCCAGATTGGCAAGGTGTCAAAAATTCATGCGGCTATCATTCTGGAGAGTTTAGCCATTTCACGGAAAATTGTGCGACACTAAGATTAAAAGTTCAAAACCTTATCACGGAAGGATTGTTATGCTTTGAAAATGGAAAACCTAAGCTCCCCGGAAGCTCAAAACTTGTCAATGGAGGGAGATCTGCAAACCAATGTCTCTCCCAAGACGTTGGTTAAGCGTTGAACCTTCAAAATGAACATCTCAATGATCAGTCACAAGGTCTTCAATATGGTCATAATAATGGCAAGGAGAAAGTTTTTTTTGAATATCATGTCAAAGCCCGAGGAAACTTTATCAAGAATTGCAGTAACTTCAAGTGACAAGTCCCAGATCTTTTAACTCATGGAGTTATAGAGGAGGATGTTAATAATCAGTCTGTTTCGGTCAGACAATTGGGATTCAGCTCCCTGAATGGTGTTAATGAGGTAATAAATGAAGTGCAAACGGAAGAGGGTGTAAAAAGAGGAATGAGCAAAATCAAGGAAAACAAGATATATGAGGTAGAGATAAATGATCCAACTTTTGAGACCTCTCTAACACTGAAAAATGAGATAAGTGTGGGAAATGACAAGCAAGAAGCTAAATGAGAGGTAATCCGAGACTGGCCACAAAAGATGTCTTGGGAAAATACAACCCTCAAGGTTTTTCAAGTGCCCTTTTCCAACTTGCTATCCCGTTTAATCAAGAATCAGTACCTCACTCCAAGGCCTTTAAGAGTGAAGACTAGTCCATCTGCTTATGGCTATGATCCGAATAGTGCTTGTGATTTTCATATAGGGGCATTGGGCCATCATACTGACAAGTGTATACCATTGATGGAAGAGATAGAAAGGCTCGTTGATAATTGAGTCCTGACAAGAGAAATGATCAAGAAATTGGCGGGGGCAAATGAGGACAAGGACCCTGGTTCAATTACACACCCAATATTCTAGGAGTAATGGGGCATGCTAAATAAACAAGTGGAAGTTGTTATTTACCACTGTAGTACTTTCTATTTTCAGCATCTTGTTTGAACATTTTTTTGTTCCTTTCTTTGCCTTTTGTGTAATAAATAAATTTTTGTTGCTTTTAAGGTTATGAGCATTGAATCAATTTTGCAATCTTGCAGTTCTTTGAATATCAACAGAATTAAAAACTCTTTATGATTAGAGTTACACATCTTTGACAAATTATCAAGATTGAAAACTGGTAAAACAAGGACCGTGACCTGACTTCAGATTAAATATGCCCAAACATTATACCCTTCTATAAATATGAGATAGCCTTCTCCAGTGCAAGGAATTAGATAAAAAGCTTGGTATTTACATATAGGAGCGTACAACATGGGCCATCTTTTGTGCGATTTTACGAAAATATCTAGATTACTTTCTATTGATGACGTTTGATGATGAAATCTTTAGAATTATGCAAAGTCAGTTGCTTGGGAATTAAACTCTAACGATGAGATTTTTTGATTTCCATCAAACCACCTAGGCTATAACAAGTTTTTCTTAAGAGTTATATATCCATGTTATATTATTATATATACAATAAAGCTTGAGTTGTCCCTCTAGAGCAATTGGTTAATATCCCCGACTTTATGGATAATATTCAGCTAGCTTATTATATTATATGTATACAATAAAGCTTAGTTATTCTGCTATAGGCAATTGGTTATAGAGGAAACTCGAAAGCCCTGGCTTTATGAATAGATTATATTCAAACCATGACCTTGATCGGGTACTTGGTAATTCGGTGTATGCTCCACTGCGATTGTCAAGTCGAAGACTTTGTGATGAGATGAACTCTTTAGCTATCCCGATAAAGACAAATTACAATAAAGTTGATCTCAACTAGCCATACCATGGCAAATTTTATAAATAAAGAGTTTCGGTAAATAAGGACTAAGGGAGTTAAGGAACACATGTTATAGTCAACTACACACGAGCACACAAAAATTTCATTTTTAGATCGATATTTTTGCATTACTTTGGTTAAAGGGAAGATTTCAGAGAAGTGAAATGGAGGTATTTTAGATGGTCTAGTAATTGGCTATGCTAGTTGCGTCATTTTGTCCGCATCCGGTTAAAATACCAAGTCAATAAAAGTGAGGCATGTGGCAATGTTCACAAAGAATGAGAGAGGAGTGACATCTTCAATAGATGTAACCATAGAAAATAGGAAAGCCAACCTGAAATTTACCCATAAATCTTGATTCTTGTCAAAGAACTATAACTTTATAACATTAAAGAGTTGTTGATTCTTTTGATATTCTTTAAACTCATGCTTATGATTTGATTTTATTGTGAACCTGTAAGAAATAATACTTTATAAAATTCTTTTATTCTTTGATAAAGAAAGGAGGAAAACATTTTCAAATAGGATAGTCTCAAATGAGAAAGGTTCTTGAATTAAATTGAGGAATGTTATGCCTCTACATGAGAAAAATAATGAGCGATGAAGCACTTCACATTCTTGAAAGCAGGTGGTCCGGAAGATCAGGAGGACTGGAGGAGAGAACTTGTAACACTCTCTCGTAATATTATCAGTAACCTAATAAGAAGAGGATGATTGTCTCGTTCAAAAAAAGATCACATATCCAGTGCATAGCAAAAAAGGCAAAAATGCAGCAAGTCAAGCAGAAGATAACCACCTTACTCAGAAGAAGTACATCTCTCAGTCATTTCTATTAGAAAGATTGATCACTTCTTAAGTTTGTGATAACATGAAGATAATCCCTTGAAGTTACTTGACAACACTGTTGTTTAGTAACACCAAAATGAGAGTATTCAAGATAAACACATTTGAGCATGAATAAAGCCACAATGATCCACAAATAGGGCATTATCAAAGTTAACTTGAAGGTTGGAGGTCCATATTATCCATGTGGGGCTTCATGAAGACTCACATCAGCATGAAAAAGGACAGAAATGATCCATGTGGGGCATTTTGAAGGCCCATTTTAGACAGAAATGATCCATGTGGGGCATATTGAAGGCTCGCACTAGTATGAAAAGGTTGGAATATTTTGAAGGCCCATTTAAACCAGAAATAGAATGTTAGGGCATTTTGAAGGCCCATCTCAGACAAAAAATGATTCATGTGGGGGCATTTTGAAGGCTCATATCAGTAAGAAACAATTTTGAATACATTTTGAACGTTCATATCAGCAAATATTGGGGTATGCTGAAGGCCCATATCATCATGTGTCAAGATCATTAATTTGAGCAAATATTTCTAATGAGATAAAAAGATATGAAGAATGAAAATGATAAATCAGTGACAATGGAGCTAACTATACATAATTGCTTTGTTAATCAGGAAGTTATATTATGCTGGTGATTTGATGCTGGCAGTTAAAGTATCTCACTTGCGGTCTCACTAAGATTTGTTCTTAAGTGACATCCTACAAAAGCTCCAAACACTATGCAAAGAGCATCACTGATTGAGAAATCTGAGCAGAAGCTACAGGAAATGATGAATACGTGCTAAATCCTTTACGAACCAGTGATTATGGTGCTGAACAAATATTGCGATCATATTGTGTTTCTATTTATGAAGTTTGTCTTCTTCAACCCCAAGGTTAGAAGTGAGATATGATGAAGATTTCTTTCCACGAAATAGGTGATAAAATCTTAACAGCAAGAGACTAGTGGTATCAACTAAGGCTGAAAGATGGGTTGTTGTTAAAAACAAGCCTCATTTGATGTGTGACTAGATGTGGTGACATGAAATTTGGATAAGTCCTCCTGATGTCGAGTTTCAAGAGTCAAATCAGAATTGACGTAACTCTCCCTTTGATCTTTACAGAGTTTGGCATAGTCATACGCATAGTCTCTGAAAATAGGGCAACATAGTCATATTTCTGATCATAGCAAAAAGTTGAGAAAGAAAATGTTTTCTCTGAAATGAAGACAGAAAATGAAGACGACAAGAAGAGAGAACAAGATTAGATGGATCTTCAAAAATGCAAGTTGGAAATTATGAGTTGCTATATGAATATTTGAGTAGACTTTGGGAAGAAGTGATCAAGTAGAAGACGACCGAGATAGCCACTTTAAAGTTAAATGAAGATTCCATCAACATTTTTTGCATTCATAAGAACATCATTTGCATATAAAAAAGTCATGCATTACACCTACATGAATTTGCATCTTTGCATCAAACATTCATTCATAATAGTTGCATTCAGCTACGTTTTTGTAGATCTTTCAGGAAAAAGTGAGAGTAAAAGACAACAAGACATCCTCAGCAAGAGGGAGCAATCATCTTCAGATTCAACATTTTCAGACAATTTTGTTTCGCTTGAGACATTATCATTTAATACAGAGGATTCATCTCACTGGAGATTGTTTTTCTTAAAAACAGACTTTGTTTCACTTGAGACTATTTTACTTGAAAGAAGACATTTCATTTGACTCAAGATTGTTTTTCCTTGAAACAAAAGATTTTATCTCACTTAAGATTGTTTTTCCTTGAAACATAAGATTTATCTCACTCAAGATTATTTTTCCTTGAAACATAAGATTTTATCTCAGTAAAGATTGTTTTTCCTTGAAACAGAAGATTTTATCTCACTAAAGATTGTTTTTCCTTGAAACAAAAGATTTTATTTCATTCAAGATTGTTTTTCCTTGAAAAAAAAGATTTTATCTCACTCAAGATTGTTTTTCCTTGAAAAATAAGATTTTATCTCATTCAAGATTGTTTTTCCTTGAAACAAAAGATTTTATCACACTCAAGATTATTTTTCCTTGAAACAGAAGATTTTATCTCATTAAAGATTATTTTTTCTTGAAACATTAGATTTTATCTCGCTCAAGATTGGTTTTCCTCGAAACAGGAGATTTTATCTCGCTTTAGATAGTTTCCCTTGAAACAAATTTTGTCTCCCTTGAGACAGTTTCTTTTGAAACAAAATTTTGTTTCCCTTGAGACAGTTTCTCTTGAAACATAAACTTTGAAAACGTTTCCCTTGAAACAAATTTTGTCTCTCTTGAGACATTTTCCCTTGAAACAAATTTTGTCTCCCTTAAGATCGTTTCTCTTGAAACACAAAATTTTGAGAACGTTTCCCTTGAAACAAATTTTGTCTCCCTCGAGACAGTTTCTCTTGAAACAAGTTTTTGAGACAATTTCTCTTGAAACAAATTTTTGTCTCCCTTAAAATGGTTTTTCTTAAAATCAACTTCGTCTCGCTTGAGACGATTTTACAAAGTTTTGTCTCCCTTGAGGTTTTAACGTAAAACTTCTTCTGCTTGAGGCAGTTTTCATTTGAAAAAAATTTATCTCACTTAAGATGGTTTTTCTTAAAACCCTTGAGACAATTTTCCTTCAAAATAAAATTTATCTCACTCAAGAGTGCTTCTCTTAAAACAAGTTTCTTATTAATTTTCATCAAGTGTTAAATTTCTGACAGGAATTTAAAAAGCCAACTAAGATTTTATTTCACGACTTTAGCAAAGAATCAATCCATATTTTTCACCATCGAAAGAAATGGATCTTAATAAAGATTCGAGAACCTTTAGGTAAATACCTTCAGGTGCTTCAAACACATTTATTATTGACACATGATCATCTTTTGCAGGTTTGAAAATCTTCAAAGAAAAGATAATCAGATCGACATTTCCAGTGGAGAGTTCATAATGAGAAGAACTCATCTGAAAGAGGAAGAATAAGTTTATAATGAGAAGAGCTTGTTCGACATTTCGAATCATGACATTTCGAATCAGTGACGCCTCACTTGAAGAATGAACATTTTCAGTGAAGAGTTCATAATGAGAAGAACTCATCCAACGAGAGAGAAGAAGTTCATAATAAGAAGAACTTGTTCGATCACATATCAGAGTTTCCAGTGGAGAGTTCATAATGAGAAGAACTTATCCAACAGAGGGAGAAGAGGTTTATAATGAGAAGAGCTTGTTCGACCTATCACTCGATTCCTGACATTTCGAATCAGTCACGCCTCACTTGAGGAATCAACATTTTCAGTGAAGAGTTCATAATGAGAAGAACTCATTCAACGAGAGAGAAGAAGTTCATAATGAGAAGAGCTTGTTTGACCTAGCACTCGATTCACAGCATTTCAAATCAGTGATGCCTCGCTTGAGGGATCAACATTTTTAGTGAAGAGTTCATAATGAGAAGAACTCGTCCATAAGAGAGAAGAAGTTCATAATGAGAATAACCTGTTCAATCCAACAACGAAGGAAGACTGGACAAAAACTGGTTGTCTTTTTCATATTTGCCCTATTATTGTTAACACAAGAATGCACAAAGAGGGGCAGCTGTAGACACCCATTTTTGATCGGGGTTAAAAATTATTATAAATATTAATTATATATTATTATTATTATATCATTAATATTATTATTACATTTTTGTTGCAGGCCCAATATAACCCAAGCCTAAACATCCATGATTACAAGTAAGGAGGAAATGCTATGGTCCACCACAATCACCATATCAAACAACTATATGACTCACCATGATAAAGTCATGCTCGTGGGGCACTGTGATTCCTACATTCAATACAAGAACATGCAAGTCATAATAGCAAAGGGGAGGGGACAAAATATCATTAATAATAAGTCAACCACTACATTGAAAAAACGTTTCAAAAACAAAATAAATCCCGGATAATCTGGGATTCAACCTGCTACAACCAGATTTCATCGATCAAAGTCATCACCAAATTATTGACTTGCAAACATAAAAGGACAGAGAACAACGAGCAATAAAATAAGGGTCTCGAATGAAACAGGAAGGGGGGAAAACAGATTCAACACAGGGGGTTTTCGTTGTAACCAGAGTAGGGAACTTTTCTGCTCTGGGATTAAAAAAAACAGTGTAAACTAAGGGTATTCCTCCCTTCAATTTTTTAATGAACCGAAAGGAAGGTAGTGTGATTCCATCTTTTCATTTTTTATAATTTTTTATTTTACAAAAATTTAACAGAAGTGCCAAACATGGTTGTTTTCTTAGATTAGAAACCAAAGCAGTACCGAGAGAGATTAATCCTAACAACCTAGAACAGAAAATCAAAATCAAAAACCAAAAACAAAAGATCATTAACCATCATCGAGTGAAGCATTTAGTCAAAACCAAATCTCAGAAGCAAATAGTAGAGGAAAAAAGGATACTCTTTTCGTTTTTTAGTTAATCAATACCAATACACGCATTTTTATTTTATTTCCTAGCATTTTTTTATTTCTTTAATTCGAAATAAAAAATTGAGAGAACGAAGGGGGTAGGGTTCGATTTGTTTACCTGAGACGTTCGGGTTCCCTCATAGGAATCTACCACGCTTGGGTGAGGTTATCGTCGTCGATGAACGACGGTTTGCATGTTGGTTTATTTGCTAGAATTCAAATAATGGAAGGGTCGGTTTCCATTGACAGCCCTTCGAGTGCTTTAATAAAAAAAACAGAATGAAGAGGGGAGGGATTAATCGGTCTTACCTTAAGGTGTGGATTCCACCGTTTGAATTTTGTCGTCTGAGAGGAAAAGAGGAAGACTAGGACCAAACCGTGGCCAATTTACAGCCAAGAGCGGCGTTGAATCGAGCCTTTGTGGCTCTTGGTTGAAGAAAAAAAAGAGTGAAGAAGAAGAGGATAACGGCGCAGAGGATTTGTTTTAAAGGAAAGAAAATAATATGCTAAATGAAATAAGGGTTTAGTTTTTACCATATATATTATATATATTAAAAGAGTAAAACGATAGTGTTTTAAGGTTTAGGCATGATATTTCCAATGCATGGGTTATCTATTTATTGAGCCATTTTATTTTTCATTTTAATTCATCTTAGTCCCTAATCGTAAGTTTATATATTTATACTTTTATCTCTGTATTTTGTGCATATTCGATTTTAGTCCTGAATGCTAATATTTCCTTTCATTTATACATTAAAGCTCCAAGTTTTCGCATATTATATTTTGGTCCTGAATGCGTATGGGTTTATTTTGATTTTAGTAAATGAAATGTGATTATTTGTGTTTTGTGACTTGATCTTTGTCTAATCTCTGATTTTAACCCTAACTTTATTTGTTTATTTATTTTAGTCATTATGTTGCTTTTATATATTTTCATTATAATATACATGTGATATATTAGTACGAAATTTAGTGTTTTCGATTAAACATGTGTTTAACTTACAGGTGTATGTAATTTATGTTATGCATTTTTTTATTTTTTAACACTAGTTCATAAGTATTATATATATATTTATATTGAATATGCTTTGGTTATTATAATTGTATGATGGTTCTATGTATTCTATATTACATGTGTTTAACTTATACATACATATATATATATATATATATATATATATATATATATATATATATATATATATATATATATATATATATATATATATTGAATAGGTTACTTTGCATAATAGCTCTTTGTGTATTCTTCAATGTATATGTGATCGTATGACATTTTTTTACATAAATTGTATAATATCCTCATGTGCATAACTCGACTCCTATTGCATAATTTGATTTCTGTTACTTTTATTTTTATCATATAAGTATGTTTATATATATTTATTATCTTTATAATTTGGTCTATGTCGTTTATATATATTATATCATATTATTCATATATGTGTATATATATATATAAATTAATTTACCCTTGTATATTTATATATATTACTAACGTCTATTTTATTTTGTTTGACTTTATTTATTTATGTCATTTTATAAGATGCTTAATTTATATTCGAATTGCGTTTTTAATCAATGATGAGGGAATATTCTTTATGGATAAGAAATAGTCGAAATAGTTTTTCCAATAGAGAATTGCTAATCTCGAAATTTCTTTTCAAGTTAAAGAATTTTCCCTAATATTTAGGTCGAAGCAATTAATTAAATTTCAATAAATAAATCATAATTTAATCTTATATTCAATTCAGAATTTCCACTATTACGACAACGTGTAAGCGACACAGTACTAATTTTGGGCGTTGTGGGGGTGGTAATCCTTTCCCACGCGTAACCGACTCCCGAACCTGTTTTAAACGAATCTTTGGTAAACGTAGACTAATTTTTGTCTTAAAAAATGATTTTTCTTAAAATTATTTTTAAAAGACGTTTTTAGGTATTCGACCTACCTAAATCAAAGGTTGATGGTGACTCTTTTCGATTTAATCCAATTTAATACAAAATCACATATTTTTCCAAAATTAAAAGTCGTAACTGGTATAATGGCTACCGGAGAATCTAAACTAGCAATGGATGAAGAAATAAAGATGTATGAATCGTTGTTGAGCAAATCTAATGTGAGTGGATTTGCTTCAACTTCAGTAGTACCAAAGACGACTGTAGCGGGGGTTGACGATCCCTACAGCGGTGGCCATTTCCGCATGTACGAGTTCAAGGTGAGGAAGTCTACTAGGAGCTGGAGTCACGATTGGACCTACTGCCCCTTCGTTCATCCTGGAGAGAAGGCACGCCGGTACTACTCCACCATCTGCTCCGACTTTTGCCAAGGCAGAGGATGCCCTCGCGGGAACTACTGCGAGTTCCCTCACAGAGTGTTTGAGTGTTGGCTCCACCCTACACGTTACAGAACTGAAGCTTGCAAAGATGGAAAGAACTGCAAGCGTAAGGTTTGCTTTTTCGCTCACTCTTCACGTGAGCTTCATCTCTTGTTGGAGCCGTCATTGCCGAAGAACAAAAATAAAAAATATAATTTCAGATTCGTCTCTTGCCGGGTCTGTTATCCAAGGCGGAGCTTGGACTCACCCTTTCGTCGATAGAGAAACTCAGCTTTTTTTCTAAAGCTGAGGAGCTGGGGCTGCTAATCTTGTTGGATAAGGTGGCCAGTGTATCCTCTTTCACGCTAGCTTCGGCGGCAATTCCAACTTTAGTGGCGACGCTCTTTGGTAAGCACCACCTTGCCTCTCTTCAATTAAATTAAAAAAATTTAAACTTTAGTGACTAAAATAAGAGTGAGAAGATAGTTGAATGATGAATTATATAATTTACCTAAAAAATAAAAATATATTTTTTAAGTGCCACGTGTCAGTTTGTTATAGGTTATACCATGTCACTTTCCGTGACGAAAATGGTTGGATCTGTTAACAGTAGAAACATTATGTAGTTAATTGAGAATTTTTAAACTTTATGTATGAAATTGAGAATCGAGTATAGTTAATATATGAATGGGGTGATTAACCCTTATTAAATAATTAAATTAAAAATATAATTATTAAAAAGTTTCATTACATAAATTGAACATGTGAGTTATACAAATATAAAATAACAAAATTGATAAGAAATTTTATGAATAAAAATTATTTTAATTTACAATAAGAATATAATGTTAAAGCATATTGTACATCAGTTAAATTAAAAAAACCAAAAATGTTATTGTCAACAAGATACACAAAAACGTCATTAAAATGAAAAAAAATGTCTAGTGATATTTGAGACCCTAGAACTTAAAAACCTAATGTAGTCCGTGAATTGTTTTTGGCACTAAAAGCGGCCCTTAAACTGAGAAAAAATTAATTTAACCTTTTGATCAATGAAATCAAACATTTATCGTCGTGAAGCTTATATGGTAGTTCACAAAGTTTTTATGGTAATCTATCATATTCATTTGACAGTCCACGATGTTGTTGTGATAGTACACAACGGACAATGATGTAATAGATTGACTTAATTGATGTTTTGGGTAAGTGCAAGTATCAAACTGATTTTTTTTCTAAAGTTTCAGGAGTTTTTAATTTTTTTAAAAAACTAAGAAATTATTAAAATTTAAAATATAAAAATAAAAATTATTAATATATTAAATATAAAAATACAAAGTAAAATTATTAAAAATTCAATTTAAGTACCATATTGATTATAAAATATTTAGGGACCACATTATTATTTTATAAAACTTTGAGGATTTTTGATACCGTTAATTCAAATAATATTATTGTTGGAAGAATTTGAACATATTTGAGTTAAAAACCTAGACCATGTGATTCCTATTTTTTAAAATTTTCAAAACAATTTTAATGAAAATACTAAAAATGTTACTTGCCATTATTATTTAAATAAATTTAATTAAGTCACTTGCCATTAATATTTAACCTGATGCGACAGGTAATAAAACTAGTATAATTACACATTTAGTCACTCTTATTTATATATTTTATAAATTTGGTCCTAATTTTAATAAGTTAAGATAAATTTAATCCTCCAATCGGATGGTGCCATGTGTCACTGTGCAAAGTGTTATAACACGTGTCACCATTCGATTGGAGTATTAAATTTATTTTAATTTAATATATTTTAGTTTCCACCAGTTACAGGATGACTCAAACAAGAATCCCTTGGGGGAGAAAAGAGAAGCTCAACCACTAGGGGAAGTTGATTTTTTTTTTGTTTAAAATGGACTATATATTGTATATAACTTGTTTCTTAATATAATCTTAAATTCTTAATATTATATATATCTTAACTTAAAATCATATATTAATATTAAAAAATATATTTATTTTTCCTTAACTTATTAAATATATTTTATTCTTATCATAGTTAAAAATATATATTTTAATCTTATCTTAGTTTATAAAATATATTTTATTCCTATCTTAACTTAAAAATATATTTTATTATTATTTTAATTTTTAAAAATATATTTATTTTTATTTTAACATTTTACATATATTATATTCTTAATTTAAATTATTAAATATATTATATTCTTGCGTTAAATTATTAAATATTATTTATTCTTATCTTAACTTCAAATTATATATTTCATTTTAATTTAAATATATATATTTATTCTTATTTTAATTAGGAAATATATTTTATTTTTATCTTAATTATAAAAATATATTTATCTTTATTTTATCGTATTATAAGAGTAAAATTTTTAAAAAAATTAGTTAAGGTAAAAATAAAATATATATTTTTTAAGTTTAGAAAAAACTAAAATATTTTTTTCTTTAGTTAAGATAAGAATAAAATATATATTCAATTTTATTAAGATGTGAATTTAAGTTAAGATATAAATAATATTAATAATTAAAAATTATACTAAGATACAAATTATGTAGCACATGTAGTACATTTCAGAGTAAATAATTAGCCTTATCATAGTGGTTGAGTCTCTTCTC
This sequence comes from Hibiscus syriacus, assembly GCF_006381635.1. NCBI lineage: Eukaryota > Viridiplantae > Streptophyta > Magnoliopsida > Malvales > Malvaceae > Hibiscus > Hibiscus syriacus. The sequence continues at coordinate 2,757,806 of NW_024063276.1, read as the reverse complement.
TCTAAGCCACACAACCCATGTACGATTCAAATGTTCCCTTCTTCCAATGCTTTTAATTTTCAGTAGAATATATAGTAAGAGTGATAAAATGAGTAATTGTATTAATTGTCACGTTGACTTCCATCAAATACTAATGATAGTCGGTAGCTGGCTTAGTTGAATGCATTTAAATAGTTGAGTGGACAAATTGATAAAATTTCAAAAATTGATGGTCGAAATGAAAAGGGATTATAGTTAGGTGGTTACTGGTATAATTTATCCAAAACTTTATATGAATTTTTAAATATGTAATATAATACATGTTTTTATTTTGAATAATTAAATATATAAAAATTTATATATTTTTTATAAATTACTACTATAATCACTAGTATAATATTATTTTATGATTAATATTGAAAATGCATATATTTATATTAACCTAATATAAAATAAATGAGTGCATTTATTTTTTTAAAAATATATAAGATTAATTTAAAAATCCATATATAATTATATATATATATATATTAAATTATTTTTTAATTTTTGGTCCAAATTAAATAATTTTTATTATTATACATGTATTATATTGAACATTTTATTATTATACTTGTATATTACATTCGACATTTTAAGATTACAAATAAAGAATTTATCTAAACAGTGATGGATCGAGGAGGATAGGCAAGGTAGTCACCCCTTAAAAATTTAAAATTATCACATCTTCTAGATTTTTTCTATGTATTTACTATTAAATATATATTTTTGCTCTTAAAATTATATAAAATATTCAGTTTTTTAAATTTCAAAAATTTACGTGTAATATAAAATCATGAGTCTGGCTTGTATCTTATCAGTACGAAACGTGACATTATCGTAACAAAAATAAAAGCGATGTATAGCATTCAACATGCTATTGAATTTTTAGAAACGAGACAAAGGAAATTACAGGTAAATATGGATTGAAACTTGGAAAATGGAAGATTCTGGTGATGACTAAGGAAGAAATGGTTTGGGAAATCTTGGAACATAGAACGGTGAAGAAGGTGAAATGCATAAAGCTTGGGAAAAATTAAAGAAAGAAACATAAAACAAGCAACCTGCTTGCCCGACCATTTCTTCCGACAAAGACATTGCAATGCCAGCCACTTCTGGTGGAAATTAGACACCACTTCTTCCTTCTAGAGGTCGTTGCGTGGCGGACAAAGGATTAACAGATGAGTTAGTAGCTCTTATATCATATATATAACGCAGAGAAGTGTATGATTCAACATAAAATGACGTTAATTTAGATCGGCCATGCGCGATACACGCATACAAGAACTCTACGAATAAAATACAGTACGTGTCGCGCATGGACGACCAAAATCCAACAGTCATTGCTTCACTTGAAAACTTCAGCAAGCTCTTATTTTTTCCCTTTGTTCCCAAACCCTCTCTCTCTCTCTCTCTCTCTCTCTCTCTCTCTAAATATATAAATATATACCCAAACCAAAAGGAACCATATGATATTATAGAGTAAATTACAAATTTTATTATTGAACTATATTCTCTCTCCTATTTTCCTCACTGAACTTTAAAAATTTTCAATTTCTTACTGAACTATGTTTATTGAATTTTATTTTCTCTCCTATTTTGGTTACTTCGTCGTTAAATAGTTAACGGCATTAAAAACGAAGTCATTTTAAAAAATTTAACGAAATGTCGTCGTTTTGCATCTATATAACTGCCCATTTTAATGTCGTTAACTATTTAATGGCCGAACGACCAAAAAACTAATGTATTAAGTACAATAAGATATTAAAAATAATGTAAAATTAAAGAAATAGGAGAGGATAAAGTTCAAATATCAAATTTATAATTATCAGATATTGTATTGTATATATGACTTTTAAAAGTGCCATTCATTCACATTTAATATTTTATGTGCAATAATATATGCTTACAACCTGCATCTTCAGGCCGAGACATTGAAAAAAGTGAAAATATAAATGAAATTTTGAATTCAAAAATAAAATAGTGAAAATATATTTGGCATCTATTTTCTAAAATGGAAATGAATAAATAGTTATTAAGAGCAACTCCAGCACATCAATGGATTAGGTAAAATCTCTACTTTAGAGATTGTTTTTTACTTCAGCCCATCGCTAATTTGAACCTAGATTGTGGCGTCGGGCTACAGTGCATGCCACAACTGACGTTGCACTGTAGTTGCGTTACGTTTTTTTCTTTTGATTTTTGATTTTTTTTTAACTTTTTTTGTTATTTTTTTCCTTTTTTTTATTACATTATTTTCTCTTATTCTATCTTTTATGTTTTTTTATTGTAATTTCTACATAATAAAATAAAAAATTAAACATAATATAATAAATTCAAGTAGATTAAATTGTAAGATAGATAAAAATACATTGAATACTTAAACCTAAGACCTTAAAAGATAACAATAAATTCTTTAACTTCTAGTATCATTTAATTGGTGTATATAATGTCATACATTTATTTCACGTTTTATATTTTGTTTTTGAGTAATTATTTCACGTTTTAACTATTGGCACGATGGCCAGACCTTTCAATACTAAACATGAGAGAAGGCCATGGCCCCCTTGCCCAATAAAGGGTAAATTATTTACTCAGTCACCCATTAATTATTTAATTTCTGTTATGACCACTCAATTTTTATTTATTTTAAATCATATTCAATGTTACATTTTGGTTCTGTTTTGGTCAGTCGTCTTTAAAAGATTAGCGGAAATGTTGACATATCATCATAAAATAATGTCACACTATGATTGAAAAAAATTAAAAATTTCATATTAACATTATTCTTATTTTTTTGACGGTATGTGATTAAAATAGAATCAAATTGTAAAGTTGACTATGATTTTGAAAAAAAAATAATAGTTAAGTGGTCAAAATATAAATTAAGTAATATGTGCGGTGACCAAATAGTTAATTTACCTTAAATAAAAATATGTATGAGTTATGTTAAAATAGAATCAAAATGTCGTCATTTTGTATATATATAACTGCCTATTTTAATGTCGTTAACTATTTAAAGGCTGAGTAACTAAAAAATTAATATATTAAGTTCAATAAGATATTAAAAAGATTGTAAAACAAGTGAAATAGGAGAGGATAAAATTCAATTATCAAATTTATAATTATCCAATAACGTATTGCATTTATGACTTTTAAACGTGCCATTCAACATCCAAGGGGTCAATTCGACATTTAATTTTTTATGTGCAAATTTATAATATATGCTTACAACCTGCATCCTGCATCCAAGGGGTCAATAATATTTTATGCTCATTAAACTCGTTGCTCAGTTCATTACTTGTTAAGCTCACTGAAATTTTTATCTTATTTTTTTAACTATAGGTAAAATCCGCTAATACTATAAATTAATAGATTAGTTATTCATCATGTTTTTATTATCTATTTGTAAATTAGTAATTTTTGAATGAAACAATATTTTAAAAATAACTACTAAAAAATTATAAAAAAATTAACGATCTGCTCGCGAACTTATCGAGTCGAGTTAGACTTTGCTCGACTCGGCTTGTTAAGATCTCGAGTCGAGTTTGAGTCGATTCAACCTGAGTCAAGCTTTTACCGAGTTTTGACCGAGTCAAGTTCGAGCTACTCATGAGCTGCTCAACTCATTAAGCACCCCTGTTACAAAAATTGGATTGAACCATGTGCGAATGTGATTTTAGGGATCAAGTTAAAATAAAAGAAAACTTAATGACCGATTTAATACAAAAGGAACTCAAAAGACTAAAGTGAAATAAACGATAGAATAAGAAATAAAAGATGCATTAAGACTAAAAACTGGCATATTAGTAATTTGCAAAATTATTTTCATGATAATTAAAAAATTAAATAAGAAAAAGACGTGTGTTTCCTGAAACATGTGATTCAAATTTCCTCCACATTCTCACCTATGTCACGGAAGAAAATTAAAGGAGGGATATATCTTAAAATTTTAGGGTAAACTATATACCAGTCACTTAACTATAGCTATTTTTTATTTTTATCATTATTTTTGAAATTTTGTCAACTGGATCACTCAACTATTTAAATAAATTTAATTAAGCTACTTGCCATTAATATTTGACTTGATGCGACAGTTGATAAAACTGATATAATTATATATTTAGTCACTCTTATTTATATATTCTATCAATTTGGTCATAATTTTAATAAATTAGAATAAATTTAATCATCCAATCAGATGGTGCCATGTGTCACTGTAAAAGTGTTATAACACATGTCACCATTCGATTAGAGTATTAAATTTACTTTAATTTAATGTATTTTAGTTTCCACTAGTTACGGGATATCTTTTTGGCCAAGTGCAAGTGTCAAACTGACTTTTTTTTAAGTTTCGGGAGTTTTTAATTTTAAAAAATTAAGAAATTATTAAAGTTTAATTTAAACATAAAAAATATTAATATATTCAATATATTAAATATATTAAATATAAAATACAAAGTAAAATTATTAAACATTCAATTTAAGTACCATATTTATTATAAAAAATTTAGAGACCACATTATTTTTTATAAAACTTTGAGGATTTTTGATACTGTTAAGTCAAAAAAAATATTGTTAGAAGGATTTGAACATATTTAAGTTAAGTTAAAAACCTAGACCTTGTGTTTCCTATTTTTTAAAATTTTCAAAACAATTTTAATAAAAATACTGAAAATACTTTTTTATTTTTTCATATTTTCACTTATTTTTGTTTTATTTTTCAAATACCATTTTCTAAATTTATAACCAAACACATTTTCTTCAACATTTTATATTTTCTAAGAGAATGAAAACGAAAATAGCCTATATGTTTTGTTTTTATTATCTATTTTTATTTTCAGAAAATATTTTTTATTTTTCAGTTTTTTTAAAATTAGAAATAATGTTTAGTTAATATAAATGAAATTTTGAATTAAAATTAAAATAGTGAAAATATATTTGGCATCTATTTTTTAAAATAGAAATGAATAAACAGTTATTAAACAATTAAATTACAGACTTTTAACAAGTGAGTTATGCAAGTACAAAGAAAAAGAAATTTGATAAGTTCATAATACAAAATTATTTTAGTTTATAATAAGAATATATTATTAATGCATATAGTACATCAATTAAATTTAGAAAATACACAAAACAATATAGTTGTAAACAAAAAACACAAAATTTCATTAATATATATAGTATTATTTAATCTCAACTTTTGAAAAAACAATAGTGTATCCTTGAAAAAACTTTACTCTAAATGTGACCGTTAAACTAAGAAAAAAATATATTTAATCCTTTCATCAAGAGAATCAAACCGTCACAACGCTTACACAACAGTTCACGAAGCTTACATGATGATCTACAATGTTGATGTGATAGTTCATGATGTTGTTGTTGTAGACAACTCATTTTTCCACTTATTGCTCCACTATACTTCACACACTCCATCACCACTTGCCCATTTCTTTAATATACCCATGTTAGTGCCCATGCTAGTGCTCAAGCTCCCACAATTCCTCTTCAACGTCCACTATCTCCTATTCCACTTTGTATTACCATTTTCATTCATCATCACCCACTTGCAAACAAATCCCACACAAAAATCCACTTAAATCACTAAATATTATATCCTACCATTACCAAACTTAATCCACTAAAACATACCCAATAAACCTAAAAAATAAATACATACTCCACCATTATCCTTTACTGCCACTAGAGGAGGTCATGCAGTAACCAAATTCCACTATAAAAGCATGGAAACCATTTGAACATGGGTTGACGAATAGAAGGAAAACGGGGAATGAAAAAAAACAAGAATAAATAGCCATTGTAATAGGAATTTTAAACCTTAAAAATAAATACATACTCTACCATTATCCTTTACTGCCACTAGAGGAGGTCATGCAGTAACCAAATTCCACTATAAAAGCATGGAAACCATTTGAACATGGGTTGATGAATAGAAGGAAAACGGGGAATGAAAAAAAACAAGAACAAATAGCCATTGTAATAGGAATTTCATTCACCATTGTATTGATAAACAAAGGAAGCAATAGAAAGTAAGGAACACTTTTTGGGTATTTTCTATCCTTATTTCAATTTCCAGTTTTGTTTATGGGTGTTCTTATTTCTAAGCAAAGTAAAAGTTATTAGAAAAGAAAGAGTTAGTTTGTTACCTTTTTTTGATAATCCTGTCTTCAGCCATGGGCAATAGAGGTAAATCGAGGGTCTTGATTCGTGTTGGTTAGCTTAGGGTTTACTTTTCTCACTGACGTTAAGAGAGCTTGGAGGTTAGAGAGAGTTCGATAAGGAGCCCGACCACCGGTGGTGGTGGTGGTCGGATTTTGGTTAAAGCCGATTTACGGCGTGAGGTGAAGCCTTTAAGGTTTAGATCGAAGAGGGGTGTACCCGACGATGATGTGGTGGTCAGAGTATGAGAAAGGTTGAGGCACGGCGACGATGGAAGCCCTGGTTTGGAGTCTCGGCTGTGGCATGAGAGGAAGATGAGAGTTTGTGGCTGAGTGGAGAAGCTAAGAAGAATAACAAATGAAATTAGGTTTTTTTACCCTAGAAATTAAATATATGAGACTTCCAAAACGGCAATGTTTTGAGCATGGATGGTTCGCGTGGTCTATTTGTTGTACGAGTCATTAGATTTTTTTATTTAATGCATTGTAGTCCTTAGGTTAAGCTTTGTTGATTTTCTATTTGGTAACTTTAAATTTCATGGGTCTCTCGTTATGGTCATTCGTTAAATTGTTCTGAGTTTTATGATATTTTTACATTTAGCATTTGATTTTGTTAATTGACGTTTTAGTCCTAAAATCGAGTCTTTTAATGTTTTTAATTTGGTTTTTATATTTCATGCGTATTATATTTTAATCCTAAATGTTTATTTATTTTATTTATGTTGTTTAGACATTTAACCTCTAAATTGTTGCATGTGATGGGCCAGGATTGAGGGTTCGGTAGCCCAAGGGGAACCAACAAAGGACAATTCGAGGACCTCTTACTTTGGAATCGAACCCAGCATGTAGTAAACTTAGAACCCAGATACGGCCTTACCTAGACCATATGATCCTGTGAGGAGAGTACATAAGGAAAAGCTTATTTGAGCATTCTTTAGTGTAATTTTAATTTCTCGAATAAATGTATGTGAACTAGAAATCATGCGGTTAGGATTTTTTGTGAATGACAAAGCATGCGGGTAGATATCATGTTGGGTAGGATCTACTAAAGCATGATTGGGTAGCCAACATATAAGGGTAGGTTTTATTTGATGTTTACGATATTTATTATCTTGATGTTTATCTTATATGCACTAACCCATTTTTATTCTATCCCTATTTTATTTTGATTATATTGCATTCACATCTTCATATCATTTAAAGGTGTTAATTCGCAAATGATTGATTAATAAGAAGGCTGGTCATAACAAGACAAGAAATTCTTAACCATGTAGTCAAAACTGGGAGATCCAAAGATGTTCAAACGATCCATGAAGAAAGACATCTGATGAATCAAGAAATCTGAAGCTGATTGAAGATTTCCTTTAAAGAAGTGAAGGCCAATATATTCCTTTAAGAGATAGATAAGTCATACTAAGGACAAGGAGGCCCATCACAAGGCCGAGATATTCCCTCATGATATAGATACATTCATACCAAAGACGATAAGACCCTTCACAAAGACATGAAGACCACTTCGCATTGGAAGTAAAAATAGAGATTTCAATATTCAATTTAAAGACTTTATACATCATCAAAGGTGATAAAATACACCAAAAACTTTGGGTACAATGCTAGATTCCATGATGAGTACGACTTAAGGAAATGAAGAAATAAAGAGTCACAATTGTATTTTGACTACATGGTGTAATGAAATCTTGTTGTCTAGATGAAGGTTGTTCTATGGTGGTCACTTTTGGAATTAACACCTTGTGCATTAGCATTTGCATTCTCATTTTCCATTAGATTATTAATTTATTTATTTTTCTATTTGCTTCTATAATAATTCTTGTCATCTTATTATTATTTTCCGTACTAACTAGTTTATATGTTATTTTTTCCTTTTTGCTTGCATCACATGTTCATGACATAAAATGTGTTGTTTTGTGAGTGATCATCAGAGAAAAAGGTTTTCATGATGGACAAAGGGTTTCATGATTAATTAAACTATAACATAACTATGTAATGACATCCTAAGGAAACTCCGAGAATAATTGAGAGCTATGCGCTCGAGGATCGTATGTCCGACGAAGAGCAAAAGGAGATAAGGGAGCAAATGTCCAAGATGATGGATAGAATAACTGCTTTAGCCAAAGGAAAAAAGGCTTTTGTAAATGAAAAGATTGAGATTGACAAAACAATCATACAATGTGAAGTACACAAAGGGTTACTTTAGAACAAGCTAATCCTAACCAATCTGAGAAATCACGCACAGTCATAATTCGTATCAACAAATTGTCTGAAGACCTTAAGGAAATGGTGACAACTGTAGAAGTCCAAAAAGATGAAAAGAAACCATATAATCAGAATTTATGGGTATTTGAGAGTATACTTACAGGGCCAAGAGAAATAAACCTGAAGACTCCAGTTCAATCCAATCAAGAGGTGGCTCTCGTTTTGATTCTATCCCTATATCATATAAGGATTTGTTTGACAAGCTTTTAGAGGCCCGAGAGGTGGCCCCGCATTATGTGAAGCCTTTGCAGTCTCCGTATCCAAATTGGTATGATGTCAATGTTCTTTGAGAGTATCATATCGGGGCTCAAGAACATTCCATTGAGAATTACACCGCCTTCAAACAACGAGTCCAACATCTTTTGGATCATGAAGTTTTGGAGTTCGAAATGAAAGGTCGACTGGGTTTAGTGACTGATTGTCCTGTTAAGGCGGAGCCAAAAGTGTTCAAAGGTAAGGATATCAGTGGGGGCATCCAGGAGGAAGAAGATTTGCTAAAGGATGAAACTCAAGTTCGTAATTTGAGGAATGAAAACAATAAACTGAATAGAGAGATAGAAGACATGCGTAATGGTTTTCAAATGATCAGTATAGCCTTTAAAAATACTGGTATAGGAAATACCCCAGAAGAGTGGACAACAGGGGTCACTAAACTGAAGAAAAACACTGAACACTGGAGAAAGAATTGCAAGGTGCATGAAGGTCAAGCCGATAAGTTATCTTATGATTTACATATTGCAGAAAAAAAGGTGCGATATAACTGTTAATGATTTGGAAAGATGTCAAGCTAAGAATCATATTTTAAATTTATCCATAGCTAACATGGAGGCTTTATATCAGCGCCACAAGTGTGAGGTTGATGCTGAGATAGAAGCCACTAGAGCCAGGAACAAGAAATTGATGAGGATGGTAGATAATTTTGAAAATATTGCCCAAAGATTTCATGACAACGAAGATTTTCTTACGAGGAAAAATGAACAACTTCGTTTACAGTTCCAAGAATTGACATACAAGATAGAGTAAAAAGACAATGTTATGAAACAAGTTATGATCCAAGCAAGCCATTTGGCTCACAAATTGATTGATCTAGCTGGATTTACAAGAGAATTGGGGCAGATGGACAACTCAACATCGGAACATGAGTAGAAGTTAACTTGGCTTTTGAGAGAGATAGAGAAGTTAGGAGTTAAAGCTATTCCTTATGTGTAAAGTTATTTGATGTATCAAAACCTTTATGTTCAATGAAAGTTGTTTTAATATGATCACTTTGGAATGACACCTTTTGCATACATGCATTTGCATCACATTTGTTTATTTAAGCATTTTACATGCACTAGTTATGAAAACATGAAAATAATTTATGGAAGGTTATGTGAAAGTAATACCGAGATCAAGCATTCATAATACTTCCTCATCATCATGAACAAACAAATGAAAACAATAGAGCAATCTCATGAGGGACCATAAGAGCGGTTACAGGAGTAGTTGGTCAGGTCACAACAATATAAGAGAAATCAAACATTGGATTCTCTACAAGATGTATCGAATCAGACGATCTAAGTGATGATAACCAGGGCTGCTGATAGAGAAAAGATAACTGATAAGAGACATAAGTGTTATCAGACTAATATGTCGAGAATGATAACCTACCCTGGAGCTTCACAATCACACCTAGGGAAGATTCTCATTATTCATGAGCAATTTGAAGATGAATTTAAGCAGTTGAAAGAAGCAATTGGAGCTATGAAAAATGTTAATGCCTCCCATAAAGAACTAGAAGAGAGAGAACTCAGCTTGGTCCCAGATTTGGCCATTCCATATGAATTTAGGATTCCTAATTTTGAAAAATATGATGGCACCAGGTGTCCCCTAATTCATCTGAGAATGTTTTGCAAAAAGATGGAAGGGTACTTAAATAATGATAATCTACTGATTCACTACTTCCAGGATAGTCTTGATGGGCCAACTATAGTATCGTATAACCGTTTGAACCAAGAGCAAATCAAGAGATGGGTCGATCTAGCTGATGCCTTTGTGGGGCAATATCGATATGTTAAAAACTTAGCTCCAAAGCGTCAGGATATTTAGGGAATATGGATGAAATCTACTAAAAGCTTTAATGAGTATGCCTTAAGATGGAGAGGAGTGGCAGCACAAGTTCAGCCTCTCATGTTAGAAAAATAAATATCATATATGTTTCATAATTCTCTCTGAAATAATTTCTTCGAGTTAATGCTGGAAAACTTAGCAGGTGACTTCAAGAATCTTATAACAGTTGAGGAATTAATTGAAAATGTAATCAGAAAAGGAAACATAAAAGGCAGTTCCAAAAACTCAACCGACCAAAAAGCAAAAATGGATGATGTAAGTGAATGTCATATCCAGAACCTTCACAACCATAAAAGGAAAGAAACAACTAGTCATTTAGACCGACCAAAGAAATTCTCAAGATCAAGAAATACTTTGGAGTTGTTCAAAACTTCTATCTCAGATCTTTACCCTCATTTGATTAAAGGTCAATACCTCACACCGAGGTCAACGAAAGTCCTACCAAACCTTTCTGCCCACAACTATGACCAAGATAGTGTCTGTTATTTCCACTTGGAGGCATCTGGGTATTTTACGGGGAATTGTAGGCCGCTGTTGAAGGAGATAGTGATGCTTGTGGAAAATGAGACGTTGACACAAGAATTGTTGAAACAATGGATAACGAGCTCGAGTGGGGATTTGGACAATTTAGAGAATATGACGAATACTCCACCAATCACAACTACAACAAATGTTTAGAATCAGGCCAAAACTATCTTCACCAAGGAGAATCGCTCTAGATCTAGATCCAATTTCCAGCTAAGGAAGAAAAAGCTGAAGGGGTAAGAAGAAGAGAGAAATGTCAACTTAAAAAAAGAGGGTAGTTTTTCAGAGAATACAAAGAATACTTTCCAGTTTGGGAATATTAATGTTGAACCACAATTATTGGATGTAACTGAGGAAGAGGATCCAATTGAGGATTCAGAGCAAGATGCTTGAGGATGACGTGATTAAAAATTTGTGATTGGTATTTGACCAGGTTTTCCGTCAAACAATCGGACTACGAAGGATCTTCTTGTAGTTTTTGGTTGAAGTTTAAAGTAATATTCGGAATTAAACTTTATGCTTTTGCCCGCGAGCATTAAGGAAATTTTTGTGAGGGATGCTATGTTAATTGTACTTTTCGGTAATTAAATATGTTTTCATTCATTTTTCAAGGGGCAGTCATTTTATACATTTTCATTCTTTACATTCGTTATTATTTTTGACAATTCTATTATTATTAGTATTCTTTTGTACATCCCATACAAACATTTATTATTGTTTTCAGATATATATATTTGCTCCAAATTTTCTTGGCAGGTGTCTCAATCGTTAATAACATGAATGTTTATGGATTCTATTCATGAGATAAATTTCGAGTGACTTGTGTTTAGTAGAAACTTATGAGTGCAAAAATAAGGCATAATACGAGGTTTCTAATGAATTATTAAGGCTGATGGAAATACAAAGTAATCATGTCTTATCTAGCAGACAAGAAGTCGAGATTCTGAGTTTGAGAACAAAGGAGAAAAGAGATAGTTAAAGATTTTCAATAATTCGTCAAGACCGTCTTTTCTCATTTTTATCAAGCATGACATGATTGAGAGGTGGTAGTACACAAGTTCATAATATATTGTTAATCCTATATTTTAATGACCTTCGGAAGTTCATTAAGATATACGGTGGGTGGCAATGTAAAAAGGCCAGGAAGAATGGGAGACTCATCCAGTACTAGGGGCAAGAAGCTCGCCAATCACGAGACCCAGTAATTATTGATCTAGAAGTCATGAATTGCTCAAAGAGACATACAATACATGTTTCCTTACTACTTGGTAAATATCCAAACTTGTTCCCCTAAAGTGATAGATAGAGTCACTAACTCTGACAGACAAACTGGTGACTGAAAATATTGTTTGATACCATGTGAGCTTGAAAAGCATTAAAGGAAAGTGCCAAAGTAGATTTTCTGTCTAGTAGTGCGTCTGACAAGTTTGAGTCCCTGAGTTCCTACTGTACATATCCACTATGAAAAATTGAATCAGATAACGAACCTTGAGAGTTGTATCCTGATAAGGCATCCAATGCTTTGGGACAGGAATTAAGACAATGTTAATTTCTCTAAAAAAAAGGTCTATTATCCTCTTACTAGTATATTAAAGTTCATTAACTATAACGAAATTTGAGGTTTGCACTATAAGGATAAGAGGGGCCATATAAAGGAGATGGTTGGAATTAAGTGAGGAAGATAATGAGAATTGTCATAAAAAATCGTCTTTTATTGAAAAAAGGACCATGATGCTTCTATTTAGCCTTACCCACCATGATTAAGATTTTGTTACTTCAAGTTTTGACAAAGATAAAGATAATACCAAGTTGAATGAGCCCAAGCTCGACGTAATCATTTCAACCTCATTGAAGAAAGAACACAGAAGCTATCCACCACGAACAGATATGTCAGAAGCAAACTAAGCAAGCTTAAACGTTTTGAGAGGGTGATCTGGTGATTGAAAAGATCTTGCCAATTCATAAAGATTCCCATGAGAAATAGGTGCCTAAGGGGGTGAGGACCACAGGTTGTCAATAAGGCATTTTCTAGAGAAGCGTTGTTTTGAAAGGAGCAATTTTTGCAACATTTGCGTTCTTCTAGATAGAAGCTTACCTCAGTGTTCCAAATTGTATCAAGTTTATTGGTTCAGGAACATTCGTGTTGGTAATGCTTGAGGCATTTGACTTTATTTCTTGATTTTTATCATGATTGCCATGATTTTGTAAAATTCCAATTTCATGTTTTAAAACCCCAACTGTGTTTATTTATAAGCGCCTTATAAGTAGATTAACATAGTTCAAAAGAAAACAAAAGATTTTTTGGTATTACTTTAAACTGATCTTTTAAAGTGCATGAAATCCTAAGCATCCCAAAACCTTGACACTCATGTTCATTTGTTAAAGAGTGCATGCCAAAGAATGATCTGGAATGAATGATCTAGAATGATTTGTGAACTAAATTCATAACTATTTGATCCCCATCAAAGACGTCTCTCTGAGATATTTGGATTGGGACAACGAAACAAGTTGATTTCTTGAGTAATGGAGATCTTAGAAGCTGTTTCTTATAGAAAAAGAATAGGCGATGCCAGAGTAATAAAGCATTCCCCAATCTTGAAAGCATATGGTCCAAGAGATCATAATGGCTAGAGGATAGAACTAGTAACACTTTCTTGGGACGTCATCGATAATCCATCAAGAAGTATATGATCTCTATATTTGAAAAGGGCACATAACTCAGCCCCAATAAAAATACAAGACATTGTGTTAGAAAGGTTGATCACTTCTTAAGTGTCAATGGAAACGTGAAGAAAAACCCTCAAGCTATTTCACAACACTTCTGTTTAGTAGTACTAGAATGTGAGAATTCAAAGTCAAGAGATTTTGGTACGAAGGGAGCCATGAATACCCACATTGAGGCATGACTAAACCCACATCATGTTGAGATGACAAGATTCAGACCAAGAAGGCATTGAAAATGAGCCTTACAATTTGAGGTATTGGGGCATTTTGAAGGCTCGTACCAGTATAAGATAATGTTGGGGCACTAGTGAAGGCATGTTTCAGCTAGAGGTATTAATGTGGGGCATCTTTGGAAGCCTATGAAGACCTATAGAATGATCATTGAATTGAATAAATAGTTCCAATGGGATAGAAATGTATGAAGAGTGAAAATGGTGAAATAGTGATAGTAGGGTTTACCATATATGATCATTTTGTCCATCATTAGTTTTATTACTCTTGTGATTTCCAATGTGTTTTGGTATCCTTGTAATACCATACAAAAAAACTCTGAACGCTATGCAAAATAGCTTCTTTGGTTGAAAGATATGGGCAGAAGCCACATGAAAGATGAATGAGTTGTCAAATGTTTTACGAACCAGTAAATATGGTGTTGAACCCATGTTGCATTACCTAAAATGAAGATTGTCTTTTACAACCTCAAGGTTGAAAATGAGAAATGATGAAGATTACTTTTCACGGAAATGGCGATAGAATTTTAACAGCAAGAGACTAGTGGAACCATCTAAGATTGAATGATGAGCTGTTGTTAAACCTTTCGACATGATATGGTATAAACAAGACTTATTTGATGATTGATTAAATGTGGTGACATGGAAATTTGGATAGGTCCTCCTGGTGACGTGTTTCAAGAGTCAAATCAGAATAGACACAGCATTGCACGGGCAACACCGTCATATTTCTGACCATAGCAAGAAATTGAGAGAGAAAACAATTTCTCTGAAATAAAGGCAGAAAACGAAGACGACAAGAAGATAAAAGACGATCAAAGGGCTCGTCCAAAATACAATTTGGAAATTATGAGATATTGCACGAGTATCTGTATAAACCCTAGAGAAGAATGATCAAGAGGAAGAAGGCCTGGTTTCCTACCTTGGAGTCAAAGGAAAACTGAATCATCATTTACACATGCATTAGAACATCATTTGCATAAAAGAAAATGCATTGCATTCGCATTTCACACACAAACCTTTGGTTTTTATAGATCTTCCAAGGAAAAAAGATTCATGATATCCAAATACCAACAAATCGAAGCTAGAATTCAAATATCAAATATAGGGAATCATGTCTAAGGAGGTAGAACCTGAAGAAAAGAGTGGGCCCAATCCACAGAGGAAACATTACTTTGAAGTGGGGCATGTTGCCCAACCATGAAGTCGTTTTATAAGTGAAAAAATGAGAAAGGTTTCTCATTCAAATTTGAAAATTGAAATTTTTGAAAAGTAAGAAAGGTTTCTTACCTAGTAAAATATTTCCAAAATTTATAAGTCATTTGGGCCATCCATAAGACATTTGGGAAAGATGTTTTTAGATGTCTATTGAAATATGAGAAAGGTTTCTCATTTAAATCTAAAAATTGAAATTTTTGAAAAGTAAGAAAGGTTTCTTACCTAGTAAAATATTTCCAAAATTTACAAGTCCTTCGGACCATCCATAAGACCTTTGGGCAGGATATTTTCACATGTCTATTGAAATATGAGAAATGTTTCTCATTTAAATCTGAAAATTGAAATTTTTGAAAAGTAAGAAAGGTTTCTTACCTAGTAAACTATTTCCAAAATTTATAAATCCTTCGGGTCATCAGTAAGTCTTTCGAGCATGATGCTTAAATCCTTCAGGTCTTTTATAAGCCTTTCGAGAAAAATGATAAGTCATTCGGGCCATCCATAAGACCTTTGGGCAGGATGATTTCACATATCTATTGAAATATGAGAAAGGTTTCTCATTTAAATATGAAAATTAAAATTTTTGAAAAGTAAGAAAGGTTTCTTACCTAGTAAACTATTTCCAAAATTTATAAATCCATCGGTTCATCAGTAAGTCTTTCAAGCATGATGCTTAAATCCTTCGAGTCATATGTAAGCCTTTCGAGCAAGATGATAAGTCATTCGGGCCATCCATAAGACCTTTGGGCAGAATGTTTTCACATGTCTATTGAAATATGAGAAAGGTTTCTCATTTAAATCTAAAAATTTAAATTTTTGAAAAGTAAGAAAAGTTTCTTACCTAGTAAACTATTTCCAAAATTTATAAATCCTTCGGGTCATCAGCAAGTCTTTCGAGCATGATGCTTAAATCCTTCAGGTCATTTATAAGCCTTTCGAGAAAAATGATAAGTCATTCGGGCCATCCATAAGACCTTTGGGCAGGATGATTTCACATATCTATTGAAATATGAGAAAGGTTTCTCATTTAAATCTGAAAATTAAAATTTTTGAAAAGTAAGAAAGGTTTCTTACCTAGTAAACTATTTCCAAAATTTATAAATCCATCGGGTCATCAGTAAGTCTTTCAAGGCTGATTCTTAAATCCTTCGAGTCATCTGTAAGCCTTTCGAGCAAGATGATAAGTCATTCGGGCCATCCATAAGACCTTTGGGCAGAATGTTTTCACATGTCTATTGAAATATGAGAAAGGTTTCTCATTTAAATCTAAAAATTTAAATTTTTGAAAAGTAAGAAAAGTTTCTTACCTAGTAAACTATTTCCAAAATTTATAAATCCTTCGGGTCATCAGCAAGTCTTTCGAGCATGATGCTTAAATCCCTCAGGTCGTCTGTAAGCCTTTCAAGAGAGATGATAAGTCATTCGGGCCATCTATAAGACCTTTGGGCAGGATGTTTTTACATATCTATTGAAATATGAGAAATGTTTCTCATTCATATCTAAAAATTGAAATTTTTGAAAAGTAAGAAAGGTTTATTACCTAGTAAACTATTTCCAAAATTTATAAATTCTTCAGGTCATCAGTAAGTCTTTTGAGCGTGATGCTTAAATCCTTCGGGTCATCTGTAAGCCTTTCGATCAAGATGATAAGTCATTCGGGCCATCTATAAGACCTTTAGGCAGGATGTTTTCACATGTCTATCGAAATATGAGAAAGGTTTCTCATATTAAATCTAAAAATTGAAATGTTTTAAAAGTAAGAAAGGTTTCTTACCTAGTAAACTATTTCTAAAGTTTACAAATCCTTTGGGTCGTCAGTAAGTCTTTTGAGCATGATGCATAAATTCTTCGGGTTATCTGTAAGCTTTTCGAGCAAGATGATAAATCCTTTGGGTCATCCATAAGCCCTTCGGGCAGGATGTTTTTGCATGATTTTCCAGAAAATGAGAAAAAACAATTTCCAAAAATTCCTTATTTAAATATTTTTTATAAAAAAGAAGAATATTTTTTAAAAAGTATCCGATTCAGAGTCCCAAAAAGTGAGAGATTTAACTAATACTCAAGTCGAGACAAATTATCATATTCGATGGATGCAAGACAAATTTGCACAAGAAAAAATCAATCTAAATCTTCAATTATGATTTTCAAACATACTAATAAAGGTTAATGTTTAATTTTCAGGTTCGATCCCAATTCAATGGATTAAATCCCACAGATCTGATATTCCCTTCAGAAGAAGCGGAACATATACCTCTCTTCC
This sequence comes from Hibiscus syriacus, assembly GCF_006381635.1. Lineage (NCBI taxonomy): Eukaryota > Viridiplantae > Streptophyta > Magnoliopsida > Malvales > Malvaceae > Hibiscus > Hibiscus syriacus. Next base: position 2,740,272 of record NW_024063276.1, on the reverse strand, counting down.
AAGATTTGATATTCCCTGAGTGACAGCAGAATAAGACTGCCTCGATTCAATGGATCAACATCCCTATATTTGATATTCCTTGAATGACAGTGGAACAAGTCTACCCCAATTCAATGGATTAACATCCCTAGATCTGATATTCCCTTAGAAGAAGCGGAACATATCCATCTCTTTCAAGATTTGATATTCCATGAATGACAATGGAATAAGTCTACCTTGATTCAATATTTCCTGGGTGACAGTGGAATGAATCAACATCCCCAGATCTGATATACCCCGAGTGACAGCGGAACATATCCCTTATCATATTTCAAACCATGAAGTTGACCAAGTGAAAAATGCATTGTCTCTTCGTCTTTGCCCTATTCTTGATTGACACAAGAATGGATAAAGAGAGGCAGCTGTAGATAACTCATTTTCCACTTATTACTCCACTATACTTCACACACTCCACCACCACTAGCCCATTTCTTTAATATACCCATGTTAGTTCCCATGCTAGTGCTCAAGCTCCCACCATTCCACTTCAATGTCCACTATCTCCTATTCCACTTTGTAAGCACCATTTTATTCATCATCACCCACTTCCAAACAAATCCTACAAAAAAATCCACTTAAATCACTAAATATTATATCCTACCATTACCAAACTTATTCCACTAAAACCTACCCACAAAACCTAAAAAATAAATACCTACTCCATCATTATCCTTTACCGCCACCAGAGGAGGTCATGCAGCAACCAAATTCCACTATAAAAGCATGGAAACCATTCGAACAGGGGTTGACGAATAGAAAGAAAACGGGGAATGAAAAAAAAACATGAACAAATAGCCATTGTAACATGAATTTCATTCACCATTTTATTGATAACCCAAGGAAGCAATAGAAAGTAAGGAACGATTTTTGGGTATTTCCTATCCTTATTTCGATTTCCAGTTTTCTTTATGGGTGTTCGTATTTCTAAGTAGAGTAAAAGTTATGATAAAAGAAAGAGTTAGTTTGTTATCTTTTTTTTTTTGCTAATCCTGTCTTCAGCCGTGGGCAGTAGAGGTAAATCGAGGGTCTCGATTCGTGTTGGTTAGCTAAGGGTTTACTTTTCTCGTCGGAGTTGAGAGAGCTTGGAGGTTAGAGAGTTGGGTAAGAAGCCCGACCACCTGTGGTGGTGGTGGTCAAATTTTGATTGAAGTCGATTTACGGAATGAGGTGAAGCCTATAAGGTTTAGATCGAAGAGGGGTGTACCTGGCACTAATGTGGTGGCCGGAGCATGAGAAAGGTTGAGGCACGATGGTGATGGAAGCCCTGGTTTGGAGTCTCGGTCGTGGCATGAGAGGAAGAGGAGAGTTTGTAAGGTGATAGTTTGTGGCTGAGTGGAGAAGCTAAGAAGAATAACAAATGAAATTAGGTTTTTTTTACCCTATAAATTAAATATATAAGACTTTCAAAATGACAGTGTTTTTAGCATGGGCGGTTCGCGTGGTCTATTTGATGTACGAGTCATTAGATTTTTCTGTTTAATGCATTGCAGTCCTTAGGTTAAGCTTTGTTGGTTTTCTATTTGGTACCTTTAAATTTCATGGGTCTCTCGTTATGGTCCTTCGTTAAATTCTTCTAAGTTTTATGATACTTTTACATTTAGCCTATGATTTTGTTAATTGACATTTTAGTCCTCAAATCGAGTCTTTTAATGTTTTTAATTTGGTTTTTATATTTCATGCGCATTCGATTTTAATCCTAAATGTTTATTTATTTAATTTATGTTGTTTAGACATTTAACCTTTAAATTGTTGCATGTGTCCTATTTTATTTTTCGTTAATCAAATATTTTGATATATATTCATTTTTGTTTAAATGCATTTATGTGTACATATGCTTTGCATGATTTCTTAATTAATTTATATGATAGCCTCATAAGCATCCCTTGACTCGAACCGAAATAAATTGACTAAGGGTAATATTCGAGCATTTTAATATTTTTCGTAAAGTGACTATTTTAACGTATAAGAAAGTTACTTTCGATTATTTTAAAATGAAAGTTAATCCCACTAAGTGACACCAATTAAAGCGAATTCATTTTTAAAATTTGGGATTCGAGGAAAAGACCATATTCTTTTAATTAAATTCATTGAGAAAAGACGGTTAGATCGAATCTAAAGTCTCATCTCAAGATATTTAATTAATCGAATATCCTTATTCTCGTTAAATATTGGTAAAATAAATAATATAATTGATTGCTTGATCTCTTTTAATTTGCTTGACTTTTGCTTGTGTTTTCAAAGGGTTTTTAAAATAATAATGTTCGATCAGAAATAATTAAATATTATTATTTTCTTTCTAAAAATTATTTTGGGTGTTATTATTTTGAAATTTAGAATGTAATTTTAATATATCTTTATTTCGATTGAAGTAAGAATCGATTGCTTCAATGTATGATAGATTAGTTCTTCTCGATAGGAAATAATTAAATATTATTATATTTTATTCAAAATTTTGAAAAATGTTATTTTAGGGGATCCTAAATTAAATTAGACTCGAGCTTGTACATTTTATTGCAAAGACAATTAATTAATCGACTTGGTACAGATTTAGGGCATTGTGGGGGTGCTAATCCTTCCCCATACGTAACCGACTCCCGAACTCAAATTTTGGTAACACAGACTCCAAGTTTTTCTTTTTAATTAAAATTAATATTTTATTAAAATGGCAAGATATATTTTTTGGTGCCCAATCACACCCTAATCAAATATTGGTGGCGACTCTTTGAACCGTACGTTTTATTTTAAAAAGAATCCCAAATTTTTCGAAACTAGAGGTTTTTTTAAATCAAATTCACTTTTAATTAAAATTTTATCCGAATAGAATAATTAAAAATTGGTGTGGTTTTTAAAATCTCATCCGGAAAAAAACCGTTTCGACAGTATGCGAACTTATCGAGTCGAGTTAGACTTTGCTCGAATCAGCTCGTTAAGGTCTCGATTCGAGTAAACCCGAGTTAAGATTTTACCGAGTTTTGATCGAGTCGAGTTCGAGCTGCTCATGAGTTGCTCAACTCATTAAGCACCCCTGGTTACAAAAATTGGATTAAACCATGTACGAATGTGATTTTAGGATCAATTTAAAATAAAAGAAAACATAAGGACCAATTTAATACAAAAGGAACTCAAAAGACTAAAGTGAAATAAATGATAGAATAAGAACTAAAACTGGCATTTTAGTAATTTGCAAATTTATTTTCATGATAATTTAAAAAAGTAAATAAGAAAAAGACGTGTGTTTCCCAAAACCTGTGATTCAAATTTCCTCCTCATTCTCACCTACGTCACGGAAGAAAATTAAAGGAGGGATAAATCTTAAAATTTTAGGGTAAACTATATATCAGTCGCATAACTATAGCTACCTTTTTTATCATTATTTTTGAAGTTTTGCACTCAACTATTTAAATAAATTTAATTAAGTCACTTGTCATTGATATTTAACCTAATGCAACAGTTAATAAAATTAGTATAATTACACATTTAATCACTCTTATTTATATATTCTATCAATTTGGGAGAGAAAAGAGGAGCTCAACCACTAGGCGAGTTGATTTTTTTTTGTTTAAAATAGACTATATATTGTACATATCTTGTTTCTTAATATAATTTTAAATTCTTAATATTATATATATCTTAACTTAAAATCATATCTTAATATAAAAATATATATTTATTTTTCCTTATCTTATTAAATATACTTTATTCTTATCTTAGTTAAAAAATATATTTTAATATTATCTTAGCTTATAAAATATATTTTATTCCTACCTTAACTTAAAAAATATATTTTATTATTATCTTAACTTTTAAAATTATATTTTTTGTCTTAACTTTTTACATATATTATATTCATAATTTAAATTATTAAATATATTATATTCTTGCCTTAAATTATTAAATATTATTTATTCTTATCTTAACTTCAAATTATATATTTCATTTTAATTTAAAAATATATATTTTATTCTTATTTTAACTTAGGAAATATATTATATTTTTATCTTAATTATAAAAATATTTTTTATCTTTATTTTATCATATTATAAGAATAAAATTTAAAAATTTTAGTTAAGGTAAAAATAAAATATTTTTTTTAAGTTTTGAAAAACTAAAATATTTTTTTGCTATAGTTAAGATAAGAAAAAAATATATATTCAATTTTATTAAGATGTGAATTTAAGTTAAAATATATATAATATTAATAATATAAAATTATACTAAGATACAAATTATGTACCACATGTAGTACATTTGAAAGTAAATAATTAGCCTTATCATAGTGGTTGAGTCTCTCCTCTCTAAGCCACACAACCCATGTACGATTCAAATGTTCCCTTCTTCCAATACTTTTAATTTTCAGTAGAATACATAGTAAGAGCGACAAAATGTGTAATTGTATTAATTTTATTAATTGACACGTTGACTTCCATCAAATACTAATGGTAGCCGGTAAGTAGCTTAGTTGAATTATTTAAATAGTTGAGTAAATTAATTGATAAAATTTTAAAAAATGATGGTCGAAATGAAAAGGGGCTATAGTTTGGTGGTTACTGGTATATTTTATCCAAAATTTTATATGAATTTTTAAAAATATACAGGTTTTTATTTTGTATAATTAAATATATAAAAATTTACATAATTTTTATAAATTACTACTATAATCACTAATATGATATTATTTTACGATTAATACTGAAAATATAAATATTTCTATTAATCTAATATAAAAATAAATGAGTGGATTTATTTTTGAAATATATAAGATTAAATTAAAAAATATATATATAATTAAATCTATATATATATATATATTAAATTATTTTTTTATTTTTTGGTACAAATTAAATAATTTTTATTATTATACATGTATTACATTGAACATTTTATTATTATACTTATATATTACATTCGACATTTTAAGATTACAAATAAAGAATTTATCTAAACAGTGATGGATCGAGGAGGATAGGTAAGGCAATCACCTCTTAAAATTTTAAAATTATCACATATTCTATATTTTTTTATGTATTTAATATTAAATATATATTTTTGCTCTTAAAATTATATAAAATCTTCATTTTTTTAAAAATTTCAAAAATTTACGTGTAATATAAAATCATGAGTCTGGCTTGTATCTTATCAGTACGAAATGTGACATTATCGTAACAAAAATAAAAGCGAAGTATAGCATTCAACATGCTATTGAATTTTGAGAAACGAGACAAAGGAAATTGCAGTTAAATATGGACTGAAACTTGTAAAATGGAAGATTCTGGTGATGAGGAAGGAAGAAATGGTTTGGGAAATCTTGGAACAGAGAACGATGAAGAAGGTGAAATGCCTAAAGCCTGGGAAAATTAAAGAAAGAAACATAAAGCAAGCAACCTGCTCAGCCGACCATTTCTTCCGGCAAAGGCATTGCTTGGCCGACCACTTCTGGTGGCAATTTGACACTTCTTCTTCCTTCCAGAGGTCGTCGCCTGGCAGACAAAGAATTAACAGGTGAATTAGTAGCTCTTATATCATATTTATAACGCATAGAAGTGTGCGATTCAACAGGAAATGACTTGTTAATTTAGATCGGCCATGCACGATACACATATACAAGAACTCTACACATAAAATACAGTACATGTCGCGCATGGACGACCAAAATCCAACAGTCATTACTTCACTTGAAAACTTCAGCAAGCTCTTATTTTTCCCCTGTATTGTCACTTTGTCGTTAAATAGTTAACGTAATTAAAAACGAAGTCGTTTAAAAAAAATTAACGAAACATCGTCATTTTGTATCTATATAACTGCCCATTTTTACGCCGTTAACTATTTAATGACCGAGCAACAAAAAAACTAATGTATTAAGTTCAATAAGATATTAAAAAGATTGTAAAACTAGTGAAATAGGAAAGGATAAGGTTCAATGATAAAATTTATAATTATCCGATATTGTATTGTATGTATGACTTTTAAACGTGCCATTCAACATCCAAGGGGTAAATTCAACATTTAATAATTTATGTTCAATAATATATGCTTACAACCTGCATCCTGCAGGCCGAGACATTGATATTCCCCATTTTTGTCTATTCAAATACTTTCATTTCAGTTTTATAATTAAACTTTTTCATTGAAATCCTTTCGAAAGCAATTGATGTATTTGGAAACACTTTCCAAAATTTCCCTTTTTAGTCGATTAAGTGTTAATTCAGATGATATTGACAACATCTTAATGATTATGAGTTCCATCGTGTTTAAATACATAAATTTTAAGGGCAAAGTACAGTGGCCATGAGTGTCAACCCTTTGTATCATGCTCAATCGAAGCATGTTGAACTTGACATACACATTTTTTGAGAGAAGGTTGCAGCCGGTCAACTCTACGTTAACTATGTACCTACCATGCACCAGGTGGCTGATGACTTCACAAAGCCCTTGTCTAAGGCTGCATTTGAAGATTTTAGAGCTAAAGTTTGTGTGCAGCAATGTTAAGCAACATAAGGGAAAGAAGCAGGGAGAATATTATAAGTAATCATTTTTGACACGTTGAGCTTACGTATCATGGACGGTTGTTGGTGTTGAGGAAGCAGTTATAGTCTATTAGGGTTAACAGCATTTGTTAGAACAAACTACATGCACACAGATTGTATATAAGCATGACTTACCTGTGTAGTTGAGATATAGATCAATGTATCAATAATATGCTGTGTTTTGAGTAGAGAAATCTAATATATGCTAACTTTATCCAATACCCTTCGAGGTTCCATTGATGCTTTTTTTCCCAAACATGTCCATTGTTTTATACTAGGTCGAAGAGCTTCAGAGGGAATTCGAAAACGTATGCACCCTTAGAGTCCGGATGTCTATATCATCAGATCTCAGCAACCAAAGGAACTTCATTACAAAGATTACAAGATACAACAAGGTGCTTGACATCCCTAACAGCATGACCATATTAGACTAGCTTCTACCGGTTTTGATCGAGATGGCGAAAAGGAACTTGAGGGGGATATGGAACTTCACAAACCCTGGTGTTGTGAGTCACAATGGGATTCTGCAGATGTACAAGGACTACATTGGCTCAAACTTCAACTGAGTTAACTTCACCTTGGAGGAACAAGCCAAGGTGATTGTTGCACCGACGAGCAACAATGAGCTGGATGCATCTAAGCTCAAGCATGAGTTCCCTGACTTACTCTCCATCAAAGATTCACTAATCAAATATGTCTTTGAACCCAATAGCAAAACTTTTGCTTCAAAGTAAGAACCATGAATCTTTGAAGCCATTTCTGCTGCATTACAAGATCCTCAATTACTTTATGTTTTTATTTTTTATTTTTTTAACTTTCATTCATCATCCAATTGCTTTTGTTTGTTATCATAATGATTTGGACATTGTCTAATAAGGTGCTCTGTTATTGTAACCCATTCAATAAAGTTCATTTACACTTTTATTCCTACTTTGTTTTTGTAATCATAGCATTCAATTCACTGTGCTCCCCAAGTTCAGTATTTATTATTTTACTGTTAAGTAGTTTTATCTAATTGTTCTATCGTTTAAACTTTGTTAGATTATTTCATTTTAATAAAATTTTTAAAAAAACTAGTATAGATAATTTAATGATAATTTCTAAAATTTTCTAAAATATCTTTTTATAAGTGAAAGGATTTTAATTAGAAAAATATTAATATTAATATTTTAAAATAATTGTTAGCCCAATTTACTGGATATTACTTAGGTCAGCCTTGTCAATCTACACCAAAGTTGGGAATTTGGGCCTCCGTTAAATTCCTAAAATTCTACTCAATAACAGAGCTCCAAAGCCTCATGAAGTAAAAATGGAAAGCCTACTATTAGTCCCGTAAAAGGACACGAACGAGGGTATGTTTATGTTTGTTCATTTAACTTTAATCGAATACACAAACGAACAAGTACTACTAAACGAACGAATTTTTTTGTCCGTGTTCATTCATTAAGAAATTCAGCTTGTTTGTATTCGTTTATATTCATGTTCATTCGTTTAAATGATAAACGAGCACGAACAAACGAACATAAACGAGCGGACATAAAATTATTTGGCTTTATATTTTAGAAGAGTTTTTTTTTTCTTTCCAAATAATTTTAGGATTTATATTTTCTTTAATTGATTTGAGTATTTTTTTTATTTGAGTTTAAAAATATTAACGCATTTAAGGTTAATATTTATTAAGTCTTAATATTTTAAATGAGTTTGGAAAACATAAACAAACGAACATAAACGAACGAATATAAACGGACAAATTATTGAACGTTCACGAACGTAAATGAACGAACGAACATTTTGTTCGTATTCATTCATTTAATTAAACGAATATAAAATATTATTTGTATCCATTCATTTAATAAATAAACAAACAAAAAACAAACTTCTAACCATACGATTCACAAACAATTCGTTCGACATTGGGTGCGTTTACATAATTACCTGCGTTTGAAACTAAATCAATTACTTGTAATATGTGAGGTCTGGGCCACTGTCAGTCTCCGGCTTTCATGCCTGCCTTCTTTACTGACCCTATCGTCCACATCCTTTGAAATACATTTCTCACTTCCCCCTCATCATTTTTTAGGGTAAATTTTATCTTGTATCATTGAATTTTATCGGTTATATCATTTACACTAATAAATTTTAAGATAAAAATACTAAAAAAAAACTGTTTACATTGATTTTGCAAAAAACCAAAAGAAATCATATCAAAGATTTTTTTTGAAGAAATCTTATTAGAAGAAAATTTCTTACTAATTAATGTAATTAGATAAAATTTAATGTAATTTTTTTGACATTTGTGTAGACGTGACCACATCTTAACTATTAATATAAATAGAGTGAGCTCATTCATTTTGGAGAATTCAATTATAAATAGAGACTCTTCACTTCCCTTAACTTGTAATTTTTTTTATCATTAATTATAATATATTTTTATTTAAAATGATAAAAGTTTATATTTTTATCATTAATTATAATATATTTTTTAAACTGATAAAGTCTAAAATTAATCAAGGCCTCAAGCTTAATTGTTTAGGTATTGAGACGTCTCATCAAGATCGTGGAATTCTCCCCACCTTTTGCTCGTTTATTTTACCATTAATTTTTCATCTAATTTAATGATAACACAGGTTATTATCTGATTAAATAAAAATAAAATAACTAAAATTAAAAAATATCTTATAATCATATGATGACATATATCATCATCTAATTGAAGATTAAATTTAAATAAAAATTAAATTAAATTAATAAGATATGTAAAAATTAAATGTGTAACTATATTAATAATTTTTACAATCATGTCAATACTTTGATTGAATGTTAACCGTAAGTGGATGGATAGGTAACAATTAAATAATTAGGTGATATTAATTCATACAAATAAAAAATTAATAATCAAAACAAAAATGGATAATAATTACGGGGTTATAAGTATAACTTACCCTAAAATGCAGGATGCATGAAAATATATGTGGGATCGCCCTCATAATAAAACGTTGTCTCATGAGCAAGTTAAATTGCAGGAGGGGGACAGCACGTTCCTCATAATAACACGTATCGGTGAGAATAATTAAAAGTGAATGGCAGATCGGTAATTCTAGGTAAAATCAAGCCCTCTTATGAAAAACACTCCCAACAAAATAGTCACATTAGCTTTTCACACCCTCGCCACTCGGTGTACTACTACTATTTATAATTGCAGTTTTTACCAAAATAATCCATTCGATTCTTTTTCTGATTCCTCATCAAATTTTATCTTTTCTAATTCTGTTTTTTAAGAGATTAATTAAAAAAAATAACACTTTCTGTTCAAAGATTTCATTGCTAGCGTTGAGAAATGATCGAGTGGATCTCGTTTGTATTAAATGGAAGTGGGGAGAAGACTACCGGAAAATAATGAAGTTGAACATATCAATAGCAGGGATAAAGAGGGTTACGATATCAAACTCGATTGAAGGAGGTGGGAGCCAAGGGGGAGGCACGGTGGCAGCAACCAGTGCTGCGGCTGCGCGTGGACGGCTATCAAGCCGACCGCTGTTGTCGATTCTCGTGGTATTGGGATTGTTTTGCCATTCCTTTTTGTTAGAGTTGTGTAGATGCTCGATTTGTCCGGCCTACATGGGGATAGACCTATTTACAACGCAACATTACATTCAGGCCAAATCGTAGCAGGCCTAAAGAAGAACCCACACAGTAACCCGAAACAGGCCCTAGTAAAAAACAATCCAGCTCGTGTCCAATTGATGGGAGCTCAAAACCATCTAGCAGAGCAGCCTCCAATCCACGTGAAGATTCCCTGGAAAACAAAAAATGGTTATGGGAAGTTAAGGAAAAGAAGGGAAAAACCATAAGAAAACCACATTAGATACTGGGGGGAAACTATTAGCAAGAGGGGGGTCGGTTTTTATGAGCAATCACAACAAAAAAGGAAGGGATCTTCTGCCACTGGGGAAAAAGCCATTTTAGATTTTCATTGAGGAACCACTAAAAAACCATTGTAGAAGAAAAAGAGAACATATCAAAAAATTTGTAAAGGTCTCTCGACCACCATTTTCGAAGGAATAAAGGAATTTTTTTTATTTCATTCTGCCAGTGGAAGTAAATATCACTCATTCACAACGACAATAATAGTTTCTTGAGGTATATTCATTCTAAGTTCACTTTTGATTTACAGTGTACTCTGTGTGTGTGTTCTATTTTGAAATAAGCCTAATAAAAGAAAGGAATTTTGAAGTAAAAACATAAATGAATAGTTAGTTGTATACCTTATTTCGGTTAGATTTTACCGGAGAGGAATGATCCCAAGCCTTCGTCGGGAGTGGAAATTTATGTTAGATACGAGTAGTGAAAGGACTGAGGTGTTTAGGGACCGGGGTTAGTATTAGTAAATCAGATAAGTCCCAGGGAAAAATAATAAATGAAATAGAAAGAGAGATATGGACATGTTTACCTTAGAGTGAAGTCTCATCTTAGTTCGCCAGAGATAGAAGTAAACTAAGGGTAGAAGGTCATTCGCGGTGGTTTTAGTCGGTTTTGGGTCTCGATTGAGAGGAAAAATTAAGAGTACAAGAGGGAAGGTTTTTTAGGTCGGTTCGGATGGTTGTTTGGGTCTCTTATTCGTGTTAGGTGGCTGGTCGAAACAAGTGTGGTCACCACAGCGCGGTTGTCGTCGTAGAGAGTTTTAAAACTCTCGGTTGGATAAGAAAGGGGTTGAGTAAATAAGATGTTTTGGTCTGATCGGGGTTTGGTTTTGGGTGTGACCACTGTTGGTTTATGATGATTTGGGCATGAGTGGCCACCGTTAAACAGTGGCCTACCGGCAGCGTGAGTTGAAGCCCTTATTAGGGCTTTTGATCGGGGAAAAACTTAGGAAAGGGAAAGGGAAAGGGAAAGGGAAAGGGAAATGAGAGAGTTGAAGGGAGAATAGCGTGGGAAGTGGCTGATGGGAAAATGATAAACTAGGGGTTTTTTTAAGCTATCATAAGGTTTATATAGGGGGTATTAAGCGACACCGTTTCATCTAAAGTGGGAGGCACCTGTTTCGCGCATGGGTTATTTGTTGTATGAGCCATTTAGGTTTTACTTATAATTTATTGTAGTCCTCAAATCAAGGTTTATATGTTTTCAATTTGATCTTTGTATTTTACGCGCATTTAATTTTAGTCATACATGTTGATTTATTTACTTTCTGCTGTTTAGACATTAGGATTTTATATTTTTGCATGTTTCTTTTTGGTCATGTGTATGTTTAGGGTTTATTATAATTTTAGTCCTTCATGGTGGTGATTTGTTTTATTTTGGTTTCATTGTTTATTATGGTGCAATATTCATATGTTCGTTCCAACTATTATTTTGTTTGTATTTAAGGTAGTAAAGTTCGGTTTAATATGATTTGGTCGTTATTTTAATAAGCATGATTATTTTCTGAAATTTGCATTTTTAATTGTTATGTTTTTATTTTTGCATTTAAGTCACATTTATGTATTACATATTATATATATAGGTTATAATGTATAGTTATAAAAGATGTATATAAATTTGGTATTAAAATATTATTGCATGATAATTTTTCATATTCATTAATTAGATAGTTTTTTTAAATTAATTTTTATATGACATCCCTTTTGTACTATTTGTATGTTATCCTCACGTGTATAACTCGACATCATTACATAATTGGATTAAGGGTAATACCCTTTTAATTTAAAATTGTATTGAGTGGATTGTCTTAACTTATTAGAGATCCGCTTTTGACGGTTTTAAATTAAAAGTGTACCCCATTAATGTCACCTAAAAATGGTTCATCACCTTAAAAATTGGGAACGAAAGAAAAAGAAATGTTCGATTATTTAAATTTTTTCGAGAAAAGATTCTTAGAACTTATTTAAGATATGGTCTTGATATTTTTAAACAATTGAATATTCTTTATCTTTCTAAAAAGGCTTGGTAATTCTAATTTAATCTATTTTTTTGTATTTTACACTACAAGAAAATATACCTTTAATGACACACGAACGATGACACACGCTAATTTATGACTTGCAAAAAATGTGTGTCATAAAAAAATGTCATGTTTTTTAAAATCTGAACGATTTATGACTTACAATAATGTGTTTCATATTTAATAGTCATAATCCAAAAAATTTGCAAAAACACGGAGTAAACTTTTTAATTGTGTGTCATCTTTAAAAGTCGTTTTTTAATTTCCCCTATTATTTTCATCCTTTCCTACTTCTTCTTCCTCCACTAATTTCAATTACTTCCATTATGCATCTGCTTTCTCAATTTTCACTCCAAACGCCATTGTAGACCAAACACTTTCTCCTTCTCATCAACGTTTCTACTCCTCATCGGCGGCACCCTTTCCTTCTCCCTCATCGGACTCCGTTTTAAAGCTAGGGTTTTTTGCTAACAAATCGGATGCCTTTCGGCCTTTAACTTTCAAAGCTAGTGATGCGATCCAACTGGCTCGTCACTACAGTTAGTGTTACTGGGAGCTCTCCAAGGCTTGTCTCAGGTCAAACCTCAATTAAGATTTTTAGGTAAATTTTAAAGGTTTGATTAAAAAAGTTAACTTTTTTTGGGTGGTTCGATTTACTAGTATGCTGGTGGTGGCGACTTCGGGGAATGGATATGTGCTAGGGAGTGGAGACGCCATTGATTTGGCAGGTCTTTATTGTACTTGTGCTAGAACCATGATGGTTGCTTCTTCGACTAATTCGTTGAATCAGGTTGTCTTTTAAGTATTTGATTTTTTTCATTGAATGCTTTGTCATGCACAATTTTAGAATGCTAACTAATAGGTTATTTGTCATGCACAATTTTTAAATCTTTTCTTGAGGAGTTAAGGGTTCTTAGATATTCAGAAGTATGTTTTGTAAAGAAATGTGAAAAAATTGGAGAAAAGCATTATTATTCTTGAGGTTTGCCTTTCATGTAATTATTTCATAACAAAAAATGCACCTTTTAGGTGCAAAAGCTTGCACTTTTGTAAAGGCCCTTATGTTTTTACATTCTTTTTTCTTTTCTTTTTATTAACCTTGGTATAAACTAGGACCGGGACGGATGTACAGACATAGCTTTTAGGTGCAAAAGCTCATTGGTTATGATTTAAATCCATTGACATAGCTTTTATTGATAGAAGTGATAGATAAGTACCCATGCAAAAGGGGACAGGGAAATAAATAAATTATTTGATATTCTAGGAATCGAATTCATGACTTGCAAATTGTAATTTCTTCTTACCTTCTTTCTTGAACACTAAGTTTTTCTTACATTTGAGTTGGTCAATGTTGCAAGGATGTGACAACCTGGTGGTTGTATTTTAAGTTACTTTCATGAATTAACTAGATAGACTGACATTTCAGTTAACCAATGGTATTCATGCCTCTAGATTTTTGAGATAAATAATGAAGCAAAAATGAAGCGAACAAAGCTAAGACCTCTACCTTCAAGACGCATTAGGCAAATTAAAAATTAGTTTTGGCCGCTATTGCTTTGAAAGAACTCAGTTCTATTCTATTTGTATTTGGCTATGTGTTGAATTATGTTTCGATATAACAAATTTAAAGGCAAAATATTTTTGGACTTGAATTGAATTTGTTCAAAGTTTTAAAAAGGTTTTAAAAATAATTCAAAGTCCATTAAATTCGGATTTGAGCAAAAATGCTAAAGGGTGTCAAAATACATCCATGCACCCCTGCAGTGCATCCATGCACCTGCCACTAGTGCATCGATGCACCATGTAGTGCATCCATGCACTCCATTAAACTACAATTAGTGCATCGATGCATCTTGCTGTGCATCGATGCATCCTGCTGTGCATCCATGCACCAAGGCTGCAACGGCTAGTAACAGCTAGTTTATTTGAATTTAGTGAAGGGGTATCGATGCACCTTGATAGTGCACCGATGCACCATGTTATGGGCATCCTTTTTGAGTAGAAAAATCATCCCCAAACAGCTCCAAAACACCCCCAACGATTATATATGATATCAAACACATTCCAAGCTATAAATACAAGTTAAGGACACTTGAAGAAGTAAGAGAACACCATCCAAGCAATCAAACACAAGAGAAGAGTTTTTCATTCTTATTTCATCTTTCTCTTGTAAATATTTTGTTCTTGTGAGCTTAATTCTTGTAAACACCTACCTTAGATAGGTTTTCTTGTTTACATTTCTTATCCTTTTGTAAAGGGGAAATGTTCTAGCTAATCCCGTGTAAAAGCTAGGGAAATGTTCTAGTTTAGCCCGGAAAAACTAGGGGGTTTGTAAGGTTACTCTTTATCCTAAAAAAAGGAACAAATTAGTGAATTTGTTGGAAAATCCTTGGTGAGGAGCTAAGGTCGTGGACGTAGACTTTGGTTGAGAAAGTCGAACCACTATAAATCGCTGTGCAATTCTCTATCTTTCAATCTCCTTACTCCCTAAACATAAAACCTTTTCGACCCCTCTTTGCAAACCGTTCCGATTATCGATTCGAGCTTCTGAAAATCCCAACAATTTGTATCAGAGCCTAACTCGTTAAGAAGGTTTATCCACCTTGAGACGATCCTCGAAGAAGCTCTACCAATTTCTGACGTAACCGACAAAGAAATGACTTTTTCATCCGGTGCTTATTATCTTGAAGAATATCCCATTATGGATTCACAACCGGTTAACAAGCCACCCTTCTTCAATGGAGCAAATTATGCACATTAGAAGAATAAGATGATGTACTTTATTCAATCCTACAATCTAGGAGCTTGGAACTCAATCATGGACGGTTACTTCTCTCCACCCGGAAAGTACAATGATTGGAGTAGAGAAGAGCAGAAAAATTTCCAGCTTAACCCTAAGACTATACATATTCTATTATGTGCTTTAGGCCCAAATGAATATGGAAGAATCTCATCTTGTTCTAGTGGCAAAGTGATTTGGGATAAGCTCCAAGTCACTCATGAAGGAACCGATGAAGTGAAGGAATCAAAGAAAAGTCTTCTCAACCATAGCTACGAGAACTTCAAGATGAAACCCGATGAAGAAATCAAAGCTATGACGGATAGATTTTCTGTGATTGTCAACGGTCTCAAGGGATATGAAGAAGTAATCCCTAATGAGAAGCTTGTGAGGAAGATGATATACTCTCTTCCAAAGGAGTGGCAATTGAAGAAGACGACCATTATCGAAGAAAGAAACTTAAGTCTCTCATTCTCGACGAGCTAATTGGTTCCCTTCTCACTCATGAGATGATGGTGAATGAAGATGAAGAAAGGGAAGAGAAGAAAAACAAGAAGAATAAGGAGGTAGGCATTGCCTTCAAATCCACCAATGAAAGCTATCAAGGTTCAAGTGATGAGGTGGATGAAGACGATGCTGAATAAGAAGAAGAGATGGTCAAGCTCTTGAAGGAACTCAAGAGATTCATGATTTCCAAGGAAGTGAAACATGAATCAACCAAGAAGAAGAGTCCCCCGATATGTTTCAATTGTCAAAGAAATGGGCATGTCAAGTATAAATGTCCTCTTCTAAAGTAAAAGGGGAAGAAGGCATTTGTTGCATCTTGGAGTGATGAAGATGATTTCAATGATGAAGATGAAGTAGTCAACCTATGCCTCATGACCACTCAAGAAGAATTCGAGGTATCTTCTAACTCAAATGAATTTAATTCATTTACTTTTGATGAGTTACAAGATGCTTATAATAGGTTGTATTTTGGATTTGAGACCATGAATTCCAAATATACGAAATTAATTTCAAAACTCAAAATTAAAGATAATTTGATTTTGAAAGCAAAAGTTGATTTTGAAAATCAAAATGAAAATTTGAAAAATAATTTAGAGCTTTCAAAAATCAAAATAAATGATTTAGAAAAAGAAAATTTTGAGTTAGGAGTTAAGCTTGAAGGCCTAACAAAAGAAAAAGAATTACTTTCTAAAAATAACCTATTATGTTTAAAAATGACAAAAAGCCCACATTGTCATTTTTAGGGTCATTTGGAACATTCTTGTCTTTTAAAGAAAGGAAAATATTTTAAAATTAGACAAGTATGGGTTCCTAATGGAACAAGGGGCATTGTAATTAACGTCTAAGGATCCAAAGCAATTTGGATACCAAAATCGAAATGAATTTCTCTTGTAGGTGTGTGGGAGAAATGGTGATGAAGATGATGATATTCAAGATGCTCTAGCCACACATGAAAAGGAATGGGTAACCTCTAAGATTAATGTTTTTAGTTTTAGTTATTTTGTTGTTATAGAATTTATGCATGCATGAGTTTTGATTTTAAATGATTATGCATTGTTTTTAATCTCATGTATGTTTAAAAAATGGTTATGATGAACATTTTAAATTTTTAATGATTTTTTTATTTGTAGTTCATCATAATAAAATTTTGGTCAAAATTGGTTTTAATGCAAATGATATCTCTCTAACAATTGATATCAATTTTTCAAAAACTTTGATTTTACAAATTTTAATTTTTTTGACCTAAATTTAAATGTTTATACATGTGATTTAAATGAAAATGATATATCTTTAACAATTGATATCAAAATTTTCAAATGCATAACATTTTTGGAAAACTTTATGTATATGCACTTAATTTCAATAATTAATATTGCATAAAGTATTTTAGACTTGGATATATTGAATTTCATGTACTAATAACATGTTTGTTATTCTTTGTTGAAATTCAATTTTGTTTAAGTGTCATGATGCTAAAAGCTTAATTTTGTTTGGAATGCATTTATTGAGGCGAAGCTTTGATTTTTCAAATGATTTTTAAAATTTCAAATTTACTACTTACTCTCCAAAGTTATTTTGACATTCAAAAATTGAATTATTTTTGATATAACAAAAAGAGGCAGAAGTTTTGGTTTGAAAAATTCAATTTCTTAATGAAAAAGGCGGAGCTTAACATTTTCATATATTTTCAAACAATTGATATCATTTTGTTAACAATTGGTATTTTTTTCATTAAACATTTTATTAAGGGGGAGTTTTGCCAAAATTTTTTTTTCAAATATTTTGTTATATCAAAAAGGGGGAGATTGTTGAATTATGTTTCGATATAACAAATTCAAAGGCAAAATGTTTTTAGACTTGAATTTAATTTATTCAAAGTTTTAAAAAGGTTTCAAAAATAATTCAAAGTCCATTAAATTCGGATTTGAGCAAAAATGCTAAAGGGTGTCAAAGTGCATCCATGCACCCTGTAGTGCATCCATGCACCTTCCAGTAGTGCATGGATGCACCATGTAGTGCATCCATGCACTCCATTTCGAATGCAATTAGTGCATCGATGTATCCTGCTATGCATCGATGCATCCTGCTGTGCATCCATGCATCCTGCTGTGCATCCATGCATCCTGCTGTGCATCCATGCACCAAGGCTGCAATGGCTAGTAACAGCTAGTTTATTTGAATTTAATGAAAGGGTATCGATGCACCTTGATAGTGCACCGATGCACCATGTTATGGATAGCCTTTTTTTGTAGAAAAATCATCCCCAAAAGGCTCTAAAACATCCCCAACGGTTATATACGACATCAAACACATTCCAAGCTATAAATACAAGCTAAGTTCACTTGAAGAAGTAAGAGGACAACCATCCAAGAAATCAAACACAAGAGAAGAGTTTTCATTCTTATTTCATCTTTCTCTTGTAAATATTTTGTTCTTGTGAGCTTAATTCTTGTAAACACCTACCTTAGAGAGGTTTTGTTGTTTACATTTATTATCCTTTAGTAAAGGCTAATCCCGTGTAAAATCTAGGGAAATGTTCTAGTTTAGCCCAGAAAAACTAGGGTGTTTGTAAGGTTACTCTTTATCATAAAAAAAAGAACAAATTAATGAATTTGTTGGAAAATTTTTGGTGAGGAGCTAAGGTAGTGGACGTAGACTTTGGTTGAGAAAGTCGAACCACTATAAATCACTGTGCAATTCTCTATCTTTCAATCTCCTTACTCCCTAAACATAAAATCTTTCCGTCCACTCTTTGCAAACCGTTCCGGTTGTCGATTCGAGCTTCCAAAAATCCCAACAATTGGGATCAGAGCCTAACTCGTTAAGAAGGTTTAACCACCTTGAGACGATCCTCGAAGAAGCTCTACAAATTTCCGACTCAACCAACAAAGAAATGAATTTTTCCTCCGGTGCTTATTATCTTGAAGAATATCCCATTATGTATTTAAAACCGGTCAACAAGCAACACTTCTTCAATGGAGCAAACTATTCACATTGGAAGAATAAGATGATGTACTTTATTCAATCCTACAATCTAGGAGCTTGGAACTCAATCATGGACGGTTACTCCTCTCCACCTGGCAAGTACAACGATTGGAGTAGAGAAGAGAAGGAAAATTTCTAGCTTAACTCTAAGGCTATACATATTCTATTATGTGCTTTAGGCCCAAATGAATATGGAAGAATCTCATCTTGTTCCAGTGCAAAAGAGATTTTGGATAAGCTCCAAGTCACTCATGAAGGAACCAACGAAGTGAAGGAATCAAAGAAAAGTCTTCTCAACCATATCTACGAGAACTTCAAGATGAAACCCGATGAAGAAATCAAAGCTATAACGGATAGATGTTCTGTGGTTGTCAACGGTATCAAGGGATATGGAGAAGTAATCCCTAATGAGATGCTTGTGAGGAAGATGATCTACTCTCTTCCAAAGGAGTGGTAATCGAAGAAGACGACCGTTATCGAGGAAACAAACTTAAAGTCTCTCATTCTCGACGAGCTAATTGGTTCCCTTCTAACTCATGAGATGATGGTGAAGGAAGATGAAGAAAGAGAAGAGATGAAAAACAAGAAGAATAAGGAGGTAGGCATTGCCTTCATATCCACCAATGAAAGCTATCAAGCTTCAAGTGATGAGGTGGATAAAGGTGATGATGAACAAAAAGAAGAGATGGTCAAGTTCTTGAAGGAACTCAAGAGATTCATGATTTCCAAGGAAGTGAAAAATGAATCATCTAAGAAGAAGAGTCCCCCGATATGTTTCAATTGTCAAAGAAAGGGGCATGTCAAGTATGAATGTCCTATTCTAAAGTAAAAGGGGAAGAAGGCATTTGTTGCATCTTGGAGTGATGAAGATGATTCCAATGATGAAGATGAAGTAGTCAACCTATGCCTCATGACCACTCAAGAAGAATTCGAGGTATCTTCTAACTCAAATGAATTTAATTCATTTACATTTGATGAGTTACAAGATGCTTATAATAAGTTGTATTTGGGATTTGAGACCATGAATTCCAAATATGCAAAATTAATTTCAAAACTCAAAATTAAAGATAATTTGATTTTGAAAGCAAAAGTTGATTTTGAAAATCAAAATGAAAATTTGAAAAATAATTTAGAGCTTTCAAAAATCAAAATTAATGATTTAGAAAAAGAAAATTTTGAGTTAGGAGTTAAGCTTGAAGGCTTAATAAAAGAAAAATAATTAATTTCTAAAAATAACCTATTATGTTTAAAAATGGCAAAAAGCTCACATTGTCATTTTATGGTCATTTGGAACATACTTGTCCTTTAAAGAAAGGAAAACTTTTTAAAATTAGACAAGTATGGGTTCCTAAGGGAACAATGGGCATTGTAACTAACGTCCAAGGATCCAAAGCAATTTGGATACCAAAATCGAAATGAATGTCTCTTGTAGGTGTGTGGGAGCAATGGTGAAGAAGATGATGATATTCAAGATGCTCTAGCCATACATGGAAAGGAATGGGTAACCTCTAAGCTTAATGTTTTTAATTTTAGTTATTTGGTTCCTCATATGATTTATGCATGCATGAGTTTTGATTTTAAATGATTATGCATTGTTTTTAATCTCATGTATGTTTAAAAAAATGGCTATGATGAACATTTTGAATTTTTAATGATTTTTTTATTTGTAGTTCTTCATAATAAAATTTTGGTCATAATTGGTTTTAATGCAAATGATATCTCTCTAACAATTGATATCAATTTTTCAAAAACTTTGATTTTACAAATTTTAATTTTTTTGACCTAAATTTAAATGTTTATGCATGTGATTTAAATGAAAATGATATCTCTATAACAATTGATATCAAAATTTTCAAATGCATAACATTTTTGGAAAACTTTATGCATATGCACTTAATTTCAATAATTAATATTGCATAAAGTATTTTAGACTTGGATATATTGAATTTCATGTACTAATAACATGTTTGTTATTCTTTGTTGAAATTCAATTTTGTTTAAGTGTCATGATACTAAAAGCTTAATTTTGTTTGGAATGCATTTATTGAGAGTTGATTTTTCAAATGATTTTTAAAATTTCAAATCTAATACTTTCTCTCCAAAGTTATTTTGAACTTCAAAAATTGAATTATTTTTCATATAACAAAAAGGGGAAGAAGTTTTGGTTTGAAAAATTCAATTTCTTAATGAAAAAAGGGGGAGCTTAACATTTTCATATATTTTCAAACAATTGGTAACAATTGATATCATTTTGTTAACAATTGATATTTTTTTCATTAAACATTTTATTAAGGGGGAGTTTTGCCAAAAACAAATTTTCAAATATTTTGTTATATCAAAATGGGGGAGATTGTTGAATTATGTTTCGATATAACACATTTAAAGGCAAAAAGTTTTTGGACTTGAATTGAATTTATTCAAAGTTTTAAAAAGGTTTCAAAAATAATTCAAAGTCCATTAAATTCGGATTTGAGCAAAAATGCTAAAGGGTGTCAAAGTGCATCCATGCACCCATGTAGTGCATCCATGTACTCCATTTCGAATGCAATTAGTGCATCGATGCATCCTGCTATGCATCGATGCATCCTGCTGTACATCGATGCATCTTGCTGTGCATCCATGCACCAAGGCTGCAATGACTAGTAACAACTAATTTATTTGAATTTAATGAAGGGGTTTCGATGCACCTTGATAGTGCACCGATACACCATGTTATGGGCAGCCTTTTTGAGTAGAAAAATCATCCCCAACGGTTATATACGACATCAAACACATTCCAAGCTATAAATACAAGCTAAGGACACTTGAAGAAGTAAGAGAACAACCATCCAAGCAATCAAACACAAGAGAAATGTTCTAGTTTAGCCCGGAAAAACTAGGGGGTTTGTAAGGTTACTCTTTATCGTTAAAAAAGAACAAATTAGTGAATTTGTTGGAAAATCCTTGGTGAAGAGCTAAGGTAGTGGACGTATACTTTGGTTAAGAAAGTCGAACCACTATAAATCGCTGTGCAATTCTGTATCTTTCAATCTCCTTACTCCCTAAACATAAAACCTTTTCGACCGCTCTTTGCAAACCGTTCCGGTTGTCGATTCGAGCTTCCAAAAATCCCAACAATTGGTATCACATCCTAACTCGTTAAGAAGGTTTAACCACCTTGAGACGATCCTCGAAGAAGCTCTACCAATTTCTGACGCAACCGAAAAAGAAATGACTTTTTCCTCCGGTGCTTATTATCTTGAAGAATATCCCATTATGGATTAAAAACTGGTCAACAAGCCACACTTCTTCAATGGAGCAAATTATTCACATTGGAAGAATAAGATAATGTACTTTATTCAATCCTATAATCTAGGAGCTTGGAACTCAATCATGGACGGTTACTCCTCTCCACCCGGCAAGTACAACGATTGGAGTAGAGAAGAGCAGAAAAATTTCCAGCTTAACTCTAAGGCTATACATATTCTATTATGTGCTTTAGGCCCAAATGAATATGGAAGAATCTCATCTTGTTCCAGTGCCAAAGAGAATTGAGATAAGCTCCAAGTCACTCATGAAGGAACCAACAAATTGAAGGAATCAAAGAAAAGTCTTCTCAACCACAGCTACGAGAACTTCAAGATGAAACCCGATGAAGAAATCAAAGCTATGACGGATAGATTTTCTATGATTGTCAACGGTCTCAAGGGATATAGAGAAGTAATCCCTAATGAGAAGCTTGTGAGGAAGATGATCTATTCTCTTCCAAAGGAGTGGCAATCGAAGAAGACGACCATTATCGAAGAAAGAAACTTAAAGTCTCTCATTCTCGACGAGCTAATTGGTTCCCTTCTCACTCGTGAGATGATGGTGAAGGAAGATGAAGAAAGGGAAGAGAAGAAAAACAAGAAGAATAAGGAGGTAGGCATTGCCTTCAAATCCACCAATGAAAACTATCAAGATTCAAGTGATGAGGTGGATGAAGGCGATGAGGAACAATAAGAAGAGATGGTCAAGCTCTTGAAGGAACTCAAGAGATTCATGATTTCCAAGGAAGTGAAACATGAATCAACCAAGAAGAAGAGTCCCCCGATATGTTTCAATTGTCAAAGAAAGGGGCATGTAAAGTATGAATGTCCTCTTCTAAAGTAAAAGGGGAAGAAGGCATTTGTTGCATCTTGGAGTGATGAAGATGATTCCAATGATGAAGATGAAGTAGTCAACCTATGCCTCATGACCACTCAAGAAGAATTCGAGGTATCTTCTAACTCAAATGAATTTAATTCATTTACTTTTGATGAGTTACAAGATGCTTATAATAGGTTGTATTTGGGATTTGAGACCATGAATTCCAAATATACGAAATTAATTTCAAAACTCAAAATTAAAGATAATTTGATTTTGAAAGCAAAAGTTGATTTTGAAAATCAAAATGAAATTTTGAAAAATATTTTAGAGCTTTCAAAAATCAAAATAAATGATTTAGAAAAAGAAAATTTTGAGTTAGGAGTTAAGCTTGAAGGCTTAACAAAAGAAAAAAAATTAATTTCTAAAAATAAACTATTATGTTTAAAAATGTCAAAAAGATCACATTGTAATTTTTATGGTCATTTGGAACATACTTGTCCTTTAAATAAAGGAAAACATTTTAAAATTAGACAAGTATGGGTTCCTATGGGAACAATGGGCATTGTAACTAACGTCCAAGGATCCAAAGCAATTTGGATACCAAAATCGAAATGAATGTCTCTTGTAGGTGTGTGGGAGCAATGGTGATATTCAAGATGCTCTAGCCACACATGAAAAGGAATGAGTAACCTCTAAGCTTAATGTTTTTAATTTTAGTTATTTGGTTGCTCATAGGATTTATCCTTGCATGAGTTTTGATTTTAAATGATTATGCATTGTTTTTAATCTCATGTATGTTTAAAAAAATGGTTATGGTGAACATTTTAAATTTTTAATGATTTTTTTATTTGTAGTTCATCATAATAAAATTTTGGTCAAAATTGGTTTTAATACAAATGATATCTCTCTAACAATTTATATCAATTTTTCAAAAACTTTGATTTTACAAATTTTAATTTTTTTGACCTAAATTTAAATGTTTATGCATGTGATTTAAATGAAAATGATATCTCTCTAACAATTGATATCAAAATTTTCAAATGCATAACATTTTTGGAAAACTTTATGCATATGCACTTAATTTCATTAATTAATATTGCATAAATTATTTTAGACTTGGATATATTGAATTTCATGTACTAATAACATGTTTGGTATTCTTTGTTGAAATTCAATTTTGTTTAAGTTTCATGATACTAAAAGCTTAATTTTGTTTGGAATGCATTTATTGTGGGGGAGCTTTGATTTTTCAAATGATTTTTAAAATTTCAAATTTACTACTTACTCTCCAAAGTTATTTTGAACTTCAAAAATTGAATTCTTTTTGATATAACAAAAATGGGGAGAAGTTTTGGTTTGAAAAATTCAATTTCTTAATGAAAAAAAGGAGAGCTTAACATTTTCATATATTTTCAAACAATTGGTAACAATTGATATCATTTTGTTAACAATTGGTATTTTTTCATTAAACATTTTATTAAGGGGGAGTTTTGCCAAAAACAATTGTCCAAATATTTTGTTATATCAAAAAGGGGGAGATTGTTGAATTATGTTTCGATATAACAAATTTAAAGGCAAAATTTTTTTGGACTTGAATTGAATTTATTCAAAGTTTTAAAAAGGTTTCAAAAATAATTCAAAGTCCATTAAATTCGGATTTGAGAAAAAATGCTAAAGGGTGTCAAAGTGCATCCTTGCACCCCAGTAGTGCATCCATGCACCTACCACTAGTGCATGGATGCACCATGTAGTGCATCTATGCACTCCATTTCGAATGCAATTAGTGCATCGATGCATCCTGATATGCATCGATGCATCCTGCTGTACATCGATGCATCCTACTGTGCATCCATGCACCAAGGCTGCAATGGCTAGTTACAGCTAGTTTATTTGAATTTAATGAAGGGGTATCGATGCACCTTGATAGTGCACCGATGCACCATGTTATGGGCAGCCTTTTGAATAGAAAAATCATCCCCAAAAGGCCCCAAAACATCCCCAACGGTTATATACGACATCAAACACATTCCAAGCTATAAATACAAGCTAAGGACACTTGAAGAAGTAAGAGAACAGCCATCCAAGTAATCAAACACAAGAGAAGAGTTTTTCATTCTTATTTCATCTTTCACTTGTAAATATTTTGTTCTTGTGAGCTTAATTCTTGTAAACACCTACCTTAGAGAGGTTTTCTTGTTTACATTTATTATCATTTAGTAATGGCTAATCCCGTGTAAAAGCTAGGGAAATGTTCAAGTTTAGCACGGAAAAACTAGGGGGTTTGTAAGGTTACTCTTTATCCTAAAAAAAGAACAAATTAGTGAATTTGTTGGAAAATCCTTGGTGAGGAGCTAAGGTAGTGGACGTATACTTTGGTTGAGAAAGTCAAACCACTATAAATCACTGTGCAATTATGTATCTTTCAATCACCTTACTCCCTAAACATAAAACCTTTCTGACCCCTCTTTGCAAACCGTTCCGGTTGACGATTCGAGCTTTCAAAAATTCCAACAATTGGCATTAGAGCCTAACTCGTTAAGAAGGTTTAACAACCTTGAGACGATCCTCGAAAAAGCTCTACCAATTTCCGACGCAACCGACAAAGAAATGACTTTTTCCTCCGGTGCTTATTATCTTGAAGAATATCCCATTATGGATTCAAAACCGGTCAACAAGCCACACTTCTTCAATGGAGCAAATTATTCACATTGGAAGAATAAGATGATGTTATTTATTTAATCATACAATCTAGGAGCTTGGAACTCAATCATGGACGGTTACTCCTCTCCACCCGGCAAGTACAATGATTGGAGTAGAGAAGAGCAGAAAAATTTCCAGCTTAACTCTAAGGCTATACATATTCTATTATGTGCTTTAGGCCCAAATGAATATGGAAGAATCTCATCTTGTTCAAGTGCCAAAGAGATTTGGGATAAGCTCCAAGTCACTCATGAAGGAACCAACGAAGTGAAGGAATCAAAGAAAAGTCTTCTCAACCATAGCTACGAGAACTTCAAGATGAAACCCGATGAAGAAATCAAAGCTATGACGAATAGATTTTCTATGATTGTCAACGGTCTCAAGGGATATGGAGAAGTAATCCCTAATGAGAAGCTTGTGAGGAAGATGATCTATTCTCTTCCAAAGGAGTTGCAATCGAAGAAGACGACCATTATCGAAGAAAGAAACTTAAAGTCTCTCATTCTCGACGAGCTAATTGGTTCCCTTCTCACTCATGAGATGATGGTGAAGGAAGATGAAGAAAGGGAAGAGAAGAAAAACAAGAAGAATAAGGAGGTAGGCATTGCCTTCAAATCCACCAATGAAAGCTATCAAGATTCATGTGATGAGGTGGATGAAGGCGATGATGAACAAGAAGAGGAGATGGTCAAGCTCTTAAAGGAACTCAAGAGATTCATGATTTCCAAGGAAGTGAAACATGAATCAACCAAGAAGAATAGTCCCCCGATATGTTTCAATTGTCAAAGAAAGGGGCATGTCAAGTATGAATGTCATCTTCTATAGTAAAAGGGGAAGAAGGCGTTTGTTGCAACTTGGAGTGATGAAGATGATTCCAATGATGAAGATGAAGTAGTCAACCTATGCCTCATGACCACTCAAGAAGAATTCAAGGTATCTTCTAACTCAAATGAATTTAATTCATTTACTTTTGATGAGTTACAAGATGCTTATAATAGGTTGTATTTGGGATTTGAGACCATGAATTCCAAATATACGAAATTAATTTCAAAACTCAAAATTAAAGATAATTTGATTTTGAAAGCAAAAGTTGATTTTGAAAATCAAAATGAAAATTTGATATAACTCTCCAAAGTTACTACTAACTCTCCAAAGTTATTTTGAACATCAAAAATTGAATTATTTTTGATATAACAAAAAGGGGGAGAAGTTTTGGTTTGAAAAAATCAATTTCTTAATGAAAAAAGGGGGAGCTTAACATTTTCATATATTTTCAAACAATTGGTAACAATTGATATCATTTTGTTAACAATTGGTATTTTTTTCATTAAACATTTTATTAAGGGGGAGTTTTGCCAAAAACAATTTTTCAAATATTTTGTTATATCAAAAAGGGGGAGATTGTTGAATTATATTTCGATATAACAAATTTAAAGGAAAAATGTTTTTTTTGACTTGAATTGAATTTATTCAAAGTTTTAAAAAGGTTTCAAAAATAATTCAAAGTCCATTAAATTCGGATTTGAGCAAAAATGCTAAAGGGTGTCAAACTGCATCCATGCACCCTAGTAGTGCATCCAAGCACCTGCCACTAGTGCATGGATGCACCATGTAGTGCATCCATGCACTCCATTTCGAATGCATTTAGTTAATCGATGCATCCTGCTGTACATCGATGCATCCTGCTGTACATCGATGCATCCTGCTGTGCATCCATGCACCAAGGCTACAATGGATAGTAACAATTAGTTTATTTGAATTTAATGAAGGGTATCGATGCACCTTGATAGTGCACCGATGCACCATGTTAAGGGCAGCCTTTTTGAGTAGAAAAATCATCCCCAAATGGCTCCAAAACATCCTCAACGGTTATATACGACATCAAACACATTCCAAGCTATAAATAAAAGCTAAGGACACTTGAAGAAGTAAGAGAACAACCATCCAAGCAATCAAACACAAGAGAAGAGTTTTTCATTCTTATTTCATCTTTCTCTTGTAAATATTTTATTCTTGTGAGCTTAATTCTTGTAAACACCTACCTTAGAGAGGTTTTCTTGTTTACATTTATTATCCTTTAGTAAAGGCAAATCCCGTGTAAAAGCTAGGGAAATGTTCTAGTTTAGCCCGGAAAAACTAGGGGGTTTGTAATGTTACACTTTATACTAAAAACAAAGAACAAATTAGTGAATTTGTTGGAAAATCCTTGGTGAGGAGCTAAGGTAGTGGACGTATACTTTGGTTGAGAAATTCGAACCACTATAAATCGTTGTGCAATTCTGTATCTTTCAATCTCCTTACTCCCTAAATATAAAACCTTTCCGACCCCTCTTTGCAAACCGTTCCGGTTATCGATTCGAGCTTCCGAAAATCCCAAGAATTGGCATCAGAGCCTAACTCGTTAAGAAGGTTTAACCACCTTGAGACGATCCTCAAAGAAGCTCTACCAGTTTCCGACGCAACGGACAAAGAAATAACTTTTTCCTCCGGTGCTTATTATCTTGAAGAATATCCCATTATGGATTCAAAACCGGTCAACAAGCCACACTTCTTCAATGGAGAAAATTATTCAGATTGGAAGAATAAGATGATGTACTTTATTCAATCATATAATCTAGGAGCTTGGAACTCAATCATGGACGATTACTCCTCTCCACCCGGCAATTAAAACAATCGGAGTAGAGAAGAGCAGAAAAATTTCTAGCTTAACTCTAAGGCTATACATATTCTATTATGTGCTTTAGGCCCAAATGAATATGGAAGAATCTCATCTTGTTCCAGTGCCAAAGAGATTTGGGATAAGCTCCAAGTCACTCATGAAGGAACCGACGAAGTGAAGGAATCAAAGAAAAGTCTTCTCAATCATAGCTACGAGAACTTCAAGATGAAACCCGATGAAGAAATCAAAGCTATGACGGATAGATTTTCTATGATTGTCAACAGTCTCAAGGGATATGGAGAAGTAATCCCTAATGAAAAGCTTATGAAGAAGATGATCTACTCTCTTTCAAAAGAGTGATAATCGAAGAAGATGACCATTATCGAAGAAAGAAACTTAAAGTGTCTCATTCTCATGAGCTAATTGGTTCCCTTCTCACTCATGAGATGATGGTAAAGGAAGATGAAGAAAGGGAAGAGAGGAAAAACAAGAAGAATAAGGATGTAGGCATTAACTTCAAATCCACCAATGAAAGCTATCAAGATTCAAGTGATGAGGTGGATGAAGGTGATGATGAACAAGAATAAGAGATGGTAAAGCTCTTGAAGGAACTCAAGAGATTCATGATTTCTAAGGAAGTGAAACATGAATCAACCAAGAAGAAGAGTCCCCTGATATGTTTCAATTGTCAAAGAAAGGGGCATTCAAGTATGAATGTCCTCTTCTAAAGTAAAAGGGGAAGAAGGCATTTGTTGCATCTTGGAGTGATGAAGATGATTCCAATAATGAAGATAAAGTAGTCAACCTATGCCTCATGACCACTCAAGAAGAATTCGAGGTATCTTCTAACTCAAATGAATTTAATTCATTTACTTTTGATGAGTTACAAGATGCTTATAATAGGTTGTATTTGGGATTTGAGACCATGAATTCCAAATATACGAAATTAATTTCAAAACTCAAAATTAAAGATAATTTGATTTTAAAAGCAAAAGTTGATTTTTAAAATCAAAATGAAATTTTGGAAAATAATTTAGAGCTTTCAATAATCAAAATATATGATTTAGAAAAAAAAAATTGAGTTAGGAGTTAAGCTTGAAGGCTTAACTAAAGAGAAAGAATTAATTTCTAAAAATAATCTATTATGTTTAAAAATGGCAAAAAGCTCACATTGTCATTTTTATGGTCATTGGGAACATACCTGTCCTTTTAAGAAAGGAAAACATTTTAAAATTAGACAAGTATGAGTTCCTAAGGGAACAATGGGCATTGTAAATAACGTCCAAGGATCCAAAGCAATTTGGATACCAAAATCGAAATGAATGTCTCTTGTAGGTGTGTGGGAGCAATGGTGATGATGATGATGATATTCAAGATGCTCTAGCCACACATGAAAAGGAATGGGTAACCTCTAAGCTTAATGTTTTTAATTTTAGTTATTTGGTTCCTCATAGGATTTATGCATGCATGAATTTTGATTTTAAATGATTATGTATTTTTTTTAATCTCATGTATGTTTAAAAAAATGGTTATGATGAACATTTTAAATTTTTAATGATTTTTTTATTTGTAGTTCATCATAATAAAATTTTGGTCAAAATTGGTTTTAATGCAAATGATATCTCTCTAACAATTGATATCAATTTTTCAAAAACTTTGATTTTACAAATTTTAATTTTTTGACCTAAATTTAAATGTTTATGCATGTGATTTAAATGAAAATGATATCTCTCTAACAATTGATATCAAAATTTTCAAATGCATAACATTTTTGGAAATCTTAATGCATATGCACTTAATTTCAATAATTAATATTGCATAAAGTATTTTAGACTTGGATATATTGAATTTCATGTACTAATAACATGTTTGTTATTCTTTGTTGAAATTCAATTTTGTTTAAGTGTCATTATACTAAAAGCTTTATTTTGTTTGGAATGCAATTATTGAGGGGAGCTTTGATTTTTCAAATGATTTTTAAAATTTCAAATTTACTATTTACTCTCCAAAGTTATTTTGAACTTCAAAAATTGAATTATTTTTGATATAACAAAAAGGAGGAGAAGTTTTGGTTTGAAAATTCAATTTCTTAATGAAAAAAGGGGGAGCTTAACATTTTCATATATTTTCAAACAATTGGTAACAATTGATATCATTTCGTTAACAATTGTTATTTTTTTCTTTAAATATTTTATTCAGGGGGAGTTTTGCCAAAAACAATTTTTCAAATATTTTTTATATCAAAAAGGGGAAGATTGTTTAGTTATGTTTCGATATAACAAATTTAAAGGCAAAATGTTTTTGGACTTGAATTGAATTTATTCAAAGTTTTAAAAAGGTTTCAAAAATAATTCAAAGTCCATTAAATTCGGATTTGAGCAAAAATGCTAAAGGGTGTCAAAGTGCATCCATGCACCCCTGTAGTGCATCCATGCACCTGCCACTAGTGCATGGATGCACCATGTAGTTCATCCATGCACTCCATTTCAAATGCAATTAGTGCATCAATGCATCCTGCTATGCATCGATGTATCCTGCTGTGCATCCATGCACCAAGGCTGCAATGGCTAGTAACTGCTTGTTTATTTGAATTTAATGAAGGGGTATCGATGCACCTTGATAGTGCATCGATGCACCATGTTATGGGTATCCTTTTTGAGTAAAAAATCATCCCCAAATGGTTACAAAACATCCCCAACGGTTATATACGATATCAAACACATTCCAAGCTATAACTACAAGCTAAGGACACTTGAAGAAGTAAGAGAACAACCATCCAAGCAATCAAACACAAGAGAAGATTTTTTCATTCTTATTTCAACTTTCTCTTGTAAATATTTTGTTCTTGTGAGCTTAATTCTTGTAAACACCTACCTTAGAGAGGTTTTCTTGTTTACATTTATTATCCTTTAGTAAAGGCTAATCCCGTGTAAAAGCTAGGGAAGTGTTCTAGTTTAGCCCGGAAAAACTAGGGGGATTGTAAGGTTACTCTTTATCCTAAAAAAAAAGAACAAATTAGTGAATTTGTTGAAAAATCCTTGGTGAGGAGCTAAGGTAGTGGACGTAGACTTTGGTTGAGAAAGTCAAACCACTATAAATCGCTGTGCAATTCTCTATCTTTCAATCTCCTTACTCCCTAAACAGAAAACCTTTCCGACCCCTC
The DNA here is from genome assembly GCF_006381635.1 of Hibiscus syriacus. Taxonomy (NCBI): domain Eukaryota; kingdom Viridiplantae; phylum Streptophyta; class Magnoliopsida; order Malvales; family Malvaceae; genus Hibiscus; species Hibiscus syriacus. The sequence goes on along the minus strand of NW_024063276.1, from coordinate 2,708,868 downwards.
TTTGCAAACCGTTCTGGTTGTCGATTCGAGCTTCCGAAAATCCCAACAATTGACATCAGAGCCTAACTCGTTAAGAAGGTTTAACCACCTTGAGACGATCCTCAAAGAAGCTCTACCAATTTCCGATGCAACCGACAAAGAAATGACTTTTTCCTCTGGTGCTTATTATCTTGAAGAATATCCCATTATGGATCCACAACCGGTCAACAAGCCACACTTCTTCAATGGAGCAAATTATTCACATTGGAAGAATAAGATGATGTACTTTATTCAATCCTACAATCTAGGAGCTTGGAACTTAATCATGGACGGTTACTCCTCTCCACCCGGCAAGTACAACGATTGGAGTAGAGAAGAGCAGAAAAATTTCCAGCTTAACTCTAAGGCTATACATATTCTATTATGTGCTTTAGGCTCAAATGAATATGGAAGAATCTCATCTTTTTCCAGTGCCAAAGAGATTTGGGATAAGCTCCATGTCACTCATGAAGGAACCGACGAAGTGAAGGAATCAAAGAAAATTCTTCTCAACCATAGCTACGAGAACTTCAAGATGAAACCCGATGAAGAAATAAAAGCTATGACGTATAGATTTTCTATGATTGTCAACGGTCTCAAGGGATATGGAGATGTAATCCCTAATGAAAAGCTTGTGAGGAAGATGATCTACTCTCTTTCAAAGGAGTGGCAATCGAAGAAGACGACCATTATAGAAGAAAGAAACTTAACGTTTCTCATTCTAGATGAGCTAATTGGTTCCCTTCTCACTCATGAGATGATGGTGAAGGAAGATGAGGAAAGCAAAGAGAAGAAAAACAAGAAGAATAAGGACGTAGGCATTGCCTTCAAATCCACCAATGCAAGCTATCAAGATTTAAGTGATGAGGTGGATGAAGACGATGATGAACAAGAAGAAGAGATGGTCAAGCTCTTGAAGGAACTCAAGAGATTCATGATTTCCAAGGAAGTGAAACATGAATCAACCAAGAAGAAGAGTCCCCCGATATGTTTCAATTGTCAAAGAAAGGGGGATGTCAAGTATGAATGTCCTCTTCTAAAAAAAAAGGGGGAGAAGGCATTTGTTGCATCTTGGAGTGATGAAGATGATTCCAATGATGAAGATAAAGTAGTCAACCTATGCCTCATGACCACTGAAGAAGAATTCGAGGTATATTCTAACTCAAATGAATTTAATTCATTTACTTTTGATGAGTTGCAAGATGATTATAATAGGTTTTATTTGGTATTTGAGACCATGAATTCCAAATATACAAAATTAATTTCAAAACTCAAAATTAAAGATAATTTGATTTTGAAAGCAAAAGTTGATTTTGAAAATCAAAATGAAATTTTGAAAAATAATTTAGAGCTTTCAAAAATCAAAATAAATGATTTAGAAAAAGAAAATTTTGAGTTAGGAGTTAAGCTTGAAGGCTTAACAAAAGAAAAAGAATTAATTTCTAAAAATAACCTATTATGTTTAAAATTGGCAAAATGCTCACATTGTCATTTTTATGGTCATTTGGAACATACTTGTCCTTTAAAGAAAGGAAAACATTTTAAAATTAGACAAGTATGGGTTCCTAAGGGAACAAGGGGCATTGTAACTAACGTCCAAGGATCCAAAGCAATTTAGATAACAAAATTGAAATGAATGTCTCTTGTAGGTGTGTGGTAGCAATGGTGATGAAGATTATGATATTCAAGATGCTCTAGCCACACATGAAAAGGAATGGGTAACCTCTAAGCTTAATGTTTTTATTTTTAGTTATTTGGTTGCTCATAGGATTTATGCACGCATGAGTTTTGATTTTAAATGATTATGCATTGTTTTTATTCTCATGTATGTTTAAAACAATGGTTATGATGAACATTTTAAATTTTTAATGATTTTTTATTTGTAGTTCATCATAATAAAATTTTGGTTAAAATTGGTTTTAATGCAAATGATATCTCTCTAACAATTGATATCAATTTTTCAAAAACTTTGATTTTATAAATTTTAATTTTTTGACCTAAATTTAAATGTTTATGCATGTGATTTAAATGAAAATGATATATCTCTAACAATTGATATCAAAATTTTCAAATGCATAACATTTTTGGAAAACTTTATACATATGCACTTAATTTCAATAATTAATATTGCATAAAGTATTTTAGACTTGGATATATTGAATTTCATGTACTACTAACATGTTTGTTATTCTTTGTTGAAATTCAATTTTGTTTAAGTGTCGTGATACTAAAAGCTTAATTTTGTTTGGAATGCATTTATTAAGGGGGAGCTTTGATTTATCAAATGATTTTTAAAATTTCAAATTTGCTACTTACTCTCCAAAGTTATTTTGAACTTCAAAGATTGAATTATTTTTATATAACAAAAAGGGGGAGAAGTTTTGGTTTGAAAAATTCAATTTCTTAATGAAAAAGGGACAGCTTAACATTTTCATATATTTTCAAACAATTGGTAACAATTGATATCATTTTGTTAATAATTGGTATTTTTTTCATTAAACATTTTATTAAGGGGGGTTTTGCCAAAAATAATATTTCAAATATTTTGTTATATCAAAAGGGGGAGATTGTTGAATTATGTTTCGATATAATAAATTTAAAGGCAAAATGGTTTTGGACTTGAATTGAATTTATTCAAAGTTTTAAAAAGGTTTCAAAAATAATTCAAAGTCCATTAAATTCGGATTTGGGCAAAAATGCTAAAGGGTGTCAAAGTGCATCCATACACCCCTGTAGTGCATCAATGCCCTTCCACTAGTGCATCGATGCACCTGCCACTAGTGCATCCATGCACTCCATTTTGAATGCAATTAGTGCATCGATGCATCCTGCTATGCATCGATGCATCTTGCTGTGCATCCAGGCACCAAGGCTGCAATGGCTAGTAACTGCTAGTTTATTTGAATTTAATGAAGGGGTATCGATGAACATGAAGAAGTAAGAGAACAACCTATAAATACAAGCTAAGGACACTTGAAGAAGTAAGAGAACATCCATCCAAGCAATCAAACACAAGAGAAGAGTTTTTCATTCTTATTTTAACTTCTCTTGTAAATATTTTGTTATTGTGATCTTAATTCTTGTAAACACCTACCTTAGAGAGGTTTTCTTGTTTACATTTATTATCCTTTAGTAAAGGCTAATCTCGTGTAAAAGCTAGGGAAATGTTCTAGTTTAGCCCGGAAAAACTAGGGGGTTGTAAGGTTACTCTTTATCCTAAAAAAAGAACAAATTAGTGAATTTGTTGGAAAATCCTTGGTGAGGAGCTAAGGTAGTGGACGTAGACTTTGGTTGAGAGAGTCAAACCACTATAAATCGCTGTGCAATTCTCTATCTTTCAATCTCCTTACTCCCTAAACATAAAACCTTTCCGACCCCTCTTTGTAAACCGTTCTGGTTGTTGATTCGAGCTTCTGAAAATCCCAACTATTGTCATCAGAGCCTAACTCGTTAAGAAGGTTTAACCACCTTGAGACGATCCTCGAGAAGCTCTACCAATTTCCGATGCAACCGACAAAGAAATGACTTTTTCCTCTGGTGCTTATTATCTTGAAGAATATCCCATTATGGATCCACAACCGGTCAACAAGCCACACTTCTTCAATGGAGCAAATTATTCACATTGGAAGAATAAGATGATGTACTTTATTCAATCCTACAATCTAGGAGCTTGGAACTTAATCATGGACGGTTACTCCTCTCCACCCGGCAAGTACAACGATTGGAGTAGAGAAGAGCAGAAAAATTTCCAGCTTAACTCTAAGGCTATACATATTCTATTATGTGCTTTAGGCTCAAATGAATATAGAAGAATCTCATCTTGTTCCAGTGCCAAAGAGATTTGGGATAAGCTCCATGTCACTCATGAAGGAACCGACGAAGTGAAGGAATCAAAGAAAAGTCTTTTCAACCATAGCTACGAGAACTTCAAGATGAAACCCGATGAAGAAATTAAAGCTATGACGAATAGATTTTCTATGATTGTCAACGGTCTCAAGGGATATGGAGAAGTAATCCCTAATGCGAAGCTTGTGAGGAAGATGATCTACTCTCTTTCAAAGGAGTAGCAATCGAAGAAAACGGCCATTATCGAAGAAAGAAACTTAACGTGTCTCATTCTTGACGAGGTAATTGGTTCCCTTCCCACTCATGAGATGATGGTGAAGGAAGATTAAGAAAGAAAAGAGAAGAAAAACAAGAAGAATAAGGAGGTAGGCATTGCCTTCAAATCCACCAATGAAAGCTATCAAGATTCAAGTGATGAGGTGGATGAAGACGATGTTGAACAAGAAGAAGAGATGGTCAAGCTCTTGAAGGAACTCAAGAGATTCATGATTTCCAAGGAAGTGAAACATGAATCAACCAAGAAGAAGAGTCCCCCGATATGTTTCAATTGTCAAAAAAAGTGGGATGTCAAGTATGAATGTCCTATTCTAAAAAAAAGGGGGAGAAGGTATTTGTTGCATCTTGGAGTGATGAAGATGATTCCAATGATGAAGATGAAGTAGTCAACCTATGCCTCATGACCATTCAAGAAGAATTCGAGGTATATTCTAACTCAAATGAATTTAATTCATTTACTTTTGATGTGTTGCAAAATGATTATAATAGGTTGTATTTGGGATTTGAGACCATGAATTCCAAATATACGAAATTAATTTCAAAACTCAAAATTAAAGATAATTTGATTTTGAAAGAAAAAGTTGATTTTGAAAATCAAAATTAAATTTTGAAAAATAATTTAGAGCTTTCAAAAATCAAAATAAATGATTTAGAAAAAGAAAATTTTGAGTTAGGAGTTAAGCTTGAAGGCTTAACAAAAGAAAAAGAATTAATTTCTAAAAATAACCTATTTTGTTTAAAATTGGCAAAATGCTCACATTGTCATTTTTATGGTCATTTGGAACATACTTGTCCTCTAAAGAAAGGAAAACATTTTAAAATTAGACAAGTATAGGTTCCTAAGGGAACAAGGGGCATTGTAACTAACGTCCAAGGATCCAAAGCAATTTAGATAACAAAATCGAAATGAATGTCTCTTGTAGGTGTGTGGGAGCAATGGTGATGAAGATTATGATATTCAAGATGCTCTAGCCACACATGAATAGGAATGGGTAACCTCTAAGCTTAATGTTTTTAATTTTAGTTTTTTGGTTGCTCATAGGATTTATGCACGCATGAGTTTTGATTTTAAATGATTATGCATTGTTTTTAATCTCATGTATGCTTAAAAAAATGGTTATGATGAACATTTTAAATTTTTAATGATTTTTTTATTTGTAGTCCATCATAATAATATTTTTGTCAAAATTGGTTTTAATGCAAATGATATCTCTCTAACAATTGATATCAATTTTTCAAAAACTTTGATTTTACAAATTTTAATTTTTTTGACCTAAATTTAAATGTTTATGCATGTGATTTAAATGAAAATGATATATCTCTAACAATTGATATCAAAATTTTCAAATGCATAACATTTTTGGAAAACTTTATACATATGCACTTAATTTCAATAATTAATATTGCATAAAGTATTTTAGACTTGGATATATTGAATTTCATGTACTACTAACATGTTTGTTATTCTTTGTTGAAATTCAATTTTGTTTAAGTGTCGTGATACTAAAAGCTTAATTTTGTTTGGAATGCATTTATTAAGGGGGAGCTTTGATTTTTCAAATGATTTTTAAAATTTCAAATTTACTACTTACTCTCCAAAGTTATTTTGAACTTCAAAGATTGAATTATTTTTATATAACAAAAAGGGGAGAAGTTTTGGTTTGAAAATTTCAATTTCTTAGTAAAAAAGGGGGAGCTTAACATTTTCATATATTTTCAAGCAATTGGTAACAATTGATATCATTTTGTTAACAATTGGTATTTTTTTCATTAAACATTTTATTAAGGGTGAGTTTTGCCAAAAACAAATTTTCAAATATTTTGTTATATCAAAAAGGGGAGATTGCTGAATTATGTTTCGATATAATAAATTTAAAGGAAAAATGTTTTTGGACTTGAATTGAATTTATTCAAAGTTTTAAAAAGGTTTCAACAATAATTCAAAGTCCATTAAATTCGGATTTGGGAAAAATGCTAAAGGGTGTCAAAGTGCATCCATACACCCCTGTAGTGCATCCATGCCCCTGCCACTAGTGCATCGATGCACCTGCCACTAGTGCATCCATGCACTCCATTTCGAATGCAATTAGTGCATCGATGCATCCTACTGTGCATCGATGCATCCTGCTGTGCATCCATGCACCAAGGCTGCAATGGCTAGTAACTGCTAGTTTATTTGAATTTAATAAAGGGGTATCGATGCACCTTGATAGTGCATCGATGCACCATGTTATGGGCAGCCTTTTTGAGTAAAAAAATCATCCCCAAATGGCTCCAAAACATCTCCAACGGTTATATACAACATTAAACACATTCCAAGTATAAATACAAGCTAAGGATACTTGAATAAGTAAGAGAACAACCATCCCAGCAATCAAACACAAGAGAAGAGTTTTTCATTCTTATTTCAACTTTCTCTTATAAATATTTTGTTCTTGTGAGACCTTAGAGAGGTTTTCTTGTTTATATTTATTATTCTTTAATAAAGGCTAATCCCGTGTAAAAGCTAGGGAAATGTTCTAGTTTAGCCCGGAAAAATTAGGGGGTTTGTAAGGTTACTCTTTATCCTAAAAAAAGAACAAATTAGTAAATTTGTTGGAAAATCCTTGGTGAGGAGCTAAGGTAGTGGACGTAGACTTTGGTTGACAAAGTCAAACCACTATAAATCACTGTACAATTATCTATCTTTCAATCTCCTTACTCCCTAAACATAAAACCCTTTCGACCCCTCTTTGCAAACCGTTCCGGTTGTCGATTCGAGCTTCCAAAAATCCCAAGAATTGGCATCAGAGCCTAACTCATTAAGAAGGTTTAACCACCTTGAGATGATCATCGAAGAAGCTCTACCAATTTCCGATGCAATCGACAACGAAAAGACTTTTTCCTCCGGTGCATATTATCTTGAAGAATATCCAATTATGGATTCACAACCGGTCAACAAGCAACACTTCTTCAATGGAGCAGATTATTCACATTGGAAGAATAAGATGATGTACTTTATTCAATCCTACAATCTAGGAGCTTGGAACTCAATCATGGACGGTTACTCCTCTCCACCCGGCAAGTACAACGATTGGAGTAGAGAAGAGCAAAAAAATTTCCAGCTTAACTCTAAGGCTATACATATTCTATTATGTGCTTTAGGCTCAAATGAATATGGAATCATCTCATCTTGTTCCAGTGCCAAAGATATTTGGGATAAGCTCCATGTCACTCATGAAGGAACCGACGAAGTGAAGGAATCAAAGAAAAGCCTTCTCAATCATGCTATAAAGGAACTCAAGGGATATGGAGAAGTAATCCCTGATGAGAAGCTTGTAAGGAAGATGATCTACTCTCTTTCAAAGGAGTGGCAATCGAAGAAGACGACCATTAATGAAGAAAGAAACTTAACGTGTCTCATTCTCGATGAGCTAATTGGTTCCCTTCTCACTCATGAGATGATGGTGAAGGAAGATGAAGAAAGAAAAGAGAAGAAAAACAAGAAGAATAAGGAGATAGTAATTGCCTTCAAATCCACCAATGAAAGCTATCAAGATTCAAGTGATGAGGTGGATGAAGACGATGATGAACAAGAAGAAGAGATGGTCAAGCTCTTGAAGGAACTCAAGAGATTCATGATTTCCAAGGAAGTGAAACATGAATCAACCAAGAAGAAGAGTCCCCCGATATGTTTCAATTGTCAAAGAAAGGGGCATGTCAAGTATGAATGTCCTTTTCTAAAAAAAAGGGGGAGAAGGCATTTGTTGCATCTTGGAGTGATGAAGATGAAGTAGCCAACATATGCCTCATGACCACTCAAGAAGAATTCGAGGTATGTTCTAACTCAAATGAATTTAATTCATTTACTTTTGATGAGTTGTAAGATGATTATAATATGTTGTATTTGGGATTTGAGACCATGAATTCCAAATATACGAAATTAATTTCAAAACTCAAAATTAAAGATAATTTGATTTTGAAAGTAAAAGTTGATTTTGAAAATCAAAATGAAATTTTGAAAAATAATTTAGAGCTTTCAAAAATCAAAATAAATGATTTAGAAAAAGAAAATTTTGAGTTAGGAGTTAAGCTTGAAGGCTTAACAAAAAAAAAGAATTAATTTCTAAAAATAACCTATTTTGTTTAAAATTGGCAAAATGCTCACATTGTCATTTTTATGGTCATTTGGAACATACTTGTCCTTTAAAGAAAGGAAAACATTTTAAAATTAGACAAGTATGGGTTCCTAAGGGAACAAGGGGCATTGTCACTAACAATTGATATCAAAATTTTCAAATGCATAACATTTTTGGAAAACTTTATGCATATGAACTTAATTTCAATAATTAATATTGTATAAAGTATTTTAGACTTGGATATATTGAATTTCATGTACTACTAACATGTTTGTTATTCTTTGTTGAAATTCAATTTTGTTTAAGTGTCGTGATACTAAAAGGTTAATTTTGTTTGGAATGCATTTATTGAGGGGGAGCTTTGATTTTTCAAATGATTTTTAAAATTTCAAATTTACTACTTACTCTCCAAAGTTATTTTGAACTTCAAAGATTGAATTATTTTTATATAACGAAAAGGGGGAGAAGTTTTGGTTTGAAAAATTCAATTTCTTAATGAAAAAGGGGGAGCCTAACATTTTCATATATATTCAAACAATTGGTAACAATTGATATCATTTTGTTAACAATTGGTATTTTTTTCATTAAACATTTTATTAAGGGGGAGTTTTGCCAAAAACAATTTTTCAAATATTTTGTTATATCAAAAAGGGGGAGATTGTTGAATTATGTTTCGATATAATAAATTTAAAGGCAAAATGTTTTTGGACTTGAATTGAATTTATTCAAAGTTTTAAAAAGGTTTCAAAAATAATTCAAAGTCCATTAAATTCGGATTTGGGCAAAAATGCTAAAGGGTGTCAAAGTGCATCCATACACCCCTGTAGTGCATCCATGCCCCTGCCACTAGTGCATCGATGCACCTGCCACTAGTGCATCGATGCACCTTCCACTAGTGCATCCATGCACTCCATTTTGAATGCAATTAGTGCATCGATGCATCCTGCTGTGCATCCATGCACCAAGGCTGCAATGGCTAGTAACTGCTAGTTTATTTGAATTTAATGAAGGGGTATCGATGCACCTTGATAGTGCATCGATGCACCATGGTATGGGAAGCCTTTTTGAGTAAAACATCATCCCCAAATAGCTCCAAAACATACCCAACGGTTATATACGACATTAAACACATTCCAAGCTATAAATACAAGCTAAGGACACTTGAAGAAGTAAGAGAACAACCATCCAAGCAATCAAACACAAAAGAAGAGTTTTTCATTCTTATTTCAACTTTCTCTTGAAAATATTTTGTTCTTATTAGAGAGGTTTTCTTGTTTACATTTATTATCCTTTAGTAAAGGCTAATCCCGTGTAAAAGCTAGGGAAATGTTCTAGTTTAGCCCGAAAAAACTAGGGGGTTTGTAAGGTTACTCTTTATCCTAAAAAAAAGAACAAATTAGTGAATTTGTTGGAAAATCCTTGGTGAGGAGCTAAGGTAGTGGACGTAGACTTTGGTTGAGAAAGTCAAACCACTATAAATCGCTATGCAATTCTCTATCTTTCAATCTCCTTACTCCCTAAACATAAAACCTTTCCGACCCCTCTTTGCAAACCGTTCCGGTTGTCGATTCGAGCTTCCGAAAATCCCAACAATTGACATCAGAGCCTAACTCGTTAAGAAGGTTTTACCACCTTGAGACGATCCTTGAATAAGCTCTACCAATTTTCGATGCAACCGACAAAGAAATGACTTTTTCCTCCGATGTTTATTATCTTGAAGAATATCCCATTATGGATTCACAACCGGTCAACAAGCCACACTTCTTCAATGGAGAAAATTATTCACATTTGAAGAATAAGATGATGTACTTTATTCAATCCTACAATCTAGGACCTTGGAACTCAATCATGGACCGTTACTCCTCTCCACCCGGCAAGTACAACAATTGGAGTAGAGAAGAGCATAAAAATTTCTAGCTTAACTCTAAGGCTATACATATTCTATTTTGTGATTTAGGCCCAAATGAATATAGAAGAATCTCATCTTGTTCCAGTGCCAAAGAGATTTGGGATAAGCTCCATGTCACTTATGAAGGAACCGACGAAGTGAAGGAATCAAAGAAAAGTCTTTTCAACCACATCTACGAGAACTTCAAGATGAAACCCGATGAAGAAATCCAAGCTATGACGGATAGATTTTCTATGATTGTCAACGGTCTCAAGGGATATGGAGAAGTAATCCCTAATGAGAAGCTCATCAGGAAGATGATATACTCTCTTTCAAAAGAGTGGCAATCGAAGAAGACGGCCATTATCGAAGAAAGAAACTTAAAGTGTCTCATTCTCGATGAGCTAATTGGTTCCCTTCACACTCATGAGATGATGGTGAAGGAAGATGAAGAAAGAAAAGAGAAGAAAAACAAGAAGAATAAGGAGATAGTAATTGCCTTCAAATCCACCAATGAAAGCTATCAAGATTCAAGTGATGAGGTGGATGAAGACGATGATGAACAAGAAGAAGAGATGGTCAAGCTCTTGAAGGAACTCAAGAGATTCATGATTTCCAAGGAAGTGAAACATGAATCAACCAAGAAGAAGAGTCCCTCGATATATTTCAATTGTCAAAGAAAGGGGCATGTCAAGTATGAATGTCCTCTTCTAAAGAAAAAGGGGAAGAAGGCATTTGTTGCATCTTGGAGTGATGAAGATGATTCCAATGATGAAGATGAAGTAGTCAACCCATGCCTCATGACCACTCAAGAAGAATTTGAGGTATATTCTAACTGAAATGAATTTAATTCATTTACTTTTGATGAGTTGCAAGATGATTATAATATGTTGTATTTGGGATTTCATGCCATGAATTCCAAATATATGAAATTAATTTCAAAACTCAAAATTAAAGATAATTTGAATTTGAAAGAAAAATTTGATTTTGAAAATCAAAATGAAATTTTGAAAAATAATTTAGAGCTTTCAAAAATCAAAATAAATGATTTAGAAAAAAAATTTTGAGTTAGGAGTTAAGCTTGAAGGCTTAACAAAAGAAAAAGAATTAATTTCTAAAAATATCATATTTTGCTTAAAGTTGGCAAAATGCTCACATTGTCATTTTTATGGTCATTTGGAACATATTTGACCTTTAAAGAAAGGAAAACATTTTAAAATTAGACAAGTATGGGTTCCTAAGGGAACAAGGGGCTTTGTAACTAACGTCCAAGGATCCAAAGCAATTTAGATAACAAAATCGAAATGAATTTATCTTGTAGGTGTGTGGGAGCAATGGTGATAAAGATTATGATATTCAAGATGCTCTAGCCACACATGAAAAGGAATGGGAACCTCTAAGCTTAATGTTTTTAATTTTAGTTATTTGGTTGCTCATAGGATTTATGCACGCATGATTTTTGATTTTAAATGAGTATGCATTGTTTTTAATCTCATTTATGTTTAAAAAATGGTTATGATGAACATTTTAAATTTTTAATGATTTTTTTATTTGTAGTTCATCATAATAAAATTTTGGTCAAAATTGGTTTTAATGCAAATGATATCTCTCTAACAATTGATATCAATTTTTCAAAAACTTTGATTTTACAAATTTTAATTTTTTTACCTAAATTTAAATGTTTATGCATGTGATTTAAATGAAAATTATATCTCTCTAACAATTGATATTAAAATTTTCAAATACATAACATTTTTGGAAAACTTTATGCATATGCACTTAATTTCAATAATTAATTTTGCATAAAGTATTTTAGACTTTGATATATTGAATTTCATGTACTACTAACTTGTTTGTTATTCTTTGTTGAAATTCAATTTTCTTTAAGTGTCATGATACTAAAAGCTTAATTTTGAATGCATTTATTGAGGGGGAGCTTTGATTTTTAAAATTTCAAATTTATTACTTTCTCTCCAAAGTTATTTTGAACTTCAAAAATTGAATTATTTTTATATAACAAAAAGGGGGAGAAATTTTGGTTTGAAAAATTCAATTTCTTAATGAAAAAAGGGGAAGCTTAACATTTTCATATATTTTCAAACAATTGGTAACAATTGATATCATTTTGTTAACAATTGGTATTTTTTTCATTAAAAATTTTATTAAGGTGGAGTTTTGCCAAAAACAATTTTTAAAATATTTTGTTATATCAAAAAGGGGGAGATTGTTGAATTATGTTTCGATATAATAAATTTAAAGGCAAAATGTTTTTGGACTTGAATTGAATTTATTCAAAGTTTAAAAAAGGTTTCAAAAATAATTCAAAGTCCATTAAATTTAGATTTGGGCAAAAATACTAAAGGGTGTCAAAGTGCATACATACACCCCTGTAGTGCATCCATGCCCCTGCCACTAGTGCATCCATGCACTCCATTTCGAATGCAATTAGTGCATCGATGCATCCTGCTATGCACCGATGCATCCTGATGTGAATCGATGCATCCTGTTGTGCATCGATGCATCCTGCTGTTCATCCATGCACCAAGGCTGAAACGGCTAGTAATAGCTAGTTTATTTGAATTTAATAAAGGGGTATCGATGCACCTTGATAGTGCACCGATGCACCATGTTATAGGCAGCCTTTTTGAGTAGAAAAATTATCCCCAAATGGCTCCAAAACATCCCCAACGGTTATATACGACATGAAACACATTCCAAGCTATAAATACAAGCTAAGGACATTTGAAGAAGTAAGAGAACAACCATCCCAGCAATCAAACACAAGACAAGAGTTTTTCATTCTTATTTCATCTTTCTATTGTAAATATTTTGTTCTTGTGAGCTTAATTCTTGTAAACACCTACCTTAGAGAGGTATTCATGTTTACATTTCTTATCCTTTTGTAAAGGGGAAAGGTTCTATCTAATCCCATGTAAAAGCTAGGGAAAGGTTCTAGTTTAGCCTGAAAAAACTAGGGGGTTTGTAAGGTTACTCTTTATCCTCAAAATAAAGAACAAATTAGTGAATTTGTTGGAAAATCCTTGGTGAGGAGCTAAGGTTGTGGACGTAGACTTTGGTTGAGAAAGTCGAACCACTATAAATCGCTGTGAAATTCTTTATCTTTCAATCTCCTTACTCCCTAAACATAAAATCATTTCGACCCCTCTTTGCAAATCGTTCCAATTGTCGATTCGAGCTTTCGAAAATCCCAACACTATGGCTTTGGAGTCTTCTTCCTGGTGAGATTTTTGTTTCTTAAGAGTGATTATTTTGGTTCCGTTTGAACTATGAAGTTATATGTTAATTCCACCGAGCAGTTACGTTTGATTATACTTTCGTGTCTCATCTAATTGTTCTTTCCTTTGCCGTAGTTTGTGTATTTGTTTGTTATCACGCCTCTTCTCTATGACTTCTACAACTATCGACCTGAAGAGCCCCAGTACGATGCTCTGCTCTGTGATTTTCTGCATGTATTTACATGTCCATATCCGAAGTGTTTCCCTATGCATTACGAATACAATGTGCAAACTTCATTGATTCTTTCATTAATGGCATTCCTTGCACTTTGAACTTTGGTGGTTAATACTGCGTGATTTCTGTAATGCTAGGGCGAATTCTATATTTTGGTCTCGTGCTATAAACCTTCCTCTTCCACATTCTTATGTATTTCCCCAAATTCAAGAAGATATCAAGACAATCTGTCCAGTTGAAAGAAGTTCTGAGGTGATCATCAATCATAGTGGACTAAGTGGAGAGCCTGTTAAAGAAATTGATGGAAAAAGTGAGGTTACACTTTAGTTCTTACCACTTTTGTGCCTGGATCTTTTCTCTTATTTGCTTTCACATGTGAAAGTTTACTGTATTAACATGGAGCTGAGGTTAAAGATTTTTATTTATTTTGGGTTTATATCAGGATTTGAGGGTCATGAGAATGATAACAAAGCCAATGGAGCAATTTCCATATCGAAACAAGAAGAAACTGTCTGGGTGGAGGGTCTTCTCCCTGGCATTGACTTTTGCAACCATGGTATGTTAGTTTTTATTAGTCAGTGGCTCTCTAGTCAATTGGTTAGAGTTTATTCTCATTGAATTTTTTGATTGTTAATTTTATTTTTAGACTTGAAGGTAGTGGCAACATGGGAAGTTCTTGTCCCAAAGGTAAGCATTAATGCATTATTATTTGTAATCAATAAGATTAATTCTCACTATTATTGGAAACATTATTTAATAAAATGTAAGTTCCACTGTCAATATGCCTTTTAATCATAATATTTTCTGTGTTGTTAATTAGTTCCCTTTGTTTGGGGCTCTGCTGCTATGCTTTTAACTGATCTATGAATTTCTTATTTTTGCCTTTATGATATCCTTTGTGTATTCTATTTTTCATGCATATAGCATTGCAAGCCTATTTCAAAGTTAAATTACTATTAATAGTCTATTCCCGAGGACATTTAACTTATATGTGACTTCTGTGGTTACCAGTTGATCGGTATGTAATTTAGTAATCTAATTTTCTAAATTAGTGTGATTGAGTAATTCCTGTTTCCATACTTTATTCATTATTGTCCGTCTTTCCCACCTTAGAGGGATTGTAATTGGAGTTCTATGTGCCAAAGTGGGTATTTGAGTTATACTATATTTCCCGTTTAGAAGTTGTGAATTAAGCATGCTGATAAACATAATTGAATTATTTTGATTCTTAGTTTTGACATAATTGGACTGCTTAGCGTTGTACTATTCTTGTTCCTTATCACTTCATTTTCAATTTTCTTTTGCAAATATACAATGATCAAATAACAGATTTATTGGATCCCAATCAAAGAAACCTGCAGGTAGAATGGATTTTGTGCTATAATTTTGGGAAGGGGTCGGGAACAGCTGGTGCATCTAATGTTCCTACTAGTTTAGTTGAAGCCAATGCTCATTCACAGCCTGTTTCAAGAGTTCTCGACACTGAAGAAGCAACTTCAAAATTGCAGAAGAAGCTAGAGGAGTTGCATCTAAGATCTTATAATCTGTTAGTATCTTCTTGTGATAATTTGAGAACATTCTTGGTTTTTTGTTTTAAAATAGCCATAGGTGATGGATATTATATTTGTAACTTAATGTGAATATATTGTATGCAAATGGATTGCTTATATATAATATGATATATATATTTAGTATTATGAGACATTAAATGTGATTTAGTTTGATTATTTTTCAATCTACAATATATATATATAACAATAATTTACGAAATACAATCATGACACATGAATGTGTGTCATCTTTTTTAATGGCGTGTGCTTCAATGACATGCAATGTAAGTCATACATGCATGTCATACATTTATGACACACAAATGTGTGTCATCTTAATTTATGACGGGGGCTTCAATGACGCTCAATGAACATCATAAATGCGCGTCATAAATGTGTGTCATAAATGCGCGTCATAAATTTCTGACTCACAGTTACACGACATCTTAAATTCATGTCGGTGGCTTCAACGACAGGCAAATATGTGTCATCCGCACTCATAGATGACGCGCAATACGCGTCATTAAAGGGGGTTTTTTCTACTAGTGTGAATATTATAATGAAATTTTAATATTTTTATTTCGATTGAAGTAAGAATTGATTTTATCAAGTTCTAGGGATTTTATTTCTTCTCGATAGGAAATAATTTAATATTATTATATTTTATTGTAAAATTCATGTTTTGTTTTTTTTGGGGATCATAAATCAAATTAAAGTCGAATTTGTAAATTTTATTGCAAAGACGTTAATTAATCGACTAGGTACCGATTTAGGGCATTGTGGGGGTGCTAATCCTTCCCCACGCGTAACCGATTCCCGAACTCATTTTCTGTTAACACAGACCTCAATTTGTCATTTTGATTAAAATTATTTTTTTTATTAAAAATGGCAAAACTTTTTTGGGTGCCCAATCACACCCTAATCAAAGATTGGTGGCGACTCTTGAACTGTGTTTTTCTATCGTAAAGGAAATCCCAACTTTTTTCGAAACGAGAGGTTTTTTTAAAATCGTATTCACTTTTAATTAAAAATTACCCAAAAGAGATAAATTAAAATTGGTGTGGTTTTTAAAAATCTCACTTTTTAATGAAAAATCATTTCGACAGCTTGGCGACTCCACTGGAGACTTTTTTAGAGAGTCAATCCGATCAGTCGATTAATTAATTGTCTTTGTAAATGAAAGTTATAAATTTGTTCTAATTCGGTTTTTGATCCCTTGTTTGGTTTTAATTTTTTTTATTTATGAATAGATTAACCATTAAATAGTTATACTGATATGTTTGCTAATGATTTTAGATTAATTGTGTGTTTTAAAGGGATTTAGGAATTGATTTGAGTGTTTTCTGATTATGTGTTTTTTGCTTTTCCTCACACACTGTATAGTTGCATTATCATGACATGAGCTAAAACACTACTCTGTTATATTTAAGTAGGAGTGAGAGACTACTCCATCGTGTGGTTTTCACCTTCGCTTGGGATAGTGGATCGCTCCTGGAGTTCACGCCTTATGGTCCTCGTGATGGTATTCACCTCCGTACGGACATAAGGAGGTGTGTTCTCTTGAATTGAACTTGATCCCAAAAGCCTGTGATGGGCCAGGATTGAGGGTTTAGTAGCCTAAGGGTGCACCGACAAGGACAATTTGAGAACCTATTACTTTAGAACCAAACCCATCATATAGTGAACACAGAGCCTGAATCTAGGTCGAGCCTAACCCGAACCTTACGAATCTCGTGAGGAGGGTACACAAGGAAAAGCTTTTTGAGTCATTTAATTTCTCTTTTTGAATAAATGTATGCGAACTAGAGATCATGTAGTTAGGTTTATTTTTCTCGAATAAGAATACAAATTAGATATCACGCGGTTAGGATTTTTTGTGAATGACAAGGTATGGGGATAGATATCATGTTGGGTAGGATTTGCTAAAGCATGATTGTGTAGTCAGCATGTGAGGATAGGTTTTATTTAATGATTATGATACTTATTATTTTGTTGTTTATATTATGTGTACTAACCCATTTTGGTTTTATGTCTATTTTATTTTGATTCTATTGCATTTGCATCTTCATGTCATACAATGGTGTTAATTCCTAAGTGATTGACTAATAAGAAGGCTGGTCATAATGAGACAAGAAATTCTTAATCATGTAGTCAAAACTGGGAGATCCAAAGATGTTCAAATGATCCATGAAGAAGGACATCCGATGAATGAATAAATCTAAAACTGATTAAAGACTTCCTTTAAAGGAGCGAAGGCCAAGATATTCCCTCAGGAAATAGATACAGTCATAATAAGGACGAGAAGACCCCTCACAAAGACATGAAGAATACTTTGCATTGAAGTAAAATTTGAGATATTAAGATTCAACATTCAGTGTCATTAAATGTGATAAAGTACACTAGCAACTTAGGAATACGACTCAAGAAAATGAAGAATCATAATTTTATTTTTGACTACATGGTGTAATAAAATCTTGTTGTCTAAATGAAGGTTGTTCTATAGTGGTCACTTTTGGAATTAACTTCTTGTTCATTTGCATTTGCATTCTTATTTTGTATTAGCTTATTAATTTATTTATTTTGCTATTGTTGCTTTTTGTCATTTTGTTATCTTATTTGTACTAACTTGTTTTTATGTTGTTTTTCTCTTTATTTGCATTGCACGATCATGACATAATAAAAATGTATTTATTTGTGAGTGGTCATCATAGTAAAAGGTTTTCATGACGGATAAAGGGTTTCATGATCAAACAGACTATAACACATTTGAGAAATGGTATCCTGGGAAAGCTTTGAGAATAGTAGAGAGTTGTGCACATAAATATCATATGTCTGATGAAGAACACAATGAGATAAGAGATTTGAAAGAGAATATGTCCAAAATGATGGATAGAATAGATGCTTTGACCAAAGGAAAAAGGACTTTAATAAAAGAAAAGAAAGAGCTCAATGAAAATAATCTCGAGGTGTAGAATACGCAAGGGACTACTTTAGAACCTGTTGATCCTAACCAATATGAGAAATCACACACAATGATTGTTCGAATCAACAAGTTGTTTGGAAACACCAAAGAAATAGTGACAACCGTAGAAGTTCAGAAAGATAAAAACAAGCCATGCAATCAGAAATCGTTGGTATTTGATAATCTACTCCCAACATCAGGAGAAGTAAACCTGAAAGCTCCAGTTCAATCCAAGTTGAGAGGTGGCTCTCATTTTGATTACATCCCAAAATCATATAAGGAATTGTATGATGTGTTGTTATAAGCCTGAGAAGTGGCCCCGTATTATGTGAAACCTTGGCAATCTCTATATCCAAATTGGTATGACGTCAACGTTCGTTGTGAATATCATGATGAAATTCAAGGACATTCCATTGATAATTCCTCTACCTTCAAACAATGGGTCCAATATCTTCTGGATAATGGAGTATTGGAGTTCGAATTGAATGGTCGATCTAGTTTGGTAACAGATTGTCCTGTTAAGTTGGAACCAAAAGTGACTAAAGGTAAGGGTATCAGTGAAGACATCTAGGAGGTAGATTGTTTGCCAAAGTACGAAGCTCAGATTCACCATTTAAGGAGTGAAAAAGATAAACTGAGTAGAGACATGGAAGCCATAAGGGATGGTTTTCAAAGGGCCAGTCAATCATTTAAATTTGCTGGTATAGGAAATGTCCCAAAAGAATGGATAACATGAGTCACTCAACTAAAAAATGATGATGAACAATGGAGAATGAATTGCAAGGTGCACAAAGGTCGAGTCGAGAAGTTTTCTTATGATTTACATATTGCAAAAAAAAGCGTGATACAACTGTTAATGATTTGGGAAGATATCAAGATGAAAATAAGAAGTTGTATAGGTCCATTGCCAATATGAAAGCTTCATATCAACGCTACAAGAGGGAGAATGACGCTAAGCTAGAAGCCAATAGAGCTAAGAACAAGAAGTTGATGAAGATTGTGGATGATTGTAGTGATCTTATACAAGAGCTTCAAAGCCACAAAGACTTTCTTACAAGGAAGATTCAATAGCAGTGTCTACAGCTCTGAGAATTGACATTCAAGATAGAGGAAAAGGACAACGTCATGAAGGAAGCTATGACCCAAGCAAGCAATGTGGCTCACAGATTGTTTGATTTAACTAGCTTTGCAAGAGAATTAAAGTAGATTGATGACTCAACACTCGAGCATGAGTGGAAGTTAAATTGGCTTTTGAAGGATATAGGAAAGTTAGGAGTGAAAGCTATCCATTATATGTAAAGTTTGTTTGATGTACCGAAACTTTTGTGTTCAACGAAAATTGTTTTAAAATTGTCACTCTGGAATGACACCTTTTGCATTTGCATTGCATATTTTTAAACATTTTACATGCATTAGTTATAAAAACATGGAAATAAATTATTTGAGGTTATGTGATAGTAATACCAAGATCATTCATTCATATTACTCCTCATCGTTATGAATAAACAAATAGAAACAATGGAGTAATCTAATGAAGAACCACAAGATCAGTTACAAGAGCAGTTTTCCCGATCACAACAAGATATGAGGAATCAAGCATCGGGTTCTCTGCAAGGTGTATTGAATCAAATGATCCAGGTGTTGGCAACCAAGGCTATTGATAAAGTGAAAATCACTGATAAAGGATACCCGTCTCATCAGACTAATACGTCGAGAATGATAGCCTACCCTGGAGTATCTCACTCAAACCTAGGGAAGAGCCTCATCAATTATGAGCAATTTGAAGATAAATTCAAGTGGTTGAATGAAGCCATTAGAGATATGAAGGTTGCTAATGCCTCTCACAAGAAGTTGGAAGCTAGAGAACTCAGTTCAGTCCCTGATTTGGTAATCCCACATGAATTTAGGGTGCCTAATTTTGAGAAATATGATGGCACTAGTTGTCCCCTAATTTATTTAAAGATGTTTTCTAGAAAGATAGAAAGGTATTTAAATGATGATAATCATCTAATTCATTACTTCCATGATAATCTTACTAGGCAAGCTATAGTGTGGTATAACTGGTTGAACAGAGAGAAGATCCAGACATAGGTCAACCTAGCTGATGCTTTTTTGGGACAATATCAATACGTCAGAGGGTTAACTCCAAAATGTCAAGACCTTCAAAAAAAATAAGGATGAAAGCTACTGAAAGCTTTAAAGAATATGCTCTAAGATGGAGAGAAGTGACAGCACAAGTTTAACCTCCTTTATTAGAAGAAGAAATCTCATATATGTTTCACGAATCTCTTCCAGCTCCTTTCCTTGAATTAATATTGGGAAATTCGATGAAGAACTTCAAGGATCTTATGACAGCTGGGGAGTTAATTGAAGATGCAGTCAACAAAGGAAACTTAGAAGTCACTTTCAAAAGCCAAACCGATCAAAAAGAAAACGCTGATGAGATGAATGAATGTCACATCCATAGCTCCCACAGCTGTAAAAAAGAAGAAGCAACTAGCCATTCGAATCGACCAAAGAAAGTCTCACGATCAAAAAATACTTAGTGTTCTAAACTCCTATCTCAGATTTGTATCCCCATTTGATTAAACGTCAATACCTCACACTGTGGCAAGTGAAAGTGGAACCCAACCTTTATGCCCACAGCTATGATCAAGATAATGCCTATGATTTCCAGTTGGGGGCATTCTACGGGGAATTGTAGGCTGCTGTTTAAGGAGATAGATATTTTTAAGGCAAATGGGACGTTGATAGAGGAATTGGTGGAATAGTTGATGACGAGCTCAAGTGGGGCATCAAAAAACAATATGTAGCATCCGTTTGAGTCAGGTGTCGCTGCATTAGATGAATAATAGGGCATCCTAATAAGGAAGATATTATTTCATTTCATCATGAAGATTTATTCCATTTGTTGTATCTTGTTTAAATTTGTTTTTCAATCATTCTCATTTTTTATAATGATATTTAAATGAATTCATACCACATTAAAGATGGTAATCATTGAATTATATTTGCGACCTGAAATTCTTTGAATATCAAATGAATTAAAAAAAAACTATATAAATGATTGGAGTTAGAGATCTTTGACAAAGTGGAAAGATAAAACTAGTAAAACAAGGACCCTTAATCTTACCACAGAAGATACACTCGAACACCATACTCTTCTCTTGCAGGGACCGATATAGCCTTCTCCTCTTATAAGGGAATGAACAAGAGGCCTGGTATTCAAGTATGCATAGGAGTGGACAATATGTGGTATATTTTATGTATGATGTTACAAAACCGACTAGATCACACTTTTTTTTAATGTCGTTCAATGATGATTATGATCTTTACAGATGGAATAGTCGAGTAGGTGAATCTAGTTTAGGTCAGTTGCTTGGAAATTGAACTCTAAGGATGAGATTTTCTGACTTTCAACAACACCTAGACTTTAACAAATTCTTCTTGACAAACTTAAGAAATTGAATCCGTATACCCAAATTATAATATTATATGTATACAATAAAGCTTGAGCTATCCCTCTAGAGCAATTGGTTAAACTCCCCGACTTTATGGATAAGATTCAGCTAGCCTGATAAAGGTGATTGTAATATATATACAATAAAGCTTGAACTGTCCCTTTAGAGCAATTGGTTAAACGCCCTGGCTTTATGCATAAGATTTAGCTAGTCTGATAAAGACAAATTACAATAAAGCTGATTTCAGCTAGCCAAACAATGGAAAATTATATAAATAAAGAGTTTCGATAAAGATGGACTAAGGGAGTTAAGGAACACATGTTATAGTCAATTTCACACGAGCACTCAGGAATTTCATTTTAAGATCGATATTTTTGCACTGTGTTTGTTAGAGGAGTCTACGAAGCTTTAACAAATGGAAGATTTCAGATAATCGAAATAGAAGTGTTCTAGACAGTCTAGTAATTAATTATGCTAGTTGCGTCATTTTGTCCGCATCCGATTAAAATACCAAGCCAAGAAAGAGGTGATGTTCACAATGATAGAGAAAGAAATGACATTTTGGTGGCCGAAACCTTAGAAAGTAGGAAGCCAATCTGAAGCCAACCCATCAATTTTGACACTTGTCAAAGAGCTATAATTCTAAAAACAATAAAAAGAGATATTAATTTTTTTGATATTCTGTGACTTCATGTTTATGATTTGATTCGATTGTGAGTCTGAATTAAAGGGCAATGTTTTGTAAAATTCTTTCATTCTTTGATTCCTAAAATAAGAGAAATGTGAAAAACATTTTCAAACAGGACAATCTCAAATATGAAAGGTCCTTGAAGCTGGTGAGGCTCTTTTTTGTCTCTGTTGTAAAAAGAATAAACGATGCCAGAATAATGAAGCATTTTACAATATGGAAAGCAAGTGGTCCGAGAGATAAGAATGACTGAGGAATGGAGCTTGTAACATTTTCTTATGACGTTGCAACAATCAGTCAAGAATAAGATGATTACCTTATTAGAAGAGAAGCACACATATCCCAACTCATATTAAAATGCAAGACATTCTATTGGAAGAATTGATCATTTCTTAAGTGTTTGTGGCATCATCAAGAGAAGCCCTCAAGCTATTTGACAACACTGTTGTTTACTGACACCAGAATGAGAATATTCAAGATTAAGAGATTTGGGCACGAAGAGAGCCATGAGTACCCACATTAGGGTATTACCAGAAACCCAGACCATGTTGAGATGACAAGATCCAAATCAAGAAGACATTGAGAATGAATCTCACAACTTAAAATGTTGGGGCATTTTGAAGGCCCGTACCAGTATAAAATAATGTTGGGGCAATATTAAAGACTTGTTTCAGATAGAAGTACTAATGTGAGGTAGTTTTGAAAGCCCATATCATCCTGTGGAAAGATCATTGAACTGTTATATTTCTGACCATAACAAGAATTTGAGGGAGAAAACATTTTCTCCTAAATAAAGATAGAAAGCAAAGACCATAAGATGATTGGGTAGATATTCAGAAGTTGCAATCTTAAAATTATTAGTTGCTATATTGATATCTGAGTAAACTCTGGGAAGAAATGATAAAGAGGGAGAAGATCGAGTTTGCTACTTTGGAGTCAAATGAAGATTAAATTAACATTTATGCATTCATAAGAACATCATTTGCATACAAGAAAATGTGTTACTTTTAATTGTATTTGCATTTAAACATATGGTTTTGACATATCTTTAAGTGAAAAAAAGAAAATTCATGATGTCAAAAGTCCGAAAAGTTGAAAGGAAGATTTTAAACCTCAAACGCAAGGAATCATGTTTAGAGAGGCATACCCTGAAGAATAGAGAGGTCAAATCCACAAAAGAATAATTACTTTGAAGTGAGGACCATCAGATGTAGGAGAAAACACAAAGATTCTCATGTATGGAGAAGTGGATTAATCGATTAAAAGGACTTGCACAAATGAGATTGGGGCAATTTAATCTTAAGTCTTCACAGAAGAGTAGTGAAGCAAGCCATCAATAAGCCTTCCGAGAATGATGATTAAATCCTTCAGGTCATTTGTCAACCTTCCGAGCAATATGAAAAGTCCTCCGGGCCATTTTAATCCTTCATGGAAGAGTAGTGAACCAAGCCATCAGTAAGCCTTCCGAGCATGATGATTAAATCCTTCGGGTCATCTCTCAACCTTATGAGTAAGATGATAAGTCCTCCGGGCCATCTTAAGCCTTCACGGAAGAGTAGTGAAACAAATCAATATTAAGCCTTCACGGAAGAGTAGTGAAACAAATCAATATTAAGCCTTCACGGAAGAGTAGTGAGGCAAATCAATCTTAAGCCTTCACGAAAGAGTAGTGAAACAAATCAAGATCGAGTCTGATCTTCCCTGAATGAATAGTGGAGTAGACCCATTTTCCGAAGATGTTTCAAGTCATATACTCCCTGAAAGAATAGTGGGGCAGACCCGTCTTTCAAAGATTTTTCAAATCTCACTTGTCCTGAAGTTACAATGGAGCAGATTAATCTTTTGAAATTCTCATGGCCGGACAAATTTGACCATCTTTTGATCTTTGCTCTATCCTCGTTACATGACAATGAGCAAAGAGGGGCAGCTGTAGAAGCTCGATTTGTCCGGCCTATATTGGGACATACATATTTACAATGCAATATTACATTCAGGCCAAATCGGAGCAGACATGAATCAATGGCAGGCCTAAAGGAGAACCCACCCAGTAACCCGAAAAAGGCCCATATCATAAACAATCCAGCTCATATCCAATTTATGGGAACCCAAAACCATCCAGCAGAGGAGCCTCCAATCCATGTGAAGATTCCCTAGAAAACAAAAAATGGTTATGGGAAGTTATGGAAAAGAAGGAAAAAACCATAAGAAAACCACATTAGATAGTGGGGGAAACCATCAGCAAGAGGGGGTTGGTTTTTATGAGCAATCACAACAAAAAAGGTGGGGTCTTCTGCCACTGGGGAAAAAAGCCATTTTGGATTTTCATTCAGAAACCACTAAAAAACCATTCTAGCAGAAAAAGAGAACATACGAAAAAATTGTAAAGGTCTCTCGAGCACCATTTTCGAAGGAATAAAGGAAAGCATTTTTTCTTTCACTCTGCTAGTGGAAGTAAATATCACTTATTTACAAAGACAGTAGCAGTTTCTTGAGGTATATTCATTATAAATTCACTTTTGATTTACAGTGTAGTGTGTGTGTGTTCTATTTTGAAATAAGCCTAATAAACTAAGGGAGTTTTGAAGTAAAAACATAAATGAATAGTTAGTTGTATACCTTATTTCGGTTAGATTTCACCAGAGAGGAATGGTCCCAAGCCTTCGTTGGGAGTGGAAATTTATGTTAGACACAAGCAGTGAAAAGGTCGAGGCGTTTAGGGACCGGGATTAGTATTAGTAAATCATATAATTTCAAGGAAAAAAATGAAATAGAAAAAGAGATAGGGACACATTTACCTTATAGTGGAGTTTCGTCTTAGTTCGCCGGAGATAGAAGTAAACGAAGGGTAGAAGGTTATTCACGGTGGTTTCAGTCGGTTTTGGGTCTCGATTGAGAGGAAAAAGTAAGTGTAAAAGAGGGAAGTTTCTTAGGTCATTTCGGATGGTTGTTCTGGTCTCTCATTTGTGTTAGGTGGCCGGTCGAAGCAAGTGTGGCCACCACAGTGCAATGGTCATCGTAGAGAGTTTTGAAACTCTCAGTTGGATAAGAAAAGGGTTGAGTAAAAGAGATGTTTTGGTCTTATCAAGGTTAAGTTTTGGGTGTGACCAGTGGTTGTTTGTGGTGGTTTGGGCATGAGTGGCCACCGTTAAATGGTGGCCTGCCGACGGCGTGAGTTGAAGCCCTTAGGGCTTTTGGTCGGGGAAGAACTTGGGAAAGGGAAATGAGAGAGTTGAAGGGAGAACGACATGGGAAATGACTGATGGGAAAATGATAAACTAGGATTTTTTTTAAGCTATCATAAGGTTTATATGAGGGGCATTAAACGACACCATTTCATCTAAAGTGGGAGGCACCCGTTTCGTGCGTGGGTTATTTGTTGTATGAGCCATTTAGGTTTTACTTATAATTCATTTGATCTTTGTATTTTATGTGCATTTAATTTTAGTCATACATGTTGATTTATTTACTTTCTGTTGTTTAGACATTAGGATTTTATATTTTTGCATGTTTTTTTTGGTTTTGTGTATGTTTAGGGTTTATTATAATTTTAATCCTTCATGGTGGGGATTTGTTTTATTTTGGTTTCATTGTTTATTATGGTGCAATATTCATATGTCCATTTCAATTATTATTTTGTTTGTATTTAAGGTAGTAAAGTTCGGTTTAATATGATTTGGTCCTTATTTTAATAAGCATGATTATTTTCTAAAATTTGCATTTTTAATTGTTATGTTTTTATTTTTGCATTTAAGTCACATTTATGTATTACATATAATATATAGGTTATAATGTATAGTTATAAAAGTTGTATATAATTTTGGTATTAAAATATTATTGCATGATAATTTTTCATATATTATTCATTAATTAGATAGTTTTTTTAATTAATTTTTACATGACATCCTTTTTGTACAATTTGTATGTTATCCTCACGTGCATAACTCGACATCATTACATAATTGGATTAAGGGTAATAACCTTTTAATTTAAAATTGTATTGAGTGGATTGTCTTAACTTATTAGAGATTTGCTTTTGACGGCTTTAAATTAAAAGTTTACTGTTGAGATTTTTGGAAGCTCGAATCGACTACCGGAACGGTTTGCAAAGAGGGGTCGGAATGATTTTGTTTTTAGGGAGTAAGGAGATTGAAAGATAGAAAATTGCACAGCGATTTAGAGTGGTTCGACTTTCTCAACCAAAGTCTACATCCACTACCTTAGCTCCTCACCAAGGATTTTCCAACAAATTCACTAATTTGTTCTTTCTTTTGAGGACAAAGAGATAACCTTACAACTCCCTAGTTTTTTTGGGCTAAACTAGAACCTTTCCCTAGCTTTTACACGGGATAAGCTAGAACCTTTCCCCTTTACAAAAGGATAAAAGATGTAAACAAGAAAACCTCTCTAAGGTAGGTGTTTACAAGATTGAGCTCACAAGAACAAAATATTTACAAGAGAAAGATGAAATAAGAATGAAAAACTCTTCTCTTGTGTTTGATTGCTTGGATAGTTGTTCTTTTTCTTCTTCAAGTGTCTTTAGCTTGTATTTATAGCTTGGAATGTGTTTGATGTCGTATATAACTGTTGGGGATGTTTTGGAGCCATTTGGGGATGATTTTTCTACTCAAAAAGGCTACCCATAATATGGTGCATCGGTGCACTATCAAGGTGCATCGATACCCCTTCATTAAATTCAAATAAACTAGTCGTTACTAGCCGTTGCAGCCTTGGTGCATGGATGCACAGCAGGATGCATCGATGCACATCAGGATGCATCGATGCACTAGTTGCATTCGAAATGGAGTGCATGGATGCACTACATGGTGCATCGATGCACTAGTGGCAAGTGCATGGATGCACTACATGGTGCATCGATGCACTAGTGGCAAGTGCATGGATGCACTGCAGGGGTGCATGGATGCACTTTGACACCCTTTAACATTTTTGCTGAAATCCAAATTTAATGGACTTTGAATTATTTTTGAAACCTTTTTAAAACTTTGAATAAATTCAATTCAAGTCCAAAAACATTTTGCCTTTAAATTTGTTATATCGAAACATAATTCAACAATCTCCCTCTTTTTGATATAACAAAATATTTTAAAAATTATTTTTGACAAAACTCCCTCTTAATATAACAATTGTTACCAATAGTTTGAAAATATATGAAAATGTTAAGCTCCCCCTTTTTCATTAAGAAATTGAATTTTTCAAACCAAGACTTCTCCCCCTTTTTGTTATATCAAAAATAATTCAATCTTTGAAGTTCAAAATAACTTTGGAGAGTAAGTAATAATTTTGAAATTTTAAAAATCATTTGAAAAATCAAAGCTCCCCCTCAATAAATGCATTCCAAACAAAATTAAGCTTTTAGGATCATGACAATTAAACAAAATTGAATTTCAACAAAGAATAACAAACATGTTAGTAGTACATGAAATTCAATATATCCAAGTCTAAAATACTTTATGCAATATTAATTATTGAAATTAAGTGCATATGCATAAAGTTTTCCAAAAATGTTACGCATTTGAAAATTTTGATATCAATTATTAGAGAGATATCATTTTCATTTAAATCACATGCATAAACATTTAAATTTAGGTCAAAAAAATTAAAATTTTTAAAATCAAAGTTTTTGAAAAATTGATATCAATTGTTAAAGAGATATCATTTGCATTAAAACCAATTTTGACCAAAATTTTATTATGATGAACTAAAACTAAAAACAAAATCATTAAAAATTTAAAATGTTCATCATAACCATTTTTTTTAAACATACATGAGATTTAAAACAATGCATAATCATTTAAAATCAAAACTCATGCATGCATAAATCCTATGAGCAACCAAATAACTAAAATTAAAAACATTAAGCTTAGAGGTTACCCATTCCTTTTTCATGTGTGGCTAGAGCATCTTGAATATCATCATTTTCATCACCATTGCTCCCCACACACCTACAAGAGACATTTAAGTAGATTTTGGTATCCAAATTACTTAGGATCCTTGGACATTAGTTTCAATGCCCCTTGTTCCTTTCAGAACCCATAATTGCCTAATTTTAAAACGTTTTCCTTTATTCAAAGGACAAGTATGTTCCTTATGACCATGAAAATGACAATGTGAGCATTTTTTTCATTTCTAAACCTAATAGGTTGTTTTTAGAAATTAATTATTTTTTCTTTTGTTAAGCTTTTAAGCTTAACTCCTAACTCAAAATTTATCTTTTCTAAATCATTTATTTTGATTTTTGAAAGCTCTAAATCATTTTTCAAAATTTCATTTTGATTTTCAAAATCAACTCTAGCTTTCAAAATCGATTTATTTTCAATTTTGAGTTTTGAAATTAATTTTGTATATTTGGAATTCATGGTCTCAAATCCCAAATACAACCTATTATAAGTATCTTGTAACTCATCAAAAGTAAATGAATTAAATTCATTTGAGTTAGAAGATACCTCGAATTCTTCTTGAGTGGTCATGAGGCATAGGTTGACTACTTCATCTTCATCATTGGAATTATGTTCATCGCTCCATGATGCAACAAATGCCTTCTTCCCCTTTTTCTTTAGAAGAGGATATTCATACTTGACATGCCCCTTTCTTTGACAATTGAAGCATATCGGGGGACTCTTCTTCTTGGTTGATTCATGTTTCACTTCCTTGGAAATCATGAATCTCTTGAGTTCCTTCAAGAGCTTGACCATCTCTTCTTCTTGTTCATCATCGTCTTCATCCACCTCATTACTTGAATCTTGATAGCTTTCATTGGTGGATTTGAAGGCAATGTCTACCTCCTTCTTCTTCTTGTTTTTCTTCTCTTCTCTTCCCTTTCTTCATCTTCCTTCACCATCATCTCATAAGTGAGAAGGGAACCAATTAGCTCGTCGAGAGTGAGAGACTTTAAGTTTCTTGCTTCGATAATGGCGATCTTCTTCGATTGCCACTCCTTTGGAAGATAGTAGATCATCTTCCTCAGAAGCTTCTCATTAGGGATTACTTCTCCATATCCCTAGAGACCGTTGACAATCACAGAAAATCTATCCGTCATAGCTTTGATGTCTTCATCGGGTTTCATCTTGAAGTTCTCGTAGTTATGGTTGAGAAGACTTTTTTTTGATTCCCTCACTTCATCGGTTCCTTCATGAGTGACTTGGAGCTTATCCCAAATATATTTGGCACTGGAACAAGATGAGATTCTTCCATATTCATTTGGGCCTAAAGCACATAATAGAATATGTATAGCCTTAGAGTTAAGCTGGAAATTTTTCTAATCTTCTCTACTCCAATCGTTGTACTTGTCGGGTGGAGAGGAGTAACCGTCCATGATTGAGTTCCAAGCTCCTAGATTGTAGGATTAAATAAAGTACATCATCTTATTCTTCCAATGTGCATAATTTGCTCCATTGAAGAAGGTTGGCTTGTTGACCGGTTGTGAATCCATAATAGAATATTCTTCAAGATAATAAGCACCGGATGAAAAAGTTATTTCTTTGTCGGTTGCGTCAGAAATTGGTAGAGCTTCTTCGAGGATCATCTCAAGGTGGTTAAACCTTCTTAATGAGTTAGGCTCTGATAAAAATTATTGGGATTTTTGGAAGCTCGAATCAATAACCGGAACGGTTTACAAAGAGGGGTCGGAACGATTTTGTTTTTGGGGAGTAAGGAGATTGAAAGATAGAAAATTGCACAGCGATTTAGAGTGGTTCGACTTTCTCAACCAAAGTCTACATCCACTACCTTAGCTCTTCACCAAGGATTTTCCAACAAATTCACTAATTTGTTCTTTCTTTTGAGGACAAAGAGATAACCTTACAACTCCCTAGTTTTTCTGGGCTAAACTAGAACCTTTCCCTAGCTTTTACACGGGATAAGCTAGAACCTTTCCCCTTTACAAAAGGATAAAAGATGTAAACAAGAAAACCTCTCTAAGGTAGGTGTTTACAAGATTGAGCTCACAAGAACAAAATATTTACAAGAGAAAGATGAAATAAGAATGAAAAACTCTTCTCTTGTGTTTGATTGATTGGATAGTTGTTCTTTTTCTTCTTCAAGTGTCTTTAGCTTGTATTTATAGCTTGGAATGTGTTTGATGTCATATATAACCGTTGGGGATGTTTTGGAGCCATTTGGGGATGATTTTTCTACTCAAAAAGGCTGCCCATAACATGGTGCATCGATACCCCTTCATTAAATTCAAATAAACTAGTCGTTACTAGCTGTTGCAGCCTTGGTGCATGGACGCACAGCAGGATGCATCGATGCACAGTAGGATGTATCGATGCACTAATTACATTCAAAATGGAGTGCATGGATGCACTACATGGTGCATCGATGCACTAGTGGCAGGTGCATGGATGCACTGCAGGGGTGCATGGATGCACTGCAAGGGTGCATGGATGCACTTTGACACCCTTTAGCATTTTTGCTCAAATCCAAATTTAATGGACTTTGAATAATTTTTGAAACCTTTTTAAAACTTTGAATAAATTAAATTCAAGTCTAAAAACATTTTGCCTTTAAATTTGTTATATCGAAACATAATTCAACATTTACCCCATCAGTGTCACCTAAATTTAGTTCGTCACCTTAAAATTTGGGAACGAAAGAAAAAGAAATGTTCAATTATTTAAATTTTTCGAGAAAAGATTGTTGGAACTTATTTAAGATCTGGTATCGATATTTTTCAACAATCGAATATTCTTTATATTTCTAAAAAGGCTTGGTAATTATAATTTAATCTATTTTTGTGCATTTGAATATTATAATGTAATTTTAATATTTTTTATTTCGATTGGAGTAAGAATTGATTTTCTCAAGTTCTGGGGAATTTATTTCTTCTCGATAGGATATAATTTAATATTATTATATTTCATTGTAAAATTCATGTTTTGGTTTTTTTATCATAAATCAAATTAAAGTCGAATTTGTATATTTTATTGCAAAGACATTAATTAATCGACTAGGTACCGATTTAGAGTGTTGTGGGAGTGTTAATTCTTCCTCACGCGTAACCGACTCTTGAACTCATTTTCTAATAACACATACCTCAATTTGTAGTTTTAATTAAAATTAAAATTTTTTATTAAAAATGGCAAACCTATTTTCATCCTCAAAGACCTCAAATACAAGGAATCATGTTTAGAGAGGTATACCCTGAAGAACATAGAGGTCAAATCCATATAAGAAACATTACTCTGAAGTGAGGACCATCAGATGTAGGAGAAAAAACAAAGATTCTCGTGTATGGAGAAGTGGATCAATTGATTAAAAGGACTTGCACACATGAGATTGGGGCAAGTCAATCTTAAGCCTTTATGGAAGAGTAGTGAAGCAAATTAATCTTAAGCCTTCACTGAAGAGTAGTGAAGCAAGCCATCAGTAAGCCTTCTGAGCATGATGATTAAATCCTTCAGGTCATCTGTCAGCCTTCTGAGTAAGATGATAAGTATTCCGGGCCATCTTAAGCCTTCATGGAAGAGTAGTGAAGCAAATTAATCTTAAGCCTTCATGGAAGAGTAGTAAAGCAAGCCATCAGTAAGCCTTCCGAGCATGATAATTAAATCCTTCGAGTCATCTGTCATCCTTTCGAGTAAGATGATAAGTCCTCCGGGCCATCTTAAGCCTTCACGGAAGAGTAGTGAAACAAATCAAGATCGAGTCTGATCTCCTCTGAATGAATAGTGGAGCAGACCCGTTTTCCGAAGATGTTTTAAGTCCTATACTCCTTGAAAGAATAGTGGAGTGAACCCGTGTTTCGAAGATTTTTCAAATCTCACTTGTCCTGAAGTTACAATGTCGTAAATTTTATTACAAAGACATTAATTAATCGATTATGTACCGATTTAGGGTGATGTGGCGGTGTTAATCATTCCCAACGCATAACCGACTCCCGTACTCATTTTCTGGTAACACAGACCTCTATTTTTCGTTTTAATTAAAATTAATTTTTATTAAAAATGGCAAAACGTTTTTGGGTGCCCAATCACACCCTAATCAAATATTGGTGGCAACTCCTCAAACCATGTTTTTCTATCTTAAAAGAAATCTTAACTTTTTTTCGTAACGAGAGATTTTTTTAAATCATATTCACTTTTAATTAAAAATTAACTAAAAGAAATATATTAAAATTGGTGTGATTTTTTAAAAGCTCGCTTTTTAATCGTTTCGACATGTTGCCTTCTTGGTTCTTGAATCAGCTACTTCGTCTTCTTGTTATTCTCCAATCAGTAATTTCATGTTTGCTAGATCCAATTCGTTTCAGCTGAATCTTACTCTTTTTTTTTAGAAATTCATGCTTTAATGGTGCTGTACCTTCTCTTCGCGTCTCTCGATCAGTCGATTGTACTGTATTTTTTTTTTGGCTGAAATAGAATGAAAACAATAATTGTTACTGTTGGGAGAATTATTCTCTGAGCTGCCGCAGATATACAAATTCGGTCTTAGCCTTTTAAGTTATTATTTTCTAATTGCATAGCGGTTAGTCTAAAGTTAAGATTGTTTAAATAAATTTTAGTTAATTTTATTTGTGTTCCATTGACTTTATTTAAAAAAATCAATTATTGATTTGAATGGGATTTGCAGAATGTAAAGGATGGAGGCTTTGTAGCATGGGTTACGTATCTAACGAAGATTCCTATTTTTATTTATTTTAAAATTTCCTCACAAAATAATAATTGAAACAAGCAAGGAATTGACTCATGCTAGGCTGTACTAAACAACTTACAGTATTAGATTGCCGCGTGTTCCATGATGATAGGGGTAGTATGGGAATTGAGCGGCCTTTTTGTTTTCTAGCATTTTGCTTCATTGTCTTAATTACAC
Organism: Hibiscus syriacus; assembly: GCF_006381635.1. Taxonomy (NCBI): domain Eukaryota; kingdom Viridiplantae; phylum Streptophyta; class Magnoliopsida; order Malvales; family Malvaceae; genus Hibiscus; species Hibiscus syriacus. The sequence continues at coordinate 2,675,763 of NW_024063276.1, read as the reverse complement.
TACTATTTGATTTTTAATCTACGGTCATATAATATGACATGATATGAGATTTGATATACGACGGGATTTTTTTAGCTTTAAACTATTTCAGTTAATCTTTAATTATTTATTTAAATATTAAAGTTTGATTCATAATCTTTCTAGTTTATTTTAAATTTAAATTATACATTTTTTTTCATTTTGCCTTTTGGAACCATTTATATTAATGAAACCATGTTAGGTGGTAAGTGACAAAAGTAAAAGTAAAATTCAGATGCCATATGACACGAGTCGATTAGTGCAAATTGTGCTGAGGTGCAAAATGAGTGTACTCCAAGGGCTAAAATGAGATAAAATGAAGTTTAGAGTGTAAATGGGATATATATATATATATATATATATATATATTTGACAGCTTAATTTATGAATTAAACAAATATTAAATAAAAATATATAACAAAACATTAAAATTGTTTGTTAAATGTCATTGACTCATATAATCTTATCACTACACCAAAACAGAGTTTTAGCGACATTTTTTAGTCCTATAACGGCGTTTTTAAGCGTAGCTAAAAGCCCTTGCGGCGATTGAAAAAACGTCGCAAGGAGCGCCGGCCATACCAGCGCTGCTAAAGTTAGTGGCTTTTGAGAATAAAAAACGCCGCAATATGTCAAGATCTATCGCGACGTTTTTGGAACAAAAGCTGTAAAATGTCGATATATATAGTTTCGTTTTGGATAAATGTCGCAAAAGGTCGAGATCTATAGCGGCGTTTTCAGAACAAACGCCGCAAAATGTCAGATCTTTAGCAACGTTTTTTATACAAACGCTGAAAAGGTCAGATCTATAATGATATTTTTTGATACAAACGCCGCTAATTACCTTTCATTAGTTAAGATTAATTGATTTTGCATATTTCGTTTCTGCTTTACATCACTTAAATTTAATATCATGTAGATTTATCTATTTAACAACAACCATAAATTTTCATTAAGACAGAAATTATGCAAAAAAAATACTTAACAACAAAATAAATTAAAATTTATAAACATTAAAATTAAATGTAATGTATTTTGACATTGTTCTCTAGAATTTAGTCTTCATTGTTCCTTCGTGGGGAAAAGAAGTAAAAAATAGTGTTCCTTGGTTGATGAAGCATCGTTAAGTTTTTCCTCAGTGTAAACTGTATATGGAGAAGCTCTTCATCCATTTCACCAAATAAATCCCCTAGCTCCGGTTCACCAACTTCTGCATACCTAAACTATATCAGATTTCGGTATTACAACGCTACCACGAACTTCCTACAATTGTCATTTGCAACCTCATCACTCAACTAGTCCAATTCTAGACACAAAAAAGTAAACTACACAAGTTTTTGAAGAAGAAAATAAATTGATGAAGTATCGTTTAAGCAATAACTCCTTCACCATGCCACACATGCCATAGAAATAAAGCAAATTAATCACTAGCTCCAGAAACAGTTTTCATAAGATATGTGTCAACAGGTTCTGGAGGGTGACTATGTCCAAAAAATTAATCACAAGAAACAACAAAAGTATATGGGTTATCTAGGTAAAGTGATAAAGTGAGGATCATTTTTATTATTTTAGCCTTGAACTAATTTTCAAGAACATTACTCAAGAGATAACATAAAATTACAATGAATAGGTATGTACGTGCACAAAGTATCTTGATGCAGGGGGATCCGAGACAGATGATGCTGAGCTGTCATATTGCACCTTGATGGCGCTGAGATACCATGAGTTGGCAGATCAGCGCAAAGGCGGGAATTGATTGTGATATGTTCCTCATTGGGGCCGTTTTGAGTATGCTTCAGTCTTTTGGCCATAACTTTGGCTACGGGTGTCATAATCGCGCATAAGACCCCAATCCAAAAATCTCTTTTCGATGCACACGCTGTTCATAGTGAGATACGCTCCATATGGCCTTTTTTTCGACCTCAAATTCTGCCGTTTTCCCATCCGAATCACTAGGTTTAGATATTTTTTACTATTTATGGTAATATTTCGATTGTCAATTAGGAAGTCATTTTAAATCCAATTTCGGCCAGATTTTTTTGCAGATTGCTTATTTTATTTTGAATTTCAATTTAGAGTGATTTTCGGGATTTTGCTATTTTTGGTAAAATTCCGATAAGCAAGATTTTTGGCTATAACAGTCCGACGTGTGGACTGATTTTGGATGGTTTTGATTTTATAATATTTTATTAAACCATAGAGACTTTTTTCTCTGGTTTTGGGGTGAATTTTCTCTTGTGAATCATCTGTTGGAACTAGCCTGCGGGATAATCGTTATTCTGTCTGGCGTCAGTTGGTATCAGAGCTTCGCCGTGATCGCAGCATTCAGGATGTGATGATTGAGGATTTTCAGAGGCAAGTCACAGAATTAACCCAGCATCTGGTGGCGCAGGATTTCGAGGATCGTGAGTCCTCTGATCAGGGTACCAATTCCACTTTTGAAAACCCATATCACAATCATGCTTTATTCCGGGAGCACTATGGTCGAGAAGAGCGTCATGGAGACCTCGATTTTCGGGTTAATCTCCCTGAGTTTTCTGGTACGCTACAGGCCGAGGGATTCGTGGATTGGATTAATAAAGTGGAGCATATTTTTGAATATAAGGAAGTCCCCGATCATGTGAAAGTGAAGCTGATCGCCATCAAACTCAAGGGCAGAGCATCTGCGTGGTGGGAACAGTTGCGACGTTCACGAGAAAGACATGGCAAGGCCAAGATCACTAATTGGGAGAAGATGAAGAAGAAGATGAAGGGTCACTTCCTTCCATTCGGCTATACACAAACCTTATTTCAGTGACTTCATACGTTGAGGTAGGGCGCGCGATCAGTCGATGATTACACGGAGGAGTTTTACCAATTGGTCGTCCGGAACGATTTATCTGAGACGGAGGAGCAGATGGTGGCACGATATTTGGGGGGTTTACGCCAGCCCTTGCAAGATATCCTCAGCCTTCATTCACTGTGGAGTGTTTCGGAAGCATACCAGTGTGCACTTGTTGTTGAAAAACAACAAAACAGGAGACCAGTGATCAAGAGCGATCACAACAGTCTACCAGTTCGCCGTCAGGATTCCTGTCCTGCTCAGCAGCCACCGTAGGGTAATTCTAACCCTACTATTAGATGTTTTCGTTGTGGTCAACAAGGGCATAGGGCGATTGATTGTAGGAAGCCTGCTAGTCAAAAGGGCAAAAATTTGTTGATTGAGGAAAACGCAGAAGACGAGACTGAGGATATTAGCGAACCCGTGTAAGACGATGATGAGACTGATGATGTGCTGTATGGAGATGGTCATGAGACTCTGGTCGTTCGCAAGAGTCTACTTACCCCTAAGGGAGATTCAGGGGACGATTGGTTGAGAACCAATATTTTCCATGCGACCTACACAGTTGCAGATAAAGTCTGTAAAATGATCATTGACAGTGGCAGTTGTGAGAATGTAGTGTCCGAGGAGGTTGTCCAGAAATTGCAGTTGAAAACGGGCCGTCATCCTAAACCATACAAGTTTTCATGGCTAAATAAAGGAAGTGAGGTAACAGTTGATAGGCGATGCCTCGTATCTTTTTCAATTAGGAGAAAATATTTTGATAATGCATGGTGTGATGTTGTGTCTATGAATGCGATTCATATATTGTTGGGTCGACCTTGGCAGTATGATTGCAGTGTCATTCATGACGGACGGAAGAATACATATTCCCTTAGCATCATGGGAAAATATATTGTGTTGGCGCCCTGGCGGGAATGACTCACTCCTACCCCAGTAACCAATAATACTAACATGCTTTTTATGCCCAGGCTTTTAGATGAGATTGAGCATGGAGGCGTGGTCTATTCCTTACTACCTTGCAAGAATAGTACAGTAAACGTGGATACGGATTTACCAGTAGAGGTACAGCGACAGCTAGCAAAATTCTCTAACTTGATGCCAGAGGATCCTCCTCCTGGGCTACCACCTATGAGGGATATTTAGCATCAAATTGACCTTGTTCCTGGATCAAGTTTACCAAATCGACCAGCATATCGTCTCAGTCCCAAGGAGGCTAAAGAGTTGCAGCGACAGGTGGAAGAGTTGTTGGAGAGTGGTTATATCCGAGAGAGTATGAGCCCATGTACAACAACTGCCCTGCTAGGCCAAAGAAAGATGGTTCTTGGCGGATGTGTGTTGACAGCCGAGCGATCAACAGAATTACAGTGAAGTACTGGTTTCCAATTCCCCGTCTAGATCATAGGTTAGATCAGCTATCCGGTTATAAGGTCTTCTCAAAAATTGACCTTAAAAGCGGATACCACCAAATCAGAATAAGGACTGGAGATGAGTGGAAGACAACATTTAAAACGCCTCAATATTTGTATGAGTGCCTTTTGGGCTATCCAATGCCTCCTATACGTTCATGAGATTTATGCATCAGGTCTTGTGACCTTTTATGGGGAAATTTGTTGTAGTTTACTTCGATGATATCCTCATTTATAGTCCGACATGGACTTCACACTTCGATCACCTCCGTGTTATTTTTGAGATGCTGAAAAAAGAGTGCTTGTTCGTCAATCAGAAGAAGTGTTCTTTTTTCACTACTTCTGTGACTTTTCTTGGTTTTGTTATGTCTACTGATGGTGTTCATGCAGATCAGTCAAAGATAGATACAGTCTTGGTATGGCCCAGACCAAGGACCTGACATGACATCCGAAGTTTCCATGGATTGGCATCTTTCTACCGTCAATTCATTAGAAATTTCAGAACTCTGATTGCCCCTATCACGGAATGCCTCAAGGGGCATGATTTCCAGTGGTCTGAGGAGGCAGAGGCCAGTTTTCAACTGGTCAAGCAGAAGATGACCGAGGCACTAGTTTTGTCACTTCCTGATTTTGACAAAGTGTTCGAGGTAAATTTTGATGCATCTAGCGTTGGTAATGGTGGTGTTCTGAGTTAGGAAGGCCGTCCGATTACTTTTTTTAGTGAGAAGCTATCAGGATAAAAAAAACTACTCCACTTATGACTTGGAGTTCTATGCCATAGTTCAGTCCCTGAAGCATTGGTGTCACTACCTAGTACAGAAGGAGTTTATTCTATTTACTGATCATGAGGCCTTGAAGTACATCAATGGCCAAAACAAGATGAGTAGACGTCATGCCAAGTGGGTGGCATACCTGCAAGAATTCACTTTTACGCTGAGGCACCAAGCAGGGAGTTTGAACCGCGCCGCAGATGCCCTGAGTCGTCGTACGTTACTCCTCACCACAATGAATACCAAAGTTGTAGGCTTTGAGTCATTCACAGATATGTATACAGCTGATCCTTCCTTTGGAAGAATATTTTAGGAGGTAACTGAGGGTCACCGTTATGATTTTGTTTTGCATAATGGGTATCTGTTTTGTGGATTACAGTTGTGCATTCCAGATTGTTCATTGAGGCATCAAATTATAAGTGAACTTCATAATGAGGGACACTTTGGCCGAGATAAGACCTTGGCCCTTATCTCTTCTGACTTTTATTGGCCCAAGTTGACTAGTGATATGCCCATTATGTGGACTGTTGTTATGTGTGCCAGCGGTCTAAGGGAGTTCTCACCAATGCGGGCTTGTACACTCCCTTACCTGTTCCTGAAGCTCCTTGGTTTGATGTCAGCATGGATTTTGTACTAGGTTTTCGGATTCTATCTTTGTTGTGGTTGACAGGTTTTCCAAGATGGCTCATTTTGTAGCTTGTAGAAAGACTATGGATGCTGACCGGATTGCCCATCTTTATTTCAAAGAGATTGTACGTTTACATGGCGTTCCTCGATCCATCACTTCAGATCGTGATACTAAGTTTATCAGTCATTTCTGAAAGCGTCTGTGGGGGAAACTGGGAACGCAGTTGAATTTCAGTAGTGCGTACCACCCCCAGACGGATGGCCAGAACGAGGTGGTTAACAGAAGTTTGGGAAACCTTTTGAGGTGTTTAGCATGAACAAAGCCAAAGTAGTGGGATTTGGCATTGCCTCAGGCAGAATTTCCCTATAACAGATCAAAAAATAGAACCATAGGTTTAAGCCCATTTGAGATTGTCTATGGTCAGAACCCATCCGGGGTGCTGGACTTAGCCCCTATTCTACGTATAGGATGTTTTAGTCCAAAAGCAGATGAGATGACAAAGTATCTTCGGGGTATCCATGAGCAGGTGAAACAGATTCATGAGAGCAATACCAAGTACAAGACTCAGGTTGACAATCATCGTCGTTGGGTACTTTTTTATGTTGGTGATTTTGTTTGGGTTGTATTAACTCGTGATCGTTTTCCTGGTTGTGAGTATAATAAGCTTAAGGATCGGAAGATTGGACCTTTTGAGGTCGTTCATAAGATCAATGATAATGCTTACAGGTTGCGCCTTCCCAGTCACTTGAAAACTTTTGATGTCTTTAATGTGAAGCACCTGAGTCATTGTTTTATGGATTCTGATGACACTACTCTGAACTCGAGGACGAGTTCTTTCCAACTCGGGGTGACTGATGTAGGGGGATCCGAGACAGATGATGCTGAGCTGTCAGATTGCACCTTGATGGCGCTGAGATACCATGAGTTGGCAGATCAGCGTAAAGGCGAGAATTGATTGTGATATGTTCCTCATTGGGGTCGTTTTGAGTGTGCTTCAGTCTTTTGGCCATAACTTTGGCAACGGGTGTTAGAATCGCGCATAAGATCCCAATCCGGAAAGTTATTTTTGACGCGCACGCTGTCCACAGTGAGCTATGCTCCATATGGCCTTTTTTTGGACCTCAAATTCTATCATTTTCCCCTCCAAATCACTAGATTTATATATTTTTTACAATTTATGGTAATATTTCGATTGTCAATTAGGAAGTCATTTTAAATCCGATTTCGGCCGGATTTTTTTGTAGATTGCTTATTTTATTTTGAATTTCAATTTAGAATGATTTTCGAGATTTTGCTATTTTTGGTAAAATTCCGATAAGCAAGAAATTTATCTATAACAGTCCGTCTTGTGGACTGATTTTAGATGGTTTTGATTTTATAATATTTTATTAAACCCTAGAGAGACTTTTTTCTCTGGTTTTTGGGTGAATTTTCTCTTGTGAATCATATGTTGGAACTAGCCTGCGGGATAATCGTTATTCTGTTTGGCGTCAGTTGGTATCAGAGCTTCAACATCTTCATGGGAAATTTCACCAATTTCAATGGCTGGAGGTTGTGGTCGTCGTGAGCAGGTTCCGAATGAGGAAGCCCAACGTCGTGATCACAGTGTTCAGGATGTGATGATTGCGGATTTACAGAGGCAAGTCATAGAATTAACCAAGCGCCTGGCGGAGCAGGATTTCGAGGATCGTGAGACCTCTGATCATGGTAGCAATTCCACTTTCGAAAACCCATATCATAATCGTTCTCTATTCCGGGAGTATCGTGGTCGAGAGGAGCGTCATGGAGACCTCGATTTTCAGGTCGATCTCCTTGAGTTTTCTGGTATGTTATAGGCCAAGGGATTCATGGATTGGATTAATGAAGTGGAGCGTATTTTTGAATATAAGGAAGTCCCCGATCAAGTGAAAATGAAGCTAATCACCATCAAACTCAAGGGCAGAGCATATGTATGGTGGGAACAGTTGCGACTTTCATGAGAAAGACAGGGAAAGTCCAAGATCACTGATTGGGAGAAGATGAAGAAGAATATTAAGGGTCACTTCCTTCCCTTCGGCTACATGCAAACCTTATTTTAGCGACTTCATACGTTGAGGTAAGGCGCGCGATCAGTCGATGATTACACGGAGGAGTTTTACCAATTGGTCACCCGGAACGATTTATCTGATACAGAGGAGCAGATGGTGGCACGATATTTGGGGGGTTTACGCCAGCCCTTGCAAGATGTCCTCAGCCTTCATTCACTGTGGAGTGTTTCGGAAGCATACCAACGTGCACTTGCTATTGAAAAACAATAAAACAGGAGACCAGTGATCAGGAGCGATCACAACAGTCGACCAGTTCACCCTTAGGATTCCTGTCCTACTTAGCAGCCACCGCAGGGTAATTCTAACCCTACTATTAGATGTTTTCGTTGTGGTGAACAAGGGCACAGGGCGACTAATTGCAGGAAGCCTACTAGACAAAAGGGCAAAAATTTGTTGATTGAGGAAAACGTGGAAGACGAGACTTAGGAGATTATCGAACCCGTGTATGACGATGATGAGACTGATGATGTGCTGTATCGAGATGGTCATGAGACTCTGGTCGTTCGCAAGAGTCTACTTACCCCCAAGGGCGATTCAGGGGACGATTGATTGAGAACCAATATTTTCCACACGACCTTCACAGTTGCAGATAAAGTCTGCAAAATGATCATTGATAGCGACAGTTGTGATAATGTAGTGTCCAAGGAGGTTGTCCAGAAATTGCAGTTGAAAATGGACCGTCATCCTAAACCATACAAGTTGTCATAGCTAAATAAAGGAAGTGAGGTAACAGTTGATAGGCGATGCCTCGTATCTTTTTCAATTGGTAGAAAATATTTTGATAATGTCTGATGTGATGTTGTGTTTATGGATGCGTATCATATATTGTTGGGTCGACCTTGGCAGTATGATCGCAGTATCATTCATGACGGATGGAAGAATACATATTCCCTTAGCATCAAGGGAAAAAAGATTGTGTTGGCGCCCCTACGGGAAGGACTCACTCCTACCCCGGTAACCAATAATACTAACCTGCTTTCTATGTCCAGGTTTTTAGATGAGATTGAGCATGGAGGTGTGGTCTATGCCTTACTACCTTGCGAGAATAGTGCAGTAGATGTGGATATGGATTTACCAGTAGAGGTACAGCGACAGCTAGCAGAATTCTCTAACTTGATGCCAGAGGATCCTCCTCCTGGGCTACCGCCAATGAGGTATATTCAGCATCAAATTGACCTTGTTCCTGGATCAAGTTTACCAAATCAGCCAGTATATCGTCTCAGTCCCAAGGAGGCTGAAGAGTTGCAGCGACAGGTGGAAGAGTTGTTGGAGAGGGGCTATATCCGACAGATTATGAGCCCATGTGCAGTCCCTGCCCTGCTAGTGACAAAGAAAGATGGTTCTTGGCGCTTGTGTTTTGACAGCCGAGCGATCAACAGAAATACAGTGAAGTATCGATTTCCAATTCCTCGTCTAGATGATATGTTAGATCAGCTATCCGGTTCTAAGGTCTTCTCAAAAATTGACCTTAAAAGTGGATACCACCAAATCAGAATAAGGCCTGGAGATGAGTGGAAGACAGTATTTAAAACACCTCAAGGTTTGTATGAGTGAATGGTCATGCCTTTTGGGGTATCCAATGTGCCCAGTACGTTCATGAGATTTATGCATAAGGTCTTGCGACCTTTTATGGGGAAATTTATTGTAGTTTACTTCGATGATATCCTCATTTATAGTCCGACATGGACTTCACACTTGGATCACCTCCGTGCTATTTTTGAGATGCTGAAAAAAGAGTGATTGTTCGTTAATCAGAAGAAGTGTTCTTTCTTCACTACTTATGTGACTTTTCTTGGTTTTGTTGTGTCTACTGATGGTGTTCATGCATATCAGTCAAAGATAGATGTAGTCTTAGAGTGGCCCAGACCAAGGACCTTACATGACATCCGAAGTTTCCATGGATTGGCATCTTTCTACAGTCGGTTCATTAGAAATTTCAGTACTCTGATTGCCCTATCACAGAATGCCTCAAGTGGCTTGATTTCCAGTGGTCTGAGGAGGCAGAGGACAGTTTTCAACTGGTTAAGCAGAAGATGACCGAGGCACCAGTTTTGTCACTACCTGATTTTGACAAAGTGTTCGAGGTAAATTGTGATGCATCTGGCATTGGCATTGGTGGTGTTCTGAGTCAGGCAGGTCGTCCGGTTGTTTTTTTTAGTGAGAAGCTATCAGGAAAAAAAACTACTCCACTTATGACTTGGAATTCTATGCCACAGTTCAGTCTCTAAAGCATTGGTGTCACTACCTAGTATAGAAGGAGTTTATTCTATTTACTGATCATGAGGCCTTGAAGTACATCAATGGCCAACACAAGCTGAGTAGACGTCATGCCAAGTGGGTGGCATATCTACAGGAATTCTCTTTTACGCTGAGGCACCAAGCAGGGAGTTTGAACCGCATCGCAGATGCCCTGAGTCGTCGTACCTTACTCCTCACCACCATGAATACCAAAGTTGCAGGCTTTGAGACGTTCACAGATATGTATGCAGCTGATCCTTCCTTTGGAAGAATATTTCAGGAGGTAACTGATGGTCACCGTCATGATTTTGTTTTGCATAATGGGTATCTCTTTTCAACGCACACGCTGTCCACAGTGAGATACGATTTTAAATACGATTTCGGTCAGATTTTTTTACAGATTGCTTATTTTATTTTGAATTTCAATTTAGAGTGGGATTTTGCTATTTTTGGTAAAATTCCGATAAGAAAATTTTTTGGCTATAACAGTCCGGCTTGTGGACTGATTTTGGATGGTTTTGATTTTATAATATTTTATTAAACCATAGAGACTTTTTTATCTGGTTTTTGGGCGAATTTTCTCTTGTGAATCATCTGTTGGAACTAGCCTGCAGGATAATCGTTATTCTGTCTGGCGTCATATGTTGAAGGAAATTCGTTATCCATCAGAAAGAAGGAAGCATCCTGATGCGACTTTCACTTTCTTTAATCCAAAGTTCAAACGAAATAAACAGATTATAAGGGAGAAGACCAGTGGGATAAAAACATTCAAGCAATAAATCCATATTTCATGTCTAGGTAATCAAAACAGAAACATCTATATCTATAATTGGAGCCATCTAAGCAACTGAAAATAGAAAATAAAAACAAAAAGTTTAGTATGCATAAGATTATCAGAACTTACTTTGGATAAAAGAGATACACAAAGTTCAGGAGCTCAATGCCATTGTGTTGCTATATAGTCCTTAATGGACGAAACAAGTTTAATTTAGCATAAGAGTTTTAGAGGCTTACCCTCTGTAATGTGGAAAGTAAAATTTAAATAAAAGTTTAAGTTTTTGACAAGTACTACGGAAGCATGAATACAAACACTTCAAGAATAAGATTTTGTGATAGAAAATCTCCAATTCAGTGCCAGAGAATGTTGATCACACTTCTGCCATGCTGACGCCGACCAGAATAACGATTATCCTGCAGGCTCGTTCTAACGGATGAATCACAGGAGAAAATTAGCCCAAAAAAAACACAGAAAAAGTCTATAGGGTTTGTTAGAATATTATCAAATCAAAAACCATGTAAAAATCAGTCCACAAGCCGGACTGTTATAGCCAAAAATATCCTTTATTCGTATTTTGCAAAAAATAGCAAAATCCCGAAAATCACTCTAAATTAAAATTCGAAATAAAATAAACAAACTACAAAAAATCCGGCCTGAATCGGATTTAGATTGACTTCCTAACTGATAAGCGAAACATTACCATAAATAGTAAAAAATAAATAAAACTAGTGATTCGGAGGGGAAAACGGAAAAATTTGAAGTCGAAAAAAAAGGCCACATAGAACAAAGCTCGATGCTTACAGCGTGCGCATTGAAAGGGGCTTTCCGAATTGGGGTCTTATGCGCGATTCCGACACCTGTAGCCAAAGTTATGGCCAAAGGACTGAAACGCACTCAAAATGACCCCAATGAGGAACATATCACAATCAATTCCCGCCTTTGCGCTGATCTGCCAACTCATGGTATCTCAGTGCCATCAAGGTGCAATCTAACAGCTCAGCATCATCTGTCTCAGATCCCACTGCATCAGTCACCCCGGGTTGGAAAGAACTCATCCTCGAGTTCAGAGTAGTGTCATCAGAATCCACAAAATAATGACTCAGGTGCTTCACATTAAAGACATCAGAAGTCTTCAAGTGACTGGGAAGGCGCTACTTGTAAGCATTATCATTGATCTTCTGCACGACCGCATAAGGTCCAATCTTTCGATCCTTAAGCTTATTATACTCACCAGCAGGAAAACGATCACGAGTTAGTACAGCCCAAACAAAATCACCAACATCAAAAAGTACCTGACGACGATGATTGTCAACCCGAGTCTTGTACTTGGTATTGCTCTCCTTAATGGTCTGTTTCACCTGCTCATGGATACCCCGAAGATACTTCTCCATCTCATCTGTTTTAGGACTGAAACGTCCTATACGTGGAATAGGGGCTAAGTCCAGCACTCCGGATGGGTTCTGACCATAGACAATCTCAAATGGGCTTAAACATGTGGTTCTGTTTTTTGATCTGTTGTAGGCAAATTCTGCCTGAGGCAATGCTAAATCCCACTGCTTCGGCTTTGTTCCTGCCAAACACCTCAAAAGGTTTCCCAAGCTTCGGTTCACCACCTCGGTCTGACCATCCGTCTGGGGTGGTAGGCGCTACTGAAATTCAACTGCGTTCCCAATTTCCCCCACAGGCTCTTCCAGAAATGACTGATGAACTTAGTATCACGATCTGAAGTGATGGATTGAGGAACCATGTAAACGCACAATCTCCTTAAAATAAAGATGGGCAATCCGGTCAGCATCCATAGTCTTTCTGCAAGCTACAAAATGGGCCATCCTGGAAAACCTGTTAACCACAACAAAGATAGAATCCGAGGCCCTTTGGGTGCGGGGTAAGCCTAATACAAAATCCATGCTGACATCGAACCAAGGAGCTTCAGGAACAGGTAAGGGAGTGTACAAGCCCGCATTGGTGAGAACTCCCTTAGACCGCTGGCACACAAAACAACGGTCCACATAATGGGCCACATCACTACTCAACTTGGGCCAATAAAAGTCAGAAGAGATAAGGGCCAAGGTCTTATCTCGGCCAAAGTGTCCCTTATTATGAAGTTCACTTATAATCTGCTACCTCAATGAACAATCTGGAATGCACAATTGTAATCCACAAAACAAATACCCATTATGCAAAACAAAATCATGACAGTGCCCATCATTTACCTCCTGAAATATCCTTCCAAAGGAAGGATCAACTGCATATATATCTGTGAATGTCTCAAAGCCTGCAACTTTGGTACTCATGGTGGTGAGAAGTAAGGTACGATGGCTCAGGGCATCTGCGACGCGGTTCAAACTCCCTGCTTGGTGCCTTAGCGTAAAAGTGAATTCTTACAGGTATGCCACCCACTTGGCATGACGTCTACTCAGCTTGTGTTGGCCATTGATGTACTTCAAGGCTTCATGATTGGTAAACAGAATAAACTCATTCTGTACTAGGTAGTGACGCCAATGCTTCAGGAAAGAACTGTGGCATAGAACTCCAAGTCATAAGTGGAATAATTTTTCTTTGATCCCGATAGCTTCTCACTGAAAAAAGCAACCAGACGACCTCCCTGACTCAGAACACCAACAATGCCAATGCCAGATGCATCACAATTTACCTCAAACACTTTTTCAAAATCAGGAAGTGCCAAAACTGGTGCTTCGGTCATCTTCTGCTTGACCAGTTAAAAACTGGCCTCTGCCTCCTCAGACTACTGGAATTCACGCCCCGTGAGGCACTCTGTGATAGGGGCAATCAGAGTACTGAAATTTCTAATGAACCGGCGGTAGAAAGATGCCAATCCATGGAAATTTCGGATGTCATGTAAGGTCCTTGGTCTGGGCCACTCCAAGACTGCATCTATCTTTGACTGATCTGCATGAACACCATCAGTAGACACAACAAAACCAAGAAAAGTCACAGAAGTAGTGAAGAAAGAACACTTCTTCTGATTGACGAACAAGCACTCCTTTTTCAGCATCTCAAAAATAGCACGGAGGTGATCGAAGTGTGAAGCCCATGTCGGACTATAAATGAGGATATCATTGAAGTAAACTACAACGAATTTCCCCATATAAAAGGTCATAAGATCTGATGCATAAATCGCATGAACGTACTGGGCGCATTGGATAGCCCAAAAGGCATGACCATCTACTCATACAACCCTTGTGACGTTTTAAATGCCGTATTCCACTCATCTCCAGGCCTTATTTTGATTTGGTGGTATTCACTTTTAAGGTTAATTTTTGATAAGACCTTAGAACCGGATAGCTGATCTAATATATCATCTAGACAGGGAATTAGAAATCGATACTTCACTATAATTCTGTTGATCGCTCGACTGTCAACACACATACGCCAAGAACCATCTTTCTTTGGCACTAGCAGGGCAGGGACAACACATGGGTTCATACTCTCTCGGATATAGCCCCTCTCCAACAACTCTTCCACATGTTGCTGTAACTCTTAATCCTCCTTGGGACTGAGGCGATATGCTGGTCGATTTGGTAAACTTGACCCAGGAACAAGGTCAATTTGATGTTGAATATCCCTCATAGGCGGTAGCCCAGGAGGAGGATCCTCAAGCATCAAGTTAGAGAATTTTGCTAGCAGCCGTTGTACCTCTACTGGTAAATCTGTATCCACGTCTACTGCACTATTCTTGCAAGGTAGTAAGGCATATACCATGCCTCCATGCTCAATCTCATCTAAAAACCTGAACATAGAAAGCATGTTAGTACTATTGGTTACCAGGGTAGGAGTGAGTCCTTCCCGCCGGGGTACCAACACAATCTTTTTTCCTTTGATGCTAAGGGAATATGTATTCTTCCATCCGTCATGAATGACACTACGATCATACTGCCAAGGTCGACCTAACAATATATGACACGCATCTATAGACACAACATCACACCAGGCACTATCAAAATATTTTCTACCAATTGAAAAAGACATGAGGCATCGCCTATCAACTGTTACCTCACTGTCTTTATTTAGCCATGACAACTTGTATGGCTTAGGATGAAGGTCCTTCTTCAACTGCAATTTCTGGACAACCTCCTCAGACACTACATTCTCACAACTGCCGCTGTCAATGATCATTTTGCAGACTTTATCTGCAACTGTGCAGGTCGTGTGGAAAATATTGGTTCTCAACCAATCGTCCCCTGAATCACCCTTGGGAGTCAGTAGACTCTTGCGAACGACCAGAGTCTCATGACCATCTCCATACAGCACATCATCAGCCCTATCATCGTCATACACGGGCTCGCCAATCTCTTCAGTCTCGTCTACCTCATTTTTCTCAATCAACAAATTTTTGCCCTTTTGACTAGCAATCTTCCTACAATCAGTTGCTCTATGCCCTTGTTCACCACAACGAAAACATCTAATAGTAGGGTTAGAATTACCCTACGGTGGCTACTGAGTAGGACAAGAATCCTGAGGGCGGACTGGTCGACTGTTGTGATCGCTCATGATCACTGGTCTTCTATTTTGCTATTTTTCAACAGCAAGTGCACGCTGGTATGCTTCCGAAACACTCCACAGTGAATGAAGGATGAGGACATCTTGCAAGGGTTGGCGTAAACCTCCCAAATACCGCGCCACCATCTGTTCCTCCGTCTTAGATAAATCATTCCGGGCGACCAATTGGTAAAACTCCTCCGTGTAATCATCGACTGATCTCGTGCCCTGCCTCAATGCATGAAGTCACTGAAACAAGGTTTGTGTGTAGCCGAAGGGAAGGAAGTGACCCTTCATCTTCTTCTTCATCTTCTCCCAATCAGTGATCTTGGCCTTGCCCTGTCTATCTCGTGAACGTCGCAACTGCTCCCACCACGCAGATGCTCTGCCCTTGAGTTTGATGGCGATCAGTTTTACTTTCACACGATTGGGGTCTTCCTTATAATAAAAAATACGCTCCACTTCATTAATCCAATCCATGAATCCCTCAGCCTGTAACGTACCAGAAAACTCAGGGAGATCGACCCGAAAACTGAGGTCTCCATGACGCTCCTCCCGACCATGGTGCTCCCGGAATAGAGCACGATTGTGATATGGGTTTTCAAAAGTGGAATTAGTATCGTGATCAGAGGCCTCACGATCCTCAAAATCCTGCGCCGTCAGACGCTGGGTTAATTCTGCGACTTGCCTCTACAAATCTGCAATCATCACACCCTGAACGCTGCGATCATGTCGTTGGGCTTCCTCATTCGGAACCTGCTCACGACGACTACGACCTCGACCTCCAGCCATTGAAACTGGTGAAATTTCCCAGGAAGATGTTGAAGCTCTGATACCAACTGACGCCGGCCATAATAACGATTATCCTACAGGCTTGTTCTAACGGATGAATCACATGAGAATATTCGCCCAAAAAAAACCACAGAAAAAGTCTCTAGGGTATATTAGAATATTATCAAATCAAAAACCATGTAAAAATCAGTCCACAAGCCGGACTGTTATAGTCAAAAATATTCTTTATTCGTATTTTGCCAAAAATAACAAAATCCCGAAAATCACTCTAAATTAAAATTCGAAATAAAATAAACAAACTATAAAAAATCCGGCCTAAATCGGATTTAGATTGATTTCCTAACTGATAAGCGAAATATTACCATAAATAGTAAAAAATAAATAAAACTAGTGATTCGAAGGGGAAAACGGCAAAATTTGAGGTCGAAAAAAAGGCTATATGGAGCAAAGCTCGATATGGACAGCGTGCGCATTGAAAGGGGCTTTCCGAATTGGGGTCTTATGTGCGATTCCGACACCTATAGCCAAAATTATGGAAAAAAGACTGAAACGTACTCAAAACGGCCCCAATGAGGAACATATCATAATCAACTCCTGCCTTTGCGCTGATCTGCCAACTCATGGTATCTCAGCGCCATCAAGGTGCAATCTGACAGCTCAGCATCATCTGTCTCAGATCCCACTGCAACACATGCAGTGCGTGTTAGTATAATACATCTCTAATTCAAAACAAAAGAGGAAACACTAAGCTCATTGATTAGTCTCAATAGTATAAGAAAATATTATTTTCTTTAAAGAATTTAAATTCGAGCAATTACGTCTGTGAGGTGCGTGTAAGTTATCGATAAGCTAAAAGAAATTCTGAACATATACTACTTGTAATAACCTCAAATTATTGGAAAAAATTGACAAATACCAAGCACCTGGCTTGGATTATCCGAGATCATGCAAGTGTTTGGTGCATAGTTGAAAAGCTGACGTTTTAACATCAATGGTCCTTGAGAAAACTCCATACACTAAATGTTCTGATGATAGAGAAACTGAGAGTGATTAGTCAATTTGGAAGCACGGGGCCAATTTCAAAGAAGCCAACTTGGTTACCATAGTCGGCAGTTTTGCGCCCGAGGGGCAACTTGATTGAATCTCGTCATAACTAAATCCATGTGAAAGCTCTTGCGACTAAGTGGCCGATAAATATACGCTCCTGGCTGTCATCGTCGTGTTCGTCACCAATCCATATTTTTCAACATCAAGCTGCATAGTTTATCATCTGTCGGTTTCTTCTATTCACTATCATCTTTCCCTTTCAAATAATTTATATTCATCTGAGACACAGACAACCACCATACTACCATTTTCACCTTCCTCCAATGGCTAAACCATACACCACCTTGTTTCTCTCCGCTGGACCAAAAAAAAGAAGTGGATCCTGATAATTGCTCCATTAAATATGATATGTAACATTATTGACCTCTATTGGACAAAGAAAGAGAACTACAACAAATAACTTCCCTACTACATGTAGAGAATGCAATTCTTTTTTGTTCATTTGCAGAGAATTCAAATGAAAACAACAAAAACTAGAAAACAAGAAGCAGAAAACCAAAACACAAAAGAAGTAACACAAGTCAATGACTAAAGTTCAATAATCTAATTCTCAAGAATGTTTCAGAAAATATATATATCAATGACCATGTAACTGAAGACATAGGTCAGGAGAAAAAAATCCTTCCCAAACCACAACATGACGAAAGAAATCCAATCATCTTATCCAGTAGATTAGAAAGAAAACTAAAAATGATTTCCATCCAACACATTTTCTACTCCTCTTTCTTCAGTATTTTGCATCGAACTTTCATTTGTAACCACAACATATATGTTATATGTAAAATAATTCAGTGATGTCACAAAGGATCCAATGAATTAGGTATCTATTTAAGTTTAATAAGTTTGGTATCTGTTCATGTTACAAATAATTCTGTGACGAAAGAACTTTGAGCTAACAACCTGGTAGCCCAATGCTATCAATGAGTTTGGTATCCGTTCAAGTTTAAAGTATGTTTGAACACTGAACCAAAAAGGACAATAAAATAATAGAAAAAAAGTTAAAGAAACTTTCATGTTAAAACTCATCAGGAAATGCCATACACTGCAGTTCTCGATCTGTTTGCCCAAGTATTTAGAACTCAATGACAACGTCAAATTTAGTCTTAGTTAAAAGATCTCCAAAGGTAAAAAGAAATATTAATTTTTTAGCGAATAAAGAGAATATAAATGAAAAAATGGGAAACAAAAGGAGTACATAATGAACAACAGAAAAAGGAAGCAGAAACTTTATGCACAAGTTAGTTCGTAGAAGAGGAAAGAAGAATAAGTTTGTTTGAATTAATGTGTTGTAAAACTAGAACAAGAAATGAATAATTCACATTCTGTGAAACCAAAGCTTCAACGGTGGGGTAGTTATTCACAAATAGATGATAGAACAAATCAGATAAAGAAAATGAAAGATGAATTAAAAGCTACTAAATAATGGGATGAGCAGAAAGGTAGTCTGAAAAAAAATCAGGGATATATAGAGTATTTTGCAGATTCTAAGAGGCAAAAATAGAGACCAATCAAGTTCAAAGATAAGACTCAAATACTTGCAGGTTTATTCAATACCAATGGAAAATAGATCAACTATTGTATATCCTGTATATATACATAAAACAGAATAATAAATAAAATTTATGCAAAATGTGATCATAGTAACCTGATCACCAAGCTAAGATGCAATAACAGGAGCTGGCCCCCACAATTGACCTTATCGTGTGAATTCAGTGCTTCCTTTTTTCTCCCAGAGACAAGAAGCCTCTGTACCTTTAGAGTCATAGCCTTAACCAATAATAGGTCGCAGTTATGGAAAATCTCAATGAAGTTTTTCCTTTTTGGAAAATGCGTGAAAATAATATAAAATTAAAATTACAAGAAACTGGAAATGGTAGTCCATCCATACCTGAATCTGCGCTTCAGATAGAAAATTATGCAAATAGTGAACGACAACACTGTGTGAACCTAATTGTATTCCCTTCCATTTTCACAAACCCTAAAAGCTTAGCAATGGCTAACTCTAGGTAATCACTCTCCTGAAAGCAATAGAAAAATGAGATTAACATTGCATACAAATATACTCGAAAACATGTAACACGAAGAACCCATATAAGATATGAATATTTTAAGATAAAACCAAAATGAAAATCAAGTAATCTAGATGTAGCTGGTGATTTTGGACCAAAAAAGCTTCAAAATTACAATCAAATCTAAACATATAAAGTCAACAAAGGATAAAAAAATTGGGAAGAAATGATTGAACCTTACAGTGAGGGAAATAATAGGAAGAGTTGGCGATGAAGAAATAGATCTGAGAGAAGATATACTTTGAAATTTGCAGAGAGACGATGAAAGAAAAAGAGGAAGAATATATAAAAAAAAGTACAGAGAGAGAGAGTGTGTGTGGCGTGCATGAGAGGAGGCTGAGGTGTTTCTTTGAATTTTTTAAAAACTAAGTATCACGCTACTTTAGTGGCGTTTTTGTACAAATACCGCTAAATACTCGTACTTTAGTGGTGTTTTAAGCACAAATGCCACTAAAAACTAGTACTTTAGTGGCGTTTTAAGCAAAAATGCCGCTAAATACTCGTACTTTCTTGATGTTTTTATATAAACGCCGCAATAGAGTAATACTTTAGTGGCGTTTTTGCTTAAAACGTCACAATTACGAGTCTTTATCGGCGTTTTTAGAAAATGCCACTAAAACACGAGTATTTATCGGCCTTTTTGCTTTAAACGCACTAAAGTACGAGTATTTAGCGGCATTTGTTTTAAAAAAACGTCGCAAATGTATCATTTTGTGACATTTGGATTGTAAACGCTGCTATATGTTTAAATTTTATGGCGTTTACTCTCCAAAACGCCGCTACAGAACAGTTTTGCTGTAGTGTATACTATATATAATAGATAATACCATGATTTGATATACTTTTATGGCTTATATCATAAATAAATACTTAGATTAAATCATTTTTCATCTAAGTACTTAAAATATATCATCTTTTTTATTTAGGTATTTAAAATATTTTTTTAATCACTGCTACAGTCGACTTTTAAGAACCTAAATGAAAAAAATGGTACACTCTATGTACTTAAATTAAAAAAAATGATAAAAATGTTAAATAGTTATTTTGATAAAAAAATATTTTACATATTTGAATAAAAATAATAATATATTTTAAATATTTATTTGTAATATGAAACTATTTTTATTTGCTGGCCTTATTAACTTTGTTGGGTTGTTGTATCTAAACACTACCAGTCTACCTCACCGTCAAGGTCAGGAAGAAACCCGAATCAAAGTCAATTCTAACTACTGGAATTTAATTTTATCTATATAAAATCAAATTAAATTGTTTTTATCAAGGCTTGAATGGCTTGAAAATTGAAGGCCTCTACTTAGTACTTATGCTTGAAAATTAAGATGGGAAATAAATTTCAAAAGTGATTGGAAAAATTTTCAACTTGCAAGGTTATACGTTTATGAAAATTAATTTTATGTTTAACATTACTTTGAAAAAAATATATATTTAGGTGCACGAATCAAGTGGCATCCATGGTAAAAGAATTGTTGTTATTCTTTAAGGACTCAGGTTTGAGCACCATACATGTCAGAGATGTGAGCATTTAATTACCTTGTATTTGCCCAAATTAATAAAAAAAAGGGTGTTTTTTAGGCTTAAATTTTTTTTTGGAGTCATAGATAATAGTACTAAATAAATATTTTTTCTTCAAAAATGCATTTGATGACTCTTCATTACGTTCTCAATGAAAACTAGTCAAAAGTATTCCCGGCAAGAGCTCATATTGTTTATATAAAAGTTTGTTATCATCTTTAGTCGTCATGGACGTCAACATGGTTTGAACTAAAGGCTTGTAATCTATGAACCCTAAACCCTTGGGGTTCTAACATGACAGAATACGTATGGTACATGCAACATGATAAAAATATATTAACACCGATAATGTCAAAACGTGGTCAGGCTCGTTTGAACGTGTAAATATGTTACCGGAATTAAGAAAAACATAGAAAAAAGACATTGGTGGCATAAAGTGAGGCAAGTAAATCTGTATAAGATGCTGTGGTTGAATAATTTGGGTATGATGATTGAGGGTTGAGGCATTAGAGTTTGAGCTATTTGAATCTTAATGATTTTTAAGACTAAATTTTTGGAAAGTATTGACTTTAAATTAGTATATAGTTGATTTTTTATTTTAATTATCATGCCGTACCATACCTGTTTCTTAATTTTTCTAAAACTTTCTGTGGTTGATTGGCTGTGTCTTGTTGGAATGTAGTTTTTGTTCTTGTTGTGTTTCCTAGCTTGTAAATAATCATATCTTTTGTTGTTTGTGATTGTCATGCCATGCATATACCATAAAGAACTGAGAGAAGAACTGGCAAGGGCACTAATGGAAGTGAAAGATTGACAACATTGTTGAGGGGACGACAGAGGGTTCACTTGAGACATTCAATGACCTTGTGAAGGAGATGACGTCAAAGCGGCAAGATATAAAGGCCTTTGCTTTAAAGACTGAGGCCATGGTATTTCACTCTTGCTCATTTTATTCTCGTCTTTATATACGTGCATGTCCATTTCTGCTCTTTCGGTCATTTATGTGATTTACTTCATTGATAATGGGATAACTGAACTGTGGCTCAATACTGCCAGCCAAATGTTTTACAGAATTTATATTGTTATTGTTTTCTTCTTCTTTTTCATTTTCAGTTGATGTGAATCAAAGCTAGGCTTAATTAATTTAGAATTTGTAAGAATGAACACGACTGAAGTATCCTTTGGTACTACCAACATGTTTATTATTATGATTTATGAAGCGTGGTATCAGGAAATTCTGTGTATAAATAATGTTAAACTTACCCCCCCAATATATTTTAAACAAACACTTCAACATTCCTTTAATATATATAACTTACAATATATGTTAAACTTACACCCGAATGCATGCCTGGTTTGCGAAGAATTCACCTAATTCGGCCGTAGTTGAAGTTAAGGGATTACATCAATATGATTGGTCTCAGATGGTGAATGTTGGGGTTAAGCAGATGTTGGAAATACATCAATTGATTTGCAGTCATTACTACAATAATCTGAAAGAAGAAGACTTTGAACATGGGGGAGGGCGTCGAAAAGTTTTTGAGGCTTTAAACCCTGGCTACCTGTCCCTTATGAATCATCTCCGGATTTATATCCCTGAAGTAATAACCCAAATTCTGCATTGAATTTTCTGTCAAGTGATCTGTTCTAAACCTTAAAATTCTGTTGCCATTGATTTTTTCTCAACAGCTGTTTCCGGAACTCGACAAGATAGTATTCTTGGATGATGATGTTGTAGTACAGCATGACATTTCATCTTTGTCGACATTGGATCTCAACGGGAAAGCCATTGGTGCCGTTGTCGATTCATGGTGTGGGGACAACTGCTGTCCAGGAAGGAAATACAAGGACTACTTGAATTTTTCGCACCCGATGATTTCATCCAACCTCGACCAAGATCGTTGTGCTTGGCTCTCCGGTATGAATGTCTTTGACCTCGAAGCTTGGAGGAGGACCAACATCACACCTTCTTATCATAAATGACTGAAGCTTTTAAGTAAGTAAACTGTCTGCTGCTGGCTGATTAATGTTCTTTTTCTGTCCATTTAATTGCTCGAACCGAATATCATCCGTTTCTTACAGAGCCTCAATTCAGGGTTCAGTCTATGGCAATCGGGAGTGCTTCCGCCAAACTTACTTGCTTTCGAGGGACATGTGCATCCTATCGATCCTTTATGACAAGTCGCCGGATTAGTCTACCGTTCATCATCTGCTCAAGGACAGATATCGAGGCTGCTGCTGTTTTACATTTCACTGGCCCAGACATTCCACGAGTTTACTTCCATCATCGAGCGAGGTGTCATAACAATTTTTTTTAAACAATTAAGTTTAAAAAATAATTCTGACTTGAATTTGAAAAATTGGCGATTTTAAATTAATTTGAATTAAATTGAATAGGAGTCGTCATCGACCTTTAGGTTAGATAGGCCGAATACCTAAAAAGGTCTTTTAAAACAATTTTAAGAAAAATAATTTTTTAGACAAATCGGTCTATGTTATTAAAGATTCATTTTTTAGATCCCGGAGTCGATTACACGTGGAGAAGGATAAGCATCCCTACAAACGCCCAAAATTAGTACATAGTCGCTTTCATATTGTCGTAAATGGTGGAAATTGTGAATCGAATACATAGTTAGAATGTGATTCTTTTATTAAAGTTTAATTAATTTGCTTCGAATTATTTATTAGGGGAAATTCTTTAACTTGAAAAGAAATCTCGAAATTAACAATCCTCCATTGGGAAAGTTGTCTCGCCTATTTCTTATCTGTAAAAGAATATTCCCTCCTCATTGTTGCCAAAGATTACAAATCGAACGAAAATTATTGGTAATTTTATAAACAACATGACATGCCATTTTAAGAAACAAACATTGCCATTGAACTAAACTAAAAGAATGAATAAAAAAATAAATTTGATCAATTTCAAGTTTACTTATCGTTCGAATGTCTTATCGAATCGTACTACTTCGTCCAAGCAGTGCTTTCCACGCTCATTCTACAAATAAAGTTTTTGAAAAATGTTCGAATAACATATCGATAGATAAAGAAATATGAGGGGAATAAATGCTATTTTAATATATATATATATATATAATAAAATATATACAACAAATAGAGATAATAATATTTTATTTAATATAATCTATAAAACATGATGTATACAATATATGCGCATAAAGGACTAGAATAAAAATAAAACAATAGTAAAAATCATAATGCAAACATCAAAAACTAGGTTCACTTGATGATTCAAAGGACCACAATAACAGTAACCAATATTTGAGGAACCATACAACAATACCAAACAAATACAGGATATGATCAAACATTATTCAACAATATATATGCTGGAAACGTAAATATCCCATAAATAATATTAAAGACTAAAATAAACTAAACAATAAATATGAAAGGACAAAATATAATTATACCAAAATACATCTATATGAAATAGTGACTAAATCAACAGATTTGTAAACCTTAAGGTCATATTTAAAAGTTGGCAAACGTGGCATAATATAAAAATCAGTGACTTAAATGCAAACATTGAAAAATAGAGGCTCCAAACAAAATATGTAAAGCTTCATTCCATGGCAAAATAGCGAGCTTACAAGGACGAAAGGACCAAATCTGCTAATATACCAAGCATGAAAACACGCTGAACCCCCCTTTTAGACGATGTCATATTGAAGAGCTCATATAAGCTCATTTATGGTTTCAAAACTCTCACCCTTTTCATTTCTCTTATCCTTTGTCTCTGTCATTCTAAGAATGGCAGAGAATCCTCCTAAGCCTCGTCAAAAAAGGAAAGTTGAGGCTCCTCGGCCGCCACATATCAGTGGCCACAGAGGCAAACTAACTCCTAAAGACCTCCTGATATTTCCTCCTCCTTACTTCCCCTAAAAACCTGACCCTTCAAAAACTCAAAACTCTAAAAACTTTTTTATAAAAACCCTAAAGATTAGAAATCTTTACCTCCAATCATGGCTCTCCTGGTCTCCGATAAAGCCGAACAGTCTTAGACCTTGCTAATAGGTAAACTTTCCTCCCTTTCTCCATTTTTTTCGAAGTTGTCTCTTTTTTATGTTCGAATCACTCTTTCTTTCTCTTCTCTCTCTTTTTTTTCTCCATTCCCCCTCTCCTCTGAGAAACTCTCTATTTTTTTAAAGAAATCCCTTCTCCCCTTTTCAATGCATGTTGGATATGATGAAATAATTCTCCTCGGGATTTTAGTTTGATTTGTTCTCATATTTTATTGGTTTTTTTTACTTTGAGTTGATTTTTGACTGACTTGGTGGTTGACTAATGGAATTTATGTCACTGTTTGGTACAGATTACTGACGGTGACAGCATAAGAGTTGAAGATTTGGGCGCATGCATCTCACGCGTGAAAGATTGGACGTGCATGTTGGATATGATGAAATAATTCTCCTCGGGATTTTAGTTTGATTTGTTCTCATATTTTATTGGTTTTTTTTACTTGAGTGATTTTTGACTGACTTGGTGGTTGACTAATGGAATTTATGTCACTGTTTGGTACAGATTACTGACGGTGACAGCATAAGAGTTGAAGATTTGGGCGCATGCATCTCACGCGTGAAAGATTGGACGGTCCACGTCGACTAGCGGCGATAGTTGGTTGATATTTAGGGTTAAAACCCTAATCCTTAGGGAGATCTGGATCGTTGGATGGGTCCAGATCCAATGACTAGCATTGGAGGTGGTACTGGGCATAAGTGATGGAAACCCTAACGGGTATGGGTTGAGTATTAGGCTTGAACCGGGTCTGATGTAGTTTGGGTCCGAATTGGGCCTCTTGCTTGGGTCTGCTTGTATTTTGGGTTTGATTTGGGCCCGAATTTTGTAACCTGTAGATGAAAAAATAATATTAATAATAATAGTAATAATAACAATAATATAATGATAATAATTATTAGCAATGAACGATTAAAACCCAGGAAAAAAATGGGTGTCTACCGCTGCTCCTCTTTGCACATTTTTGTGTTAACAAGAATAGGGTAAAGATGATAAGAAAACAAGTTTTTGTCCAGTTCTCTCTTTGGCTTTAAAATTTGATAGTTTGTTGTAGATGACGTTGTTCCTTCTCATTGAGGAAGTCAGGTCAATCAGGGAATGATTTTGTTGTTGAAGATGACACTTTTCATCAACAATGAAGAGTTCTGATCGTTTTAAAGTAAATTTGGAGACAACACGGTTCCTACACGATGAAGAAATCTGGTTATCTAAGGGTGACGCTGCTCCTACGTGATGATGAGCTCTGGTCGGTGGATGATAATGTTCCTACATGATGAGGATGTATAGTCATCTTTAGTGATAATGTGGGAGACAACACGGTTCATACGTGATGAGGAAGTCTGGTTATCTAATGTTGACGCTACTCCTACGTGATGAGGAGATTTGGTCGATGGATGAAACTGTTCATACGTGATGAGGACGTCTGGCCATCTTTAGGGATAATTTGGGAGACAACATAGTTCCTACGTGATGAGGAAGTCGATTATCTAAGGTTGACGCTGCTCTTACGTGATGAGGAGATCTGGTCGGTGGATGACATTCTTCTTACGTGATGAGGAAGTCTAGCCATCTTTAGGGATAATTAGAGATAACAAGTTTCCTATGTGATGAGAAAGTATGGTTATCCAAGGTTGACGATGCTCCTACTTGATAAGGAGATCTGGTCGGTGGATGACACTATTCCTACGTGATGAGGACTTCTGGCCATATTTAGGGATAATTTGTTTCAATAAAATAAGTCTCAAGTGAGACAAAATTTGTTTCAAGGGAAACAATCTCAGAGGTTTCCGTTTCAAGAGAAACTGTCTCAAGAGAGACAAAATTTTGTTTCAAGATAAACTGTCTCAAGCGAGACAAAATTTGTTTTTAAGGAAAAACATTCTCAAGTGAGATAAATTTTATTTTAGGTGCAAAATTTTCAAAATTGGTGGAAAATTGTCTCAAGAGAGACAAAATTTGTTTCGACAGGAACAAGCACAAGGATTTGCGTTTCAAGAGAGACAAAGTTTGTTTTGAAAGAAACAATCTCAAGTGAGATTAATTTTGTTTCAAAAATTTCAAAATTTACAGAAGATTGTCTTAAGCGAGACGAAATTTTTTTTGTGAAAAACATTCTTGAAGGCTTATAGACTGTCCGCTCCTGCATGTTGAGGAATGTTTCCATTAGAACATCTAATTATTCACTTCAGGATGTCAAACCTGTGGATGACATTATTCCTTCGTGTTGAGGACTTCTAGTCATCACCGAACTTTTATTTCCTGTAAGATCAATATAAATGATGCATTTATGAATTACTATCTTGGATGTTATGATGAAGTAGATTTCATGTATTTGACTTGATTCTTATTTTGATAAAAATGACCTTTTTGAATTTGTTATTGTGAGAGGAAAAAATGATATTGAGAAAGGAAAAATTAGATGGTGTCCTCATGAGAGAATAAAAATGGCCTTTGAGAAAAAATGACATAAGGATTTTAGGAAAAACAATCTTAAGAAAGACTAGATTTATGTTTTTAGAAAAACAATCTTGAAAAATATGAAATTAGTTTTATAAAAATATCCTTATGAGAAGGAAAAATCTTTTTTATTGCAATGTGATGATGAATGTATGATGCAAATATGCACATTTCATGTAAAATGTATGTATATGCTGATGCATATTTTTTTATTCAATGGTCAGGCACGAATGTTGGAGCACTCTTCATTCTATCCCTGATTCGGTTGTCTTCACTCTTTATTTTCATCAGCATGCATCCTGGCAAATCTTGACTTGTGATAATTTCTTCTTGCCCCAATAAATTTTTCCCTTGATGAATTTGGCTTCCTTTGTCTGGATTTGTATAGAAATCCAATAGAGCTTCCTCATGATACCATCATCATCACTGCCAGATGGTTTTGAAAAGAGAATCTATTATTCGAAGCTTTGGAGATAGTGCACGCACTGCTGCCCTGTAGCAGAAAATCAAAGACCAATACTTGAAGCTGGCTACCACAATAATTAATGGAATATCAAACTGCCCCGGAGAACAATGAGGCACATCTATTCTAAGGATCATAGTTGGACCCTTAGAAACAATTGGAATTGAATGTATTTTCTCAATTGCTAAATTGAATTCAGTCCTCCAAGCTTCGCATGGATTCTTAGAAGTAAATTTGTAAGGCAGTGATCATTGATCCTAGTTGGAGCCATATACTGCGTGACTTTGCCAAACTTGAAAAGACTCATAGAGATCATAATTTTCTTATCAAGTAAAACACCAAGGAAGAACTGTTGAGTTCGAGGAAGTTTGGATGTCCTCAAACATTTGGCAACTTATTCATCCTTTTTGTGGCTTATGTCTAGATTTTTAACCAGGGAAGCCATCGCATGGTGTTCATAGATTTTTGTATAGTGTTGTAAGGGAACCAAAGAAAATAGCTCAGTAGGAATATAAGTGGGATGCTTTGGCTTGCCAATATTAATGCTTGGGCGATCACCAGAATAATGCAACTGTATGTTGTGATGACAAAACAACCTTATATAGTAAGCTCCACTGTCTCTACTTCACCATTTTCATTCTTCTCATATTTTTCTAACTCGTTGATGTCTGTTCAATTCAATGATGTTGTACTCTTGGATGATAAGATCCTCCAAAAATGTTGTAACATTCATCATTTCTTGCTTTAACACTGATTCTAAGTATGAGCTTTATGTTTGAGAGCCACATGTCAACTATCAAGATCTACACCAGAGAGATTGTCTTGTTTGAAAATGTTTTCCTTCTTCTTTTATTTTCAAAAAATTGAAAAAAATATCAATTAAAAGAATTTTGAAAAATGTTTAATTAAAAATTTTTAAAAAAATGCCCCTTTCTAGGTTTCACAATTGAAACAAATCATAAAACAAGAATTCATTGGATATCAAAGAATTAATTACACTTTTAATCCTTCAACAAATTATAGCTATTTGACAAGTGTCAAGATTAATACTATCTTTGAGGTAGGGTTAAGTAAGGAAAGGATAAAATGTCTCGGGTTGTTATCTTTGATCAAAGGCTGGCATTCTCATTTCTTTGATGTTCACTGATCTAATGGAATAGCTTCTATG
Organism: Hibiscus syriacus; assembly: GCF_006381635.1. Lineage (NCBI taxonomy): Eukaryota > Viridiplantae > Streptophyta > Magnoliopsida > Malvales > Malvaceae > Hibiscus > Hibiscus syriacus. Next base: position 2,646,893 of record NW_024063276.1, on the reverse strand, counting down.
CTCATCTACTGGAATTATTCTCCGGTTATCAGCTCTCCTGAGCACATTGAGGTTGTGTGATTCCTTATTAAGGGATTTGTGAGATCGCCTCCTATACAATAGTTGAACAATCTTCAAATTCGAGCCGCCTTTTCACATTTTCAACTTGAATCCTCCTTTGGTTTCAAGACGTTCAAAATTTACGTCTTGAACCCCCTTCATCATTTTTATCTATCATGCATTAAGGATTTTATAAAACCTTTTTGTAAATAAAAGAATAATCCTGATGGGCGGGATGAAATCTAAAGATAGTCTCTTCTGTTTAGAAATCTATGTATGATTAGAAGGGACTTTTAAGGCACTTAATGTAGGCAATAGTTCACGGTTATGAAGTAAATGGATAAATAGGCCCAAACAAGTGGTTAAGGGTAATTGAACCAATGATCAATTCATTCTGATGCCTTCAATCTCGTCTTGCTCGATTTGAGTCCGCTCGTATGTCTTTTATTTTCCCTTGATGTTCCATGATCTTCTGGTGAATTGATTATGGATCTTTGAACAAATTGTAATTGCTCAATCTTGTGGTTTGAGGCTCGATGTGACATTTGAATTGAGGGACGCTTCTTGTAATTAATGCATGATAAAATTATTTCGAATTAATTCCTTTTTTCTTCCTGCTTCTAGCATGTCTCAATTATTCAGGCTCATCTTCAGAAAATTGATTTGATATGCTCTACATTATTATTTTTTCTTGTAGAAAGGTTCACGTTCAAGGGAACATTTTGTACTCAATGCCTTCATGTAACAACCGGGAAAAATGAGAAAAAATATTTATATTGGTAAAATTTGGTGAAATTTGGGGATTAAATTAAAAGCTTTCAAAACTTGTAGGCCATTTTAGAAGTAAAATAAATTCAGGGACCAAGCCCTGAATTTACCCAAAGAGTGTCGGCATGTTTGGTTTTATAAACGTGTTTTCTGATTTTGAAATCAGAAAACACAGAAGCAATTACTCAAATTTCCTTCTCCAATACCCTTCTTTCAAGCCCGATTCTGACACCGTCTGACCTCTGATCGTTAAATTAAAATCACCATCGTGTTCGTCTTCGACCCGTGAACAAAACTCAGTAAATCAATTGTAGCGAAACGCTGTCAAACGTCAAGAATTTTGGTTTAAAGTCTCGACGTTTTTTTTAGTACCACCTCCGGGAAAATCTTAAATTCATCACCGGTCATTTCTCCGTTTTCGACACCTCCCGCACCATCGTGTTCCTTGTGTCGTTCTGAGTCTACCGGTGCCCTCCTTGTCTCCGTAGATGGCAGCGCGTGGGGAGGTTCAAAATGGAGGTTGGGCATGTTTGACCAGCTTGACCGGTCCGACCCGACCGTTGACCCGACCCGACTTGTTAACCGACCCGACCCGAGTGCTAGTTTTGTAAATATTTTTAAAAGGGTGCCTAACACGTAATTAATTTTTATTAGGTGCTATTTTTGTAAATATTTTTAAAAGGCTGCCTAATCCATAATTAATATCTGTTAGGGTGCTATTTTTGTAAAAGTTGACTGTTGACTATTGAGCACCGTTGACCAGAACTTTGACCGGCGTTGATCGGCTAGTAAACGACCTTTGACTTTTTTCGGGTATACCTATCCTGACATTTTTCGACATCCCAAATCCGTTTTCGAAGTTCATTTCGCCAAATTCGAACATGAAAACCTCCAAATTGTCAGTCAAACCCATTAACTTTGACTTTGACCAAAAATTCAAATTTTTGAAAGGTCATATCTTATTTTTTTCGACGTCCTGATTCTGATTCCGGAATCTTTTTTGTCAAATTCAGACTCGAAAGCCTCCAAATTGATAGTCAAACCCGAAAAATGCATATGTATCTAAGAGTTTTAGCTTTGAATGATTAAGTAAGACTTGTGATTGATAAATTATTATTGTTTGAAGGTACAAGAGACTCTCCTGATCACTCGACAGCTCAACCTAGCTCCTCTAGATCAGTTAAACCGCGTGGGCCAATATTCACCCGTATGACCCGTAAATCTTATGATTTCAGAAATTAATTATGTTAACCACTAGTAAGATAGTGCTATTATGAATTAGGTTTGAAATCTGTAGTAGAGCGTGGCGAGGCCAATACGCAATAGATCTACAGTTTGACCGTATTATCATGGTGTGTTCCCTATGTACTATTTGATGGTTTTAATTGGTTTGATAAATATATACGTTTACATATATATATATATATATATATATATATATATATATATATATATATATATATATATATATACATATTTCACTTGAATTTTATGATTCAATGGATGATGGTTCATGAACTATGATGGAACTTTATATATGATATTTGAATAATGGGTTTTAATGGACGGTATTAATTTACAGGATAGGGATCATGGAAATTTTTACTTGTTATTTGAAATATGTTATGGGGATATTATATGGGTAGGCTGGAGTATGAAGGTACAACTCTGATCAAGATGGTAAATCCTTCCGAACCTAAGGCAGCATTTAGGTAGGCTTTCGGGCCCTAAGATGTTCCCTTAGGTTGGGCCCCTTATACTAATGGGTATAAGGTTACCCCATGGACACAGTTCTGAGAACTGCATATGGTGTACGGGATGAGGGTATATTATATGATTTAATATTTTATGCTTTATTAGGATTTCCATGATACTTGAGGATTATAATTGATGGTTTTTTATATGATTTTTTTACTGAAATAATGGGACACACCGAGTCTAGCTCACTTTTCAAAATGTTTTTCCCCTTTCAGATACTGTTGGTTAGATACTCGGATCAAGCACTTGGAGGATAAATATATCTCTTGAAGAACATCTGATTGTAATGTTTTTATCTTTCAAGTTGACTTTATTTTAGTAACATTGACCTTTATTTTAAAGTATTTATTTTAGTGATGACTATTGCTTTCTCTACTCATATTTGGTTTATGGAGATCTAAAATTTTACGTCGTGTTTTAAATTAATTTTTTAACTTTTGTTTTTCATTTGTGTTTTGAGTTATTATTGTATAAATTATTATATTTTATAATGTTATTTGAAATATGATTTTAATTATCGAATAACGTTTTAGAAACATGCCTTTAAGAATCATGAATGTGATCCGCTAGACTTAGTCGAAATGCATAGGTTGGGTCTAGGGGGTTACATTTAATTTGTATCAGAGCTTTTGGTTTTTAAACCTCGGACTGTGTATGAGTCCAAATTGAAAATACGATTTTGAAATGTTTTACAAAACAAGTTAATAAGGCCAAGTCACAAAGTTTACAGTTTTAATTGTGTTCGAGACTCCAAGTGCTTATCTAACCCTAGGTTTTATCTTCTGTAGTAAACTTGAGATCCACCAAAATGAGTGCTAGACGTGGACGTCGAACTAGCCATGGGCGAGGTCGAGTGTCTAGATTTGCAGATCCGATCGATGAGATACGTATAGATCCCCCACCTCCGATAGATGATCCTGCTCCTGCAACCCCAACGAATATACCTACTGTTGCTGGTATTGACATTACTACTCTGATTGAAGGAGCGACCGATATTGATCCCGAGTTTACCAGAGTTGCATTAGATGAGAATTTTGGTAGACAATTTCTGTAGTTGATACAGGGAGTGGTTAGAGCTGATGGTGTAGTATCTGAGGTGCTTATTTCTCATACCCTGATTACTAATGGAGTCAGAACTTTTGAGGGACAAATTGGTGGAGGTCCTACTGAAGTGGAAGATTGGCTCCAAGATATTGAAAGACGCATGGATCAGTTGAGTTTGGACCCAACTAAGAGATATCTGGGTGCAGTAGCAATGTTAGATAGCAATGCCCACACCTAGTGGGATTCAGTGGTCAGTAGTGTTCCAGCTGATCGTCTGACTTGGGATTTCTTTAGAGGAGTTCGATTTAATTCTTGGGATGGATTGGTTGAATAAACACAAGGTAAATCTAGATTGTGAGTACGAGAGTGCTACTCTGAAGACTTTTGATGGTCGGATTGTGGTGTTAATTAGTGAACATCGCGGCTATCTCTCCAATATAGTTTTAACTATGGAAATTGATGGTATGGTCCGAAAGGGATATGAGACTTTCATTGCTTGTATTTTGAACACTAAAGGTTCCTTGTCCACAATCGAGAAGATTCGTACAGTTAGCGAGTTTCCTGATGTCTTTCTGGAGGAGTTGTCTGGGTTACCTCCTGATAGAGAGGTAGAGTTCGAGATTGAGACTTATCCAGGATCTGTACCTATTTTTATGGCACCTTATCGCATGGCTCCAAAGAAACTTAAGGAGTTGAAGGTCCAATTGCAAGAATTATTTGATCGAGGATTTATTAGGCATAGTACCTTACCCTGGGGAGCTCCAGTTCTGTTCGTGAAAAAGAAGGATAGGTCCCTAAGGCTATGTATCGATTATCGGAAGTTGAACAAGATGACGATTAAGAATAAGTACCCACTACCGAGGATTGACGACTTATTTGATCAATTACGAGGAGCTAATGTATTCTCTAAGATTGATCTTCGTTCGGGGTATTATCAATTGAAAGTTAAAAGGTCCGATGTAGCAAAAACGGCCATTCGCACTAGATATGGTTGTTATGAATTCTTAGTAATGCCTTTTGGTTTGACGGACGCTCCCGCAACTTTCATGGATTTGATGAATCGTGTGTTCCGGCCATATTTGGATCAATTTATGGTTGTCTTCATTGATGATATTCTTATCTATTCTCGTACTGAGGCAGAGCATGACGAGCATTTGAAGATCATTCTGCAGACCTTGAGAGAGAATCGTCTATACGCCAAATTAAGCAAGTGTGAGTTTTGGCTTCATGAAGTGTCGTTTCTGGGGCATATTATTTCTGCGCAAGGTATTCAGGTCAATCCAAGCAAGATCGAGTCTTTGTAAATTGAAAATGACCCAAGAACGTCTCTGAGATCCGCAGTTTCTTGGGCCTGGCTGGATATTATCGACGTTTTGTCGAGGGATTCTCGATCATTGCTGCTCATTTGACAAAGCTATTAAGAAAGAACGTGTCGTTTGACTGGGGCGATGCACAACAGGATAGTTTTGAGAAATTAAAGTCAGTTTTGACTCAAGCACCAGTGTTGATTCAACCTGACTCTGGAAAAGATTTTACAGTGTATAGTGATGTTTCACACTCAAGGCTTGGTTGTGTTTTAATGCAGGATGGTAAGGTAGTGGCTTATGCATCTCTTCAACTGCGACCGTATGAGTATAACTATCTGACCCATGATTTGGAGTTAGCTGCAGTAATATTCGTCTTGAAGATCTGGAGACAATATCTTTATGGAGAGAAGTGTTATATTTTTACGGATCATAAGAGCTTAAAGTATCTTTTGACTCAAAATGAGCTTAATTTGAGACAGCGTCGCTGGTTAGAGCTTCTAAAGGATTATGATTGCGTGATTGATTATCACCCTGGTAAAGCTAACATTGTAGCGGATGCTTTGAGTCGAAAGGCGATAACAGAGTTAAGGTCTTTAATGGCTAGGATGAATTTATATGATGATGGCACTTTGTTAGCGGAATTGCAAGTTAAGCCGGCCTTGGTTGATGAGATCAAAAATAAGAAACCTCTTGATAACTCCTTGCTTCCTATTTTTGAGCAAGTGGAGCAGGGGATAATCTCAGATTATACCCTTAATCAGGATGAAGTTTTATGCTTTAAGGGTCAATATTGTGTGTCGGATGATGCTGAGTTGAGGTAGATTATTCTTAATGAGGCTCATAGTAGCCCATATGCTATGCACCCCAGTGGAGATAAGATGTACCGGAATTAGAGAGAGAGGTATCATTGGGTCGGCATGAAGAATGACATCTCAGATTTTGTGGCTAGGTGTTTGACTTGTCAGTAAGTTAAGGCAGAACATACACATCCATCAGGTTTGTTACAACCTATCAAGATCCCTAAATAGAAATGGGAGCGTATTACTATGGGTTTTGTTACTGGCCTACCTATGACTCATTCGAAAAAGGATTCAGTTTGGGTGATTGTTGAAAGACTTACAAAGTCAACTCACTTCATTCTTGTGCAGGTAAATTATACTTTGGACAAGCTGGCGAGATTGTATATTTCAGAGATTGTCAGATTGCACGGTGTTCCATTGTCTATTATTTTTGATCGAGATCTAAGATTTACTTCGAGATTTTGGAAGGCGCTACATACGGATTTGGGAATGAGATTGAATTATAGTACATCCTTCCACCCACAAACTGATGGTCAATATGAGAGAGTGATTCAGATTTTGGAGGATATGTTGTGGGGTTGCGTAATTGATTTTTTTGGTAGCTGGGAGAACTTTTTGCCGTCGGCTGATTTTGCTTACTATAACAGTTACTAGACCAGTATGCGTATATCACCCTACGAAGCACACTATGGGCGTAGATGTCACACCCCAATTTATTGGACTGAGTTGCGTGATAGGAAGACTTTGGGACCCGAGTTAGTGCGAGAGATGGAGACACAATCAGAGTGATCCGTGACCGTCTGAAAAAGCCATTTGATAGGAAGAAGTCTTATGCATATCAGAGGAGGAAAGATATACAGTTTGAGGTTAGAGATTAGGTCTTTTTAAATGTATCACCGTGGAAGATAGTATTAAGATTTGGACGTAAGGGTAAATTGAGTCCAAGATTTATTGGACCATTTCGTATCTTGAAGAGGGTAGGACCTGTTGCATATCAGCTTGAGTTGTCTTCCCAGCTCAGTCGTATTCATGATGTCTTTTATGTATCCATGTTGAGGCGATACTGTCCAGATCCAGGTCACATTATTCAAGTTAAGGAGGTAGAGCTTAGACCTAATTTGTCATATGAGGAGGAGCCCATTCAGATCTTAGAAAGAGATGAGCGAGTTCTTCGGAATAGGCGTATCCCAATGGTAAAAGTTTAACGGAGTAACCCAGGCCCCTCTGAAGCTACTTGGGAGACATTGGAGTAAATGGAGGTGTCAATTTCCTTAACTATTCTCATAAGGTAAATTTCGAGGACGAAATTTCTTGTTAAGGGGGAGAATTGTAACAATTGGAAAAACGAGAAAAAATATTTATATTGGTAAAATTTGGTGAAATTCGGGGATTAAATTAAAAGTTTTCAAAATTTGTAGGTCATTTTAGAAGTAAAAGAAATTCAGGGACCAAGACCTGTATTTACCCAAGGGGTATCGGCAGGTTTGGTTTTATAAACGTGTTTTCTAATTTTGAAATCAGAAAACACAGAAGCAATTACTCAAATTTCCTTCTCGAGCACCCTTCTTTCAAGCTCGATTCCTACGCCGTCCGACCTCCAATCGTCAAATTGAAATCACCATCGTGTTTGTCTTCGACCCGTGAACAAAACTCAGTAAATCAATTGTAGCGAAATACTGTCAAACGTCGTGAATTTCGGTTTAAAGTCTCGACGTTTTTTTTAGCACCACCGCCAGAAAAATCTTAAATTCATCGCACGTCATTGCTCCGTTTTCGATACCTCCAGCACCATCGTGCTCCTTGTGTTCTTCTGAGTCTATCGGTGTCCTCCTTGTCTCCGTATACGACGGCGTGTGAGGGAGGTGAATCAGTCAAAGTTTTAGCCTAGTTGAAATCGAGCTCTCCACTGTTCAAAATGTTGAACCGAGCTTGGTAAGTGACTCAAAATCGCTTAAAATAATTTTAGGAAAATTTTCGGGAATTTTTAGGAAACTGGAGGAGGCTTCACGTGCCCCCACACATAACTTCTGCGCGTGGGGAGGTTCAAAATGGAGGTTGGGCATGTTTGACCGGCTTGATTGGTCTAAATCGGTCCGACCGTTGACCCGACATGACCCGAGTGCTAGTTTTGTAAATATTTTTAAAAGGGTGCCTAATACGTAATTAATTTCTGTTAGGTTCTAGTTTTGTAAATATTTTTAAAAGGCTGCCTAATACGTAATTAATTTATGTTAGGGTGATATTTTTGTAAAAGTTGACTGTTGACTGTTGAGCACCGTTCACCAGAACTTTGACCGGCGTTGACCGGCTAGTAAACGACCGTTGACTTTTTCCGGGTATACCTATCCTGACATTTTTCGACGTCCCGAATCCGTTTCTGAGGTTCGTTTCGCCAAATTTGAATCTGAAAGCCTCTAAATCGTTAGTCAAACCCGTTGACTTTGACTTTGACCAAAAATTCAAATTTTCGAAAAGTCATATCTTATGTTTTTCTACATCCTGATTCCGATTCCGCAATCCGTTGTGTCAAATTCAGACACGAAAGCCTCCAAATTGATAGTCAAACCCGAAAATGCATATGTATCTAAGAGTTTTAGCTTTGAATGATTGAGTAAGACTTGGGACTGATAAATTATTATTGTTTGAAGGAACAAGAGACTCTCCTGATCGCTTGACAGCTCGACCTAGCTCCTCTAGATCAGTTAAACTGCGTGTGCCATTATTCACCCGTATGATTTGTAAATCTTATGATTTCTGAAATTAATTATGTTAACCACTAGTAATATAGTGTTATTATGAATTAGGTTCGAAATCTGTAGCAGAGCGTGGCGAGGCCAGTACACAATAGATTTACAGTTTGACCCTATTATCAAGGTGTGTTCCCTATATACTATTTGATGGTTTTAACTGGTTTGATAAATATATATGTCTACATATATACATATATATATATATATATGTATATATATATGTATATATATATGTATGTATATATATAGATATATATGTATATATATATGCATATATATATATACATATATATATATACATATATATATACATATATGTATATATATAGACATATATATACATATACATGTGTATATATATGTATATATGTATATATATATGCATATATATATATATATATATATATATATATATATATATATATACATATATGTATATATATGTATATATATATATATATGTATATATATACATACACATATATATATATATATATATACATACATATTTCACTGGAATTTTATGATTCAATGGATGATGGTTCATGAACTATTATCGAACTTTATATATGATATTTGAATAATTGGTTTTAGTGGACGATATTAATTTAACGGATAGGGATCATGAAAATCTTTACTTGTTATTTGAAATATGTTATGGGGATATTATCTAGGTAGGCTGGAGTATGGAGGTACAACTCTGATCAAGCTGGTAAATCTTTATGGACCTAATGCGGCATTTAGGTAGGCTTTTGGGCCCCAAGATGTTCCCTTAGATTGGCCCCTTATACTAATGGGAATAAGGTTGCCCCATAGAAGCAGTTCTGAGAACTGCATATGGTATACAGGTGGAGGGTATATTATATGATTTAATATTTTATGCTTTATCAGGATTTCCATGATACTTGACAGGAATATAATTGATGGTTTTTCATATGATGTTTTTATTGAAATAATGGGACACACTGAGCCTAGCTCACTTTTCAAAATGTTTTTCCCCTTTCAGATACTGTTGGTTAGATACTCAAATCAAGCACTTGGAGGATCAACATATCTCTTGAAGTACATCTGATTGTAATGTTTTTATCTTTCAAGTTGACTTTATTTTAGTAACATGGACCTTTATTTTAAAGTATTTATTTTAGTGATGACTATTGCTTTCGCTACTCATATTTGGTTTATGGAGATCTAAATTTTACGTCATGTTTTAAATTAATTTTTTCAACCTTTTTATTTTTTTTTTCATTTGTGTTTTGAGTTATTATTGCATAAATTATTATATTTTATAATGTCATTTGAAATATGATTTTAATTATCGAATAACGTTTTAGAAACATGTCTTTAAGAATCATGAATGTGATCCGCTAGACTTCGTCGAAACGCATAGGCTGGGTCTAGGGGGTTACACTTCAGGTTTTATTGGTATGACTTTTTTGTGTATCAAAAAAGATAAATGCAATGTTTCAAAGTTTCAAAGTGATGTAATGTCAAAATTTGGTTCTTTAATAGTGACCATGAATTATTTCGGGCAAAGAATTAGAAGGTTTTATTTTTGGCTTTGGATGATATAAGAAAGGTCTAATCTTGCCATATATAAAAAATCTATAATTTTTGAAGAATTAAGAGAATATGTAATTCATTCGATATTTGAAGAACTACAAGATTAAAACTCGTTCAATTATTCAACCTTAGAAGGTAGAATAAATTCAATCATTAAAAGATTTAAAAAATATTTAAGAAAATATTAAAGACATAACAAAAAAAAAGTTCAAACAAAATAATGCTCTTAATGCAAGTGTAGGAAAGGTACATGGTAGACGCAAAGATCTATTCTTGATTAGCATTTGAATGCCTCGTCATTCATTTGAATGTCCATGCACCTGAATCAATTAGATTCTGGACCTTGCTTCAATGCCCCACAATTCTTAGTGGAATGTCCGGAGCTTCCTATATGATAGCTGCATATGGCGTCAACATCGTATCCCTCAGGATATGGGGACTCTTTTCTCTCTTTTTTTTTGACTGAACTAGAGTCACAAGATTCTTCTCAACCAGCGTTGGAAGTAATTCCCCATAGGTCATTGGGAATTGATCAAATTGACACTCTTTCTAGAATTCTCCTATAAGGCTCAGCCCAACGACCAGCTAAATAGGCTTCCACTGTACTGATTTCAGCTTCTTCTTTTAATTGTTCGAATCTTGTTTCTGTTCTTAATAAGGTGTCACGTTATAAGGACCACTTCATCGAATCCTCCAAAGATTAATTCCATGTTTTTATGAATGATGTATGTGAAAATGTGTAAATAAATGGAATGCAGGTGCAAAATGCAAAGATGCAAGTGCAGATGCAAAAATGTTGATCCCAACGATGAATATCATAGAATAATTTTCATCAGAGATAAAAGTCTTCACATTACAAGATAGTCCATTTTACAGACATGTTTTTGCTTAGATGTTAAGTCTGAAATGGGTCGGTGCTTCGTCGTGGATCTTCATTCTTGATGACTCCATTAATTCCCCAGTGGTGTTGAAGTCAGTGTGTCACTCCTTGATGACTAGCGATGAAATGATCGTAGATAAGACTCTATTGCTGGATCACTCCTCGGATCACTAGATCATCATTCCAGTCTCGAATATTGCACGATCTTCGAGCAAGTCTCCATCTTCTACTCTTTGAACTTCTTTTAGCCCTCGGTGCATGTATGTGTATGCGACTGCTAGATTGAAAACTTTTATCTCTCATTGTGAAAATTTTCACTTGAATATCTCCTTGCGGATCAACCTTTTCGTATTAAGTTATGTTGATGAAATACAATGCAAAAAGGATGACAAATGACACATAAAAAAGTAAGTTAGTGTGGGCAAGATAATCAATAAAATTAAAATATGCTATATAAAAATAAAAACAACACCTAACAATCATGATATCTACCCAAAATGATTATTTTCAAGAAATTTTTCTTAACCGCATGGTATCTAGTTCACATGCTTTTATTCAACAAAATTTAAAGCAAAAGGTTAGGGTTTAGAAACGCTCCTCCTTTGTGTACACTTATTTTGGGTACCTACTGACGGACAGAGGTTCGATATGACTATACCTAGGGTGACCGTTCTATGGTTCACTATATGCATGGTTCCAGCTCTATGAGGAAAGGGTACTCGAATTATCCTTGATGTCGGTGCCCCATTGGGCTACCAAACCCTCAATCCTAACCCATTATAGGTGTGAATGGATCGAGTTCAATTCGAGGGGATTCATATCCTTATACCCATACGAGGAATAAATCCCTACGAAGGTATAAGGCATATGTATCCCAAGAGTTATTTGCTAAAACTCATATGAAGAATAAATCCTTATGTCATGCAAATGCACATGATGTGTGTGAGAAGGAACATACAAACCTTTAACTCTAAAGGAAAAGAACTGAAAAAACTCTCAATAAAAACCTTGACAGATCTGAAAAAAATTAAAATGTTAGTAGTAAAAAAATAAAGAAATTAAAAACCTCAATAAATGGATCATAAGTTAACTATAGACTCGAACTTATAATTTCCACCAGTACGACAATGTGTAAGCGACTTATAATCTGACTCTCTAAAGTATCCCCATCGGAGTCTCCAACCTGGCATAACCATTTTTTAAAAAACAATTAAGTTTAAAAACCAATTATGTCTTGGATTTGAAAATTGGTGATTTTAAATTAATTTGAATTAAATTGAATAGGAGTCGCCATTGACCTTTAGGTTAGGTAGGTTGAATATCTAAAAACATCTTTTAAAAAAATTTAAGAAAATCATTTTTTAGACAAAAATCGGTATTCGTTATCAAAAATTCATTTTTTAGGATCCGGGAGTCGATTACGCGTGGGGAAGGATAAACACCCCCACATCACCCAAAATTGGTACTTAGTCGCTTACATGTTGTCGTAAATGGTGGAAATTGTGAATCGAATACATAGTTAGAATGTGATCCATTTATTAAAGTTTAATTAATTTGTTTCGAATTATTTATTAGGGAAAATTCTTTAACTTGAAAAGAAATCTTGAAATTAGCAATCCTTCATCGGGAAAGTTGTCTCGCCTATTTCTTATTTGTAAAAGAATATTCCCTCCTCGTTGTTGCCAAAGATTACAAATCGAACGAAAATTATTGGTAATTTCATAAACAACATGATATGCCATTTTAAGAAATAAACATTGCCATTAAACTAAAATAAAAGAATGAATAAAAAAATAAATTTGATCAATTTCAAGTTCACTTATCGTTCGAATGGCGTATCGGATCGCACAACTTTGACCAAGCAGTGCTTTCCACGCTCATTCTACAAATAAAGTTCTTGAAAATGTTCGAATAACATATCGATAGATAAAGAAATATGATGGAAATAAATGTTATTTTAATAAATATATATATATATATATATATATATATAAGATATATACAACAAATAGAGATAATAATATTTTATTTAATATAATATATAAAACATGATGTATACAATATATGCGTATAAAGGACTAGAATAAAAATAAAAAACATTAAAGATCATAATGAAAACATCAGAAAGTAGGTTCACTTGATGATTCAAAGGACCACAATAACATCAACCAAGATTTGAGGGACCGTACAGCAATACCAAACAAATACAGGCTATGATCAAACATTATTATACAATATATATGTTGGAAACGTAAATATCCCATAAATAATATTAAGGACTAAAATAAACTAAACAATAAATATGAAAGGACTAAATATAATTATACCAAAACATATCTATATGAAATACTGACTATATCAAGAGATTTGTAAACCTTAAGATCATATTTAAAAGTTGGCAAAAGTGGAATAATATAAAAATTAGTGACTTAAATGAAAACATTGAAAAATAGAGGCTCGAAACAAAATATGTAAAGCTTCATTCCATGGAAAATAGCAAGATTACAAGGACGAAAGGACCAAATCTTCTAATATCCCAAGCATGAAAACACGTTAAACTACCTTTTTAGACAACGTAGTATTGAAAAGCTCGTATAAGCTTATTTAGGGTTTTAAAACTCTCACCCTTTTCATTTCTCTTATCCTCTGTCTCTCTTATTCTAAGAAAGGGAGAGAATCCTCCCAATCCTAGCTGAAAAAAGAAAGTTGAGGCTCCCTGGTTGTCGTATATCAGCGGCCACAGGGAGCGAACCAACTCCTAAAGACCTCCTGATTTTCCCTCCTCCTTACTTCCCCTAAAAACCCTACCCTTCAAAAATTCAAACCCTAAAAACTTTCTTTTAGAAACCCTAAAGACTTAGAAATATTTACCTCCAGTCATGGCTCTCCTGGTCTCTGATAAACCCGAACGGTCTTGGACCATGCTATAGGTAAACTTTCATCCCTTTCTCCTTTTTTTTTCCTTTTGTTTTTTTTTCAAAGTTGTCCTTTTTTATGTTCGAATCATTCTTTCTTTCTTTCTCTTCTCTCTCTTTTTTTCTACGTTCCCCCTCTCCTCCGAAAAACTCTCTGTCTTTTAAAGAAATCCCTTCTCCCCTTTTCGATGCATATTGGATATGATGAAATAAATCTCCTAGGGATTTTGGTTTGATTTGTTCTCATATTGTATTGGGGTTTTTAACTTTGAGTTGATTTTTGACTAACTTGGTGGTTGACTGATAGATTTTATATCACTGTTCTGTACCGATTGCTGACGGTGGTGGTGTGGGAGTCCTTCGAAGGAGGTTTACGCGGTGGGAAATTGAAGAGTTATGCGCGTTTATCTCACGTGAAAAACCCTAACGGTGATTGGTTGATATTTAGGGTTAAAATCCTTGGGCGATCTCGACCGTTGGATGGATCCAGATCCAACAGTTGGCATTGGGGGCGACGTTGGGTAGAAGTGATGGAAACCCTAACAGGTATGGGCGGGTCTAATGTACTCTAGGTCTGAATTTGGACCTCTTGCTAGGGTCTGCTTGTATTTAGGTCAGAATTTTGTAACTTGTAGATGAAAAAATAATATTAATAGTAATAATAGTAATAATAACAATAATATAATGATAATAATTATTAGCAATGTATTTTAAAACCCTGGACAAAAACGGGTGTCTATACTAGGGTCAAAGGATCTTGCTTATGGCTCCACAGCTTCATCCTTGTTACGATGAAGGGGAGGAAAGGAGTAGTGTTGCACGTGGAAGATATGATCCTAAAAAATACTGATTTTTGTGGAGGTTATTTTTTCAATGGGGTTTTGATTTTTGGGTTTTTTATTTTTTGGAAGTTAGTGTTTTCAAAGGTAGAAGAAGGATGAGGAGAAGAAAAATGAGGGGGTGGGTTAACAGGCATTACCTGCCACGTCAACAAAAATCTAACGGAGGTAATGGTAGGGACAAAAATGAAAACAAACAAAAAGTTCGATGATTGTATTATATGTTTCAAAAGTTGGGTGACCAAAATGCAGGTGCCATAAAAGTTTGGAGACTATTTATATAGTTTACCCTATATTTTATTATTAACTTAATTTAATAATATTTTTATTTTTATTAAAGAATATATATTTTATTCTTATCTAAACTTTCAAAAATGTATTTTATTATTATTTAAATTTTTAACTTTTCAAAGTATATATTTTATCTTAATTTATTAGATATATTATATTATTACTTTAAATTGTTTTATTTTATTCTTATATTAACTTCAAAATATTTTAACATAAATTATGTATTTTTAAATTAAAATTAAAATTAAAATTAAATATTTATAAATTAAGTTAAATATTTTTAAATTAAGTTAATAATAAAATATATTTAATAAGTTAATATAAAAATATTTCTTAAAGTTAATTTATCAAAAGTATGACTAATATGACTAAATTGAGAGAATATGTAAATAGCATGGATCAAATGTCTGATTATATTAAAAAATTTAATGGCAGTTAACTCATGGTGACCATATTTTAATTAAATAAAAATAAAAGTAACCATATATATGTTTTTTGAAACGAATGAAAAAAATAGACAAGAAACAAACATAAGTGATCAATCATGTAGTTAACCTTTTCACATTCTTTAATATATTAGAATTATGTTAATTTATTTGTTTGACTTTGAAATATCTTAAATAATAGGCTTAATATAAAGGGACTAAACTATACTTAAAATGGACTTTTAGTGCCTAAATAATTTTTCGTTAAAAATAGATTTCTAATGTTTTACCCGTTACACTTTTAGGTGTCTACTGTTAAAAGAAACAATTAAATGACATGTGTCATGTTTATATATTTTTTAAAATTTTTACTTTTAAAATAAAAATATTATTTTTAAAAGGAAAAGAATTAGAAATCCTCGTCACGACCTCTCCCCACCCTAGCCATCTCCTCCCCCGTCACCCTGCTTTCTCTCCCTCATCACCCTGTTCTCTCCCTCCATCTCCCCTTTTTGTCCTCCTCTTCAACAATAGACAAACGAACTCCAACAATATATGGACAAATAATCATCGGAATCATCGATGACTAAAGGAATCATGGCACTACAATCATCCATTTTTGTTACAATCTTCGCTTGAATCATAGGGGTGTTCATACGATCAAGGCCGTCGAGATTTTGGCTAATTGGAAATAGTTCCGGTGGTTGGTGGTGATGAGGGGATTGAAATTATGGGTTTTTAGGATTTTGGGGTTTTTTTTATAATTTCAAAAAACTTTTTTGGGGTTTTTCATAAAAAATAATTTTAATTTTTTAAAAAAAAATTAAAAAAATTGTAAGGTCTAACTTATGTCAAGTAATGACCAAATTTAAAGAAAGTTATGGTCCAAGCACCTAAAAATGTAACGAAGAAAACGTTAGACGCCTATTTTTAACTAAAAGAAGTTTTAGACACCAAAAATTAATTTTATGTATACTTTAGACACTTATTTTTATTTTAAGCCTAAATAATATGATAAAGTTATTAATGATAGAAAATAGTATTGTTGCCTAACAATAATGCTAACATTGATAAGCTATTAATCATAATATGATAAAGAGAATATGACATTTACTGTGTCGTGGTAGAAATTATTATATTAGAGGTAATTTCGTTCGAACTAGTGTAATCCCGAAAGGGGACATTACGCCCAAGATTAACATAACCTTTTAAAGTTCGTACACCTAAAGTAAGGAAGTGAAACTTGCTTGTGTTGCATTCTTTGACAAGAAATTTTCGAGAAATAAATAATGAAATCATGAATTTTTGTGTGTACAATTAGGTAGAGAAATTATTCTTTTTACAAGAGTAGTAGAGGAATAAAATAATCAAATGTCAACTACCTATTCCAACTACCCTCTAAATATAGATAATCCACTCTCCAAGTTTCGATTCCCAATATTTACATTACTTACAATTGATATACAAATAATAGTGCAAAGGGATTACAAAGAGTATTGTTACATGCAAATATGAATTCCCTTGTCGCACGTACTAAGTGTCCTCTGAGGTAAAGGAATTATTGTTATTCTTTAAGGATCCAGATTTGAGCATCATAGATGCCAAAGATGTGAACGTTTAGTGTCAAAAGATTAAGAGTTATATTTAAATAGATATTGATTTGTACTTACTCTAAATTAATAAAAAAAAAGAATTTTCATTTCATTCTGAACAACATAAAATGCTTCTTACCCAGTTCAAGAACCTCTAAGTGTAACACCCATCTCCCGTATACCCTTTCGTACACGAGATACAAATGTCACATCACTTTTAAAATATTTGGTTATTTGAAAAACAGTAAAAATTTTCGTTTCAATTTTTAAACAACATCAAAGTATGATGTTCATATAAGTAAAATACTAAAACTATTAATTTACATACATTACAAAATATTTAATTTAGTTCCATTACATACCAACTAAGTTTTCAAAAGGAATAAGATTGTCATAACGTTACTGACGGGTCAACCTTAATTGATGAAAGTTGTTGCTACTGCTGCACCCCTTACGCCACTAATCTTTGTCTATGCGTGAAATAAACACACATTAATTATGTACTTAGTGAGACATAATACTGCTAGGGTATTACAATTATATGTCAGTATCTTATGAATACTGAACAAAGAATTTAATTGCATCATTCATAGGGACTAGTTAAGCCTTTCTTAGTCAAAACATATTTCTTTCATACCATCATGGAATTTATTCTTAGTTTGCCCATTATACCTATCATTCTATATATTTTCCCTCTTTATTCTTTATTTGCCCTGTGTACATTAAATGTGAAAATACTATACATGTATTTCACCAAGGTGTTAATTGATCATGTCTCTTTTATAATCATTATGTCGGCACCTGAAATACTGTTATTACATCGCTTTGTATTTTCATTTGGGCATCCCTTCATGCCCATTATGTTCTGTTTATATTTTCCTTTATAATATCCCTTCATACTAATTATGCATTTTTGAACATTCATCCCTTCATATCACTTATATACCATTCATATCACATTACAATATAATTCCTTTATTCTTTTACTCCATGGTATTTAACCGTTCATCTAACTAGCATAATTGACATTTTTCTGTCAAATGCACAGTTAGGCCTTTATTCTTTTACTCAACGGTATTTAACCGTTCATCTAACCAGCATAATTGACACCTTTCTGTCAAATGCATAGTTAGGCCTTTATTCTTTTACCCAATGGTAGTTAACCGTTCATCTAACTAGCATAATTGACACCTTTCTGTCAAATGCACTGTTAGGCCTTAAAGCACTCAACCTTTCATCTAACTGGCATAAATGACACCTTTATGTCATTTGCACAGTTAGGCCTCAAAATCACTAACCTTTCATCTAACTGGCATAACTGACACCTTTTTGTCATTTGCAGAGTTAGGCCTCAAAGGAACTCAACCTTTCATCTAACTGGCATAAATGACACATTTCTGTCATTTGCACAGTTAGGCCTCAAAGGAACTCAGCCTTTCATCTTACTGGCATAAATGACACCTTTTTTTCATTTGCACAGTTAGGCCTCAAAGGCACTGAGCCTTTCATCTAACTGGCATGGATGACACCTTTCTGTCATTTGCACAGTTAGGCCTCAAAGGCACTCAGTCTTTCATCTAATTGGCATAAATGACACCTTTCTGACATTTGCATAGTTAGACCTGTAATCTTTTATTTTACAATAGTCCCTACTATAATAATCATTCCTAATATCAATTAACCCTTTCGATTATTATACATTCTATGATTTATACCCATAATGCCAATGCAATAATACCACAATTTTACTATAATTTACATGGATTACTCATCCACTACAATTAAAACAATTCACCTTTCTATTATGAACTTTTGACCATTTCACATCTATTTCCCATACGGAAATTCATACACTTAGTATGAATTTCTCAGTTCGCACCCATGGTGCCCATACTGAAATTCATACACTTAGTATGAATTTCTTATATTTTGCACACAAAGTGCCCATACAGAAATTCATACACTTAGTATAAATTTCTTAAATTTTTAAACACCTAGTGTCATTTGGTAATCACCATACTTACATTAATAAATCAGTCAACTAGGCCTACTGTAACATATACGTACATAATTAAATGTACTCACCTGACTTTCCTTGCATGTATCCAAAACGTAATGTTGATTACTCTGGTATTTTGCCTTTACCCTTAGTTTTGATTGTCTCCAGAGCTTGGTTTCGAACTACTCAAGCATCCATATAACGACACGTACAATATCAATTGTTAGTATTCTTCCTAACAATTATACTTAAACAATACTAAAAAGGATATATCATTAACTTTCTATAACAATGTCATCTTATTTTTAACCTTTTTGGCTCTATAGTATCGATACCCCTACCATTGTATAGATACTACTATATTATGGTACCGATACTCCCTTCCGGTATCGATACCAATTTTTGATTCGATATTGCATGGTATCGATACCCTTTCCATGGTATCGATACCCTTTCCATGGTATTGATACCCTTTCCATGGTATTAATACTACTATATTATGGTATCGATACCCCTTTCCGGTATCGGTACCCATTTTAGATTCGATGTGGCCTGGTTTCGATACCCTTACCATGGTATCGATACTACCTCATCGGTATCGATACTGATTGAATAAGTATCGATACTACTCAACTAATTCATCCCATTTTAACCTATAGTATCGGTATTGTTCTATCAATACTGATACCCTTGCCTAGATATTTCAGTTTTTAACCCGATTATAACATAAATGGGGCCAAATTTTGTTATTTTACACCATACAACACTATCAAACTATTCTTTAACTATTCATACTAACATTCCTTCATTTTAATACTTAAAACATCTAATACCCCTCAAGATCATTAGATTCTAAGAATCACACCAAAATTTCTAACTTGTTTTTAAACTCATCAAATGCTTCTATTCTCTTATTTACTACTTTGATAAGTCAATTCTACCAATAAACATCAATAAAGACTCATATATGAGCATACATTTAAAAACCCATTTTTTAAATCTCTAATATTTCCTCCATTTCATAGTTTTAATCTCATATAACTTTCTTTAAGCTTAAATATCACTTAAGGTTGCAATAACAACCCAAAATCGAAAGGAAAAACTGACTAATTGAAGTTTACCTTGTGGAGCTATGGAGGATAGTAAACCACGGGAAGAAGAAAAAGAGAAATAAGTTTTTTCACTTTACTCTTTTTCTTAAATCCCTAATTTAATTGGGTTTTAAATTCATTACACTTAAAAGTCCAAAATGCCCTTTCAATAAACCATCTCTTATAAATTGGTCTTACTTAAGTCATTTCTTATTCTTTACCAATTACTCAATTTAGTCCTCCAAAATTTAATTCCATTCAAATTACCCACTGATATACTATTTGGGGTATTACAATTCTCCCCTTAAGAAAATTTATCCTCAAATTTAAAGACTTTACGTGCTTACCACGATACCTAAACCATATGAATCATTTTATTAGGCGTTTTCTGGCTTTCTCTAATCCAGATCTGCATTGACTCTTTTTCATAAATCAATTCTAATTGTATCTCTATATCCTCATAACCAATTTTCCATTCATGAATCAAGATTGATTGAAAATTTAAAAAACAAAATACTTGATATTCAACTTATCCTTTAATAGTGCGTCAGACATATAAAGTCTCCCACAATACTACGAACATCTGTCGAACTTGACCTCCAAAAGTCCTTAATTCTTCATTTTCTACTTATAACATTCTTATTCATAAATTTTTCATCTTTCTTTTGTAATATAATCAATGATCTACTTATACACCTACAGAGGTTCTGAACATCTTCTATGTCTCATGTTCACTCTCTTCAATTTCCACAAGTATTTAAGGCTCGTGTGATTAACACCATTATAGTAACACTCACTATATTGATAATGATGTCAAATCTTTTGAGGTAACTCTACTACTGCCGACTCTAAATCATATGTAGATTATTCTTTTTGACTCATTTGATATTAAATCATAAAAACATGTACAAAAATTTAATAACCAACTACATTGAATTCCACCTCTCGATCTGGAGGTAACCCAAGATATTGATCTAAAAAGACATCTTTAATTTACCAATTTGATGAAATTATCAGACAATCCTACTTTTCTTATTTGAGTATCAATCACATTAACCAAACATCATTCTCTTCACAATCATTATCAATGTCAATTTAAGCAATGATCTTAACTCATCAATTTGTAATTCCATAAAATTCACCACGAACATAGCCCCTGGAATCTTTATTAATTGTCTATTACCTTTCCACTCACACTTGTACCATGACCTATTAAGGTTTACGTCTATCATTTTACTCAACATTGGTTCTACAGAAATTCTTCTTACTCTAGGTAATCTTTTACTAATGTATGAATGCATAGATCAAGGTTAACTAATACCAGTATAGGTTTATCTAAAGATGAAAAGTACCTGATAAAATTTCCAGATCATCCCGATCCTCAATGGTCATAATATTATAGATTCTAGCGACTCCCCGAGTCTCTTATCACTGCAACGATTCATCTCGTCCCCTTGATTTTCCACTTCCTCTGTTTCTATTAGAGATTACCACAGATCTTTCAGGTTGCACTAAATTGTCCCCAGATTTCTTTGGACAATTTCGGGCAAAGTGACAGGTCTCACCACATTGGAAGCAAGCTCCATTAATAAGTCTGCATTCTCCCCGGTGCACTCCTTCACATGTCTGACATACAATTCTTTCTCCAACTGCTCTACCTGAGCTAGCAGCAACTGACTGGGACTATTTTGTTTTATGTGAAATTATAGCAAAACCCTTTTTGTCTGAATCTATCAAAATCGAGCCCTTGCATCTCTTAACATAATGAGGAGTTGAAGGCATTCCAGTCCTTTTCCCCATCTGCAAACTATGTTTCACTGCTAATGTCTCCTCTTGAGCTCTCTCAATAGCTTTGGCTCGGTTAATAACTTCTTGCAAGTTAGGCAAACTCAAAGCCAACATCATTTCTTTTAATTTTGGCCTCAACCCCTCCATAAACCAATCGTGTCGGGCCTTATCATTTGGAACTACCTCCATAGAAAAACAACCCAACTTATTATACTCAGCCTCGTACTCATGTACTGCTCGATCAACTTGTTTCAAATTTAGAAACTTTAACAGCATTGCCCGTTTGAACTGTTCACCCACACACTTGTTCTTAAATTCATCCAGGAAGAATTGCCAGATCACTTGCTCCGGTGGTGCATACATCGTATTATTTAACCATAAGTCGGCCTCCATATGACCTTTACCCTCTTCTCCCCATAACTCTGGAGCTCCCAAGCTCTTCATCTTTTTTGGGATCAACATTCTCCGTGTTAGAGGAGCAGGGGGAGGTAGAGGAGGATAGAAACGAGTCAAAATAGTGTTAAGAGTTTGCATAAAAGATCTACACTCGGGTATCGGTATCCCTTGATGTGCAGGTACACTAGCATTTTCAGATGGAACTGGTTGCTCATTATTAGCTTTGTAACTTTCGTTATTAGTCACTTCTCTCATCTCTTGTTCCTCTACTCGACACGAGTTCGAGGATTCTAACATCTATTAAAACATACATAATAACAACATTACTGTTAGTAAGGAGTGTCATCAATTACACTCTACTGACACCTTATCAGTAACTTTGACAATCTTAATGACATATAGTCCTTTTTCTCAGTTCAATTAAACCTGATTTTGGCCAAGAATCGGCTAAACATGTAGCTCTGATACCAATAAATGTAACACACATCTCCCGTATACCCTTCTGTACACGAGATAGGATGTCACATCACTTTTAAAATATTTGGTTATTTGAAAAACCGTAAAACTTTTCGTTTCAATTTTTAAACAATTTCAAAGTATGATGTTCATATAAGTAAAATACTAAAACTATTCATTTACATACATTACAAAATATTTAATTTAGTTCCATTACATGCCAACTAAGTTTTCAAAAGGAATAAGATTGTCTTAACGTTATTGAGGGTCAACCTTAATTGATGAAAGTTACTGCTACTGTTGCACTCCTTACACCACTAATCTTTGTCTTTACCTACGCGTGAAATAAACACACGTTAATTATTTACTTAGTGAGACATAATAATATTAGGGTATTACAATTATATGTTAGTATCTAATGAATATTGAACGAAGAATTTAATTGTATCATTTATAGAGACTAGTTAAGCCCTTCTTAGTCAAAACATATTTCTTTCATACCATCATGGAATTTATTCTTAGTATGCCCATTATACCTATCCTTCTATATATTTTCCCCCTTTATTCTTTATTTTCCCTGTGAACATTAAATTTGAAAGTACTATACATGTATTTCACCAAGGTGTCAATTGATAATGTATCTTTTATAATCATTATGTCGGCACCTGAAATACTGTTATTACATCGCTTTGTATTTTCATTTGGGCATCCCTTCATGCCCATTATGTGATGTTTACGTTTTCCTTTCTAACATCCCTTTATACTAATTATGCATTTTTGAACATTATATATATATATAATCCCTTCATATCACTTTTATACCATTCATATCACATTACATTATAATTCCTTTATTATTTTACTCCACGGTATTTAACCGTTCATCTAACTAGCATAATTGACACCTTTCTATCAAATGCACCGTTAGGCCTTAAAGGCACTCAGCCTTTCATTTAACTAGCATAAATGACACCTTTCTGTCATTTGCACAGTTAGGCCTCAAAGGCACTGAGCCTTTCATATAACTGGTATAAATGACACCTTCTTGCCATTTGCATAGTTAGGCCCCAAAGGCACTCAGCCTTTCATCTAACTGACATAAATGACACCTTTCTGTCATTTGCACAGTTAGGCCTAAAAGGCACTCAGCCTTTCATCTTACTGGCATAAATGAAACCTTTCTGTCATTTGCACAGTTAGGCCTCAAAGGCACTCAACCTTTCATCTAACTGGCATAAATGACACCTTTCTGTCATTTGCAAAGTTAGGTCTCAAAGGCACTCAACCTTTCATCTAACTGGAATAAATGACACCTTTCTGTCATTTCCATAGTTAGGTCTGTAATCTTTTATTTTAGAGTAGTCTCTACTATAATAATCATTCCTAATATCAATTAACCCTTTCAATTATTATACATTCTATGATTTATACCCATAATGTCAGTGCAACCACAATTTTACTATAATTGACATAGATTACTCATCCACTACAATTACAACAATTCACCTTTCTATTATGAACTTTTGACCATTTCACATCTATTTCCCATATGGAAATTCATACACTTAGTATGAATTTCTCAGTTCGTACCCATGGTGCCCATACTGAAATTCATACACTTAGTATGAATTTCTTATATTTTGAACACAAAGTGCCCATACAGAAATTCATACGCTTAGTATGAATTTCTTAAATTTTTGCACACCTAGTGTCATTTGGTAATCACCATACTTACATTAATAAATCAGTCAACTAGGCCAACCGTAACATATACGTACATAATTAAATATACTTACCTGACTTTCCTTGCTATGTATCCAAAATGTAATGCTGATTACTCCGGTATTTTGCCTTTACCCTTAGTTTTGATTGTCTTCAGAGCTTAGTTATGATCTACTCAAGTATCCATATAATGACACGTACAATATCAATTGTTAGTATTCTTCCTAACAATTATACTTAAACAATACTAAAAATGACATATCATTAACTTTCTATAACAATATCATCTTATTTTTAACCTTTCTGGCTCTATAATATTGATACACCTACCATGGTATCAATACTACTATACTATGGTACCGATACTCCCTTCCGGTATCGATACCAATTTTTGATTCAATATTGCATGGTATCGATACCCTTTCCATAGTATCGATACTACTATATTATGGTATCGCTACTCCTTTCCGGTATCGATACCCATTTTAGATTCGACGTGGCCTGGTATTGATACCCTTACCATGGTATCGATAATACCTCGTCGGTATCGATATTGATTGAATAAGTATAGATACTACTCAGCTAATTAATCCCATTTTAGCCTATAGTATCGGTACTGTTCTATCAGTACCGATACCCTTGCCTAGATTTTTTAGTTTTTAACCCGATTATTACATAAATGGGGCCAAATTTTGTTATTTTTACACCATACAATACTATCAAACTATTCTTTAATTATTCATACTATCATTCCTTCATTTTAATACTTAAAACATCTAATACCCCTCAATATCATTGGATTCTAAGAATCACACCAAGATTTCTAACTTGTTTTTAAATCATCAAATGCTTCTAATCTCTTATTTACTACTTTGATAAGTCAATTCTACCAATAAACATCAATAAACACTCATACATCAACATATCATTTAAAACCCATTTTCTTAAATCTCTAATATTTCCTCCATTTCATAGTTTTAATCTCATATAACTTTTCCTTAAACTTACATATCACTTAAGGTTGCAATAACAACCCAAAATCGAAATGAAAAACTGATTAATTGAAGTTTATCTTGTGGAGCTATAGAGGAGAGAAAACCACGGGAAGAAGAAGAAGATAAATAAGTGTTTTCACTTTCCTCTTTTTCTTAAATCCCTAATTTAATTGGTTTTTAAATTCATTTCACCTGAAAGACCAAAATGTCCTTTCAATAAACTATCACTTACAAATTGGTCTTACTTAAGTCATTTCTTATTCTTTACCAATTACTCAATTTAGTCCTCCAAACTTTAATTCCATTCAAATTAGTCACTGACCTACTATTTTGGGTATTACACCAAGGTTCATTCTAAAGGCCAGGCCAGCATTATTAATTGTTCAAGGCATCTAACACTTCATACTAAATATTATACAATAATTACTAATTATTCTTATTTTAAAAAATATTTTTTAAAATATTAATGAAAAGTTCAAAACTTTACTAAATAATATCAAAACTCAATAACAATATATATATATATATAACAAAACCATTTTATGTAAATAAAATTTTAAATTTTAAAAATCAAAACTCAATATCAATATATCAGGAACCAAATTGAACTAACAATTGATATTGAATATCAACCCCTATTTTTATTATGTTTAATTTTAGAGATGTATCTAAAATTTTATGTTAAGTTACAAATTTTTACAAAGCTATATTAAAAATGTGTAAATACTAAATTAAAATTTTTTAGAAATAGAAAATTAAATTATCAATAAATAATTTTAAATTTTAAAATTTTCAATAAATACAACCATCCCAAAACCCTCCATCTATCCGTGCATCCATTTCATGTACAATTAGGTCTGTAAGAGAACGGAACAAATATGAATGACGGTATGTTCATGTTCGTATGTTAAACTTTAACCGAACAAGTGAACGAACACGAACATAAACGAACAAAAAACTTATTGTTTGTGTTCGTTCGTTAAGGAATATAGCTTGTTCGTGTTCATTCATTTAATTGATAAACGAATACAAATGAACGAACATAAATGAACGGATGTAGACAAACACAAACGAACGAACATAAACGAACACAATAAATGAATATAAACGAACGTAAAGGAACACAAATGAACATAAACCATAACAATAATAATCACATAAAATTCATTAGTATAAGTGGCAACTTCATAGATAATTTCTATTTAATTATTTTTGGCTTTTTTTATTTGAATTTAAAAATTAATTGAATTTTAAAATATTAATGGGTATCAGATTAAAATTTATATGGCCTTAATATTTTAAATGAGTCTAGAGATTTTGAGCTAAACATAAATGAACGAACATAAACGAACGAAAGTAAATGTACAAAAATGAACTAACATAAACGAACGAAAGTAAATGTACATAAATGAACGAACATAATATTGAACGGTCACGAACGTAAATGAATGAACGAGTCATATGTTCATGTTCGTTCATTTAATTAAACGAACACAAAATCATGTTCATGTTCGTTCATTTAATTAAACGAACACAAAATCATGTTCATGTTCATGTTCATGTTCGTTCGTTTAATAAAATAACATAAAAAAACTTCCTGCCGAATGGTTCACGAGCGGTTTCGTTGAACGTTCGGTTCGTTTACAAGCCTATGTACAATGGCAGCTCTAAAGTAGTAAATCAGGTTTTTTATGGAAAGGTTTATTGTTTTTTTAATGTAAATTTCAAATTAAAAATATTAAATATATGAACACATCCAAACCCAATCTCCACACAATACAAACAAATAATACTAGTATTAATTGAATCAAAATTCAACCTAGGATCCAGTTCTACTTTGATAAATGAGAAGCAAGAAAGCAATTCATGTTGAAATGCGTGGTGTGGGTAGCGTTTAGGGTTACGAGATATAACAAAAGTAAACTCCAACTTGTGTGATTAAAATGGAAATAATTGACCTTTTAAGTAAACAAATATTCAATTTTGCATCATTATGGAGTAAAAAATTAGGGTAAAGTATATAAATAGTCCTTGAACTTTTAGGGCATTTTTATTTTTGTCACCAACTTTTAAAACTTGCAATACAGTCATCGAACTTTTAGTTCGTTTGCAGTAAGATCCCTGGCGTTACCTTCCGTTAGTTATGACTGACGTGGCAGTTACCGCCGTTAACCCCACCCCCTTCTTTTTCTTCTTCTTTCTTTCTTTATTATTCTTCTTCCAACGGTACAATGCATTTAGCTGTGTTTTGCTTGAAACCCATGATTTTTCTTAGAAATTTGTGGGGGTTTTTTACTATATTTTTACTTGAATTTCGATTCCTTCTAAAATAATGCTCTTTTTGCTTGAAACCTACATTTTTTTTAGTAATTTTCTATGTTTTTGCTTGGTTCCTCACGATTTGGAACTCTAGATATGAGTTATGTTGTTTTTCTTTATTCATTGAGCATGACAACAGCAACCATTGTTAAAGACTATGAATTTTAACTAATTAGATTTTTATAAGAACAAAAAATCTACCGAAAAGGGACATCGAAAGGTTACAATATTTCATCAAAAAAATTCATAGCTTGAGAAATCTTTCTTTGTTTACAAAGTCCATTAATCAAAGTGGATGAAATTACTACATTTTTTCCAAAACCAGAATATCCAAAATCAATCTGACCTAATTTACAAAAACAATTAATCAAGATGTTGAAAGAATAAACATCATGTATTACTTATGTAAAGCATCAATGTTGGTAGCAAAAGAAGAAGAAAAAGAAGCGTGGGAATTAGAAAGAATCATTCCACCATTGACGACATAACAAAGAATTAGAGAAGAGTTAAGCTTCCCGTGTCTTGAAATTAAAAAGCAAGAACTGATTTGAAATGAAACCACAGAAGGGGGCAGTAGTAGCAGAAGAATAATGGCTTTTTTCCAACGAGATTCGGGGCCCTCTCCATGGAGAAAGCAGGGTTTTGGTCGTAATGGGGTAGCACTCCTATTGGTATCGGTGGTGACGATCACCGACTATTGACGATGGAGATCAGGGATGGGTATTCGAACAATTTTCTTGCGATTTAAAACGAACGGTGGACGATGAGTATAAATCGAGGGTTGGGGTGTTGTCGGGAGGCCACGCCGGTGACAATGTTGATGGCAGTGTGAGCCACCACTAACCAGAGGTGAGGTGAACGGGAGTTATTTTTATGTGTGTGAGAGAAGAATAAGAAGAAAGAAGAAAAAGAAGAAAGAGGTGGGGTGGGGTGGGGTTAACTCGGTAACGTGCCACATCAACCATAACTAACTGAAGGTAATAGCAAGGATCTTACTGCAAACGAACTAAAAGTTCAATGATTGTATTGTAAGTTTTAAAAATCGGGTGACCAAAATGCAAGCGACCTAAAAGTTCGGAGACTATTTATATACTTTACCCAATAAATTATGATTTAACTAAGGCTTTGAACATGATAACATCACAGCAGTAGTGGGGATGTAGCTATTAAGTTGAAGAAATATTTCGAAATCATGCATGTTCTACATGTATCAAGAGTTTTAATTAACTAACAAGCATATAACACAAAAATAAACAGTTAAAAGGAGTCCAGTATTGAAACCTATGCTCCTTAAATTCATCACCAACACCTAGTTTTCAAATCTTTATAAACTATATATATATATATACTTGCATGGCTTATAGATATATATATATATATGCTTCACCAGACATAAAGTTGGTAGAACCATTACAGACTGCTGCTGCTTGCATGTCAGCTGCACCAAAATAGCAATATTTTAAGAACCGGAGGAAATTAAACTATATAATTCTTCAAAGATAATGGTTAATGGCAATTAAAGTTGGTAACCTTGAATTTGTGAATGGAAGGGGAGAAGGTAGCTAGGTTATACAAGTTGAAGAGCAGTTTGGTCTTGGTTGGAGTAATCATTACTGGGTTCCACCAGGTTTAACGGCAGAAAGTTGCGGTTGTAGGAGGCTTGCATCAGCTGGCTTGATTGTTCTTGTTCCCTTTCATTTTCAGCTATCTGCCTCCATATATGGGTATGCCATCCAACATATATCAACATCTATGATGAGCATCCAACTCCTCCATCTATAATTGAAACTACACACAGATACAGAGGCTTACCTTTGCTCTCAGGTACATGTTATCATTCTGAAGTTCAACTTCCTACAAAACATATCAGTGAAGTTGAAATTCTGGGGGTTTGACTAAATAAAGATGTAAAGACAGGATGAAAAGTTTACCCTCTTTTGCATAAACCCAATTTCTGCAAACAGTGATTCATTCTGGTAGAGTTGAAGAATGTAGTGAGTGTTGAACAAAGATATTATTAAAGAGGAAAAGGTGAAGCAAAAAAGAAAGAAAAAAATAACCTTTTTGGATCGGATTCTACAAATGCCTTTCTCAAGTCTGCCTTCCAGGTTCTTGAGTTCCTTAAAGGTCAAAGAACTAAGAGCCTCTCCAAGGATATGCCTTGAAACAAACATCCATCAGCTATATGTATATGTATATGTATATGTATATTGAAGAAGAAGAAGAAGAGGGTTACCTGTTCATGTTCTGAACATCACGAATTTGTCGTCGGAGTTTAGTGGCTTCTTGCTGGTAGAACTGAGTTCATTTGAATTTTAATTTGTGTAGGTGAAGATGATTAATATACCAGTAATCCGTAAATAAGATGAATATGGAACTTGCCTGAATGTTGGCTTCAGCAACGGAACCTGGGTTTGTTGAATCTGAGCATGCTTTCTTGTATCTTTCAATCGTTTCTCTCACACTGCAAACAATGCCATTTTTACATTTCTTTTCTTTTTTCACTCTTATCTCAATCCAATGCAAATATAGGCTAAATTTAACTATTTTCTGTATATACATCTATAACTACCTTAAAATATGTCCTCTAATAAAAGAACGAGAGACTACGAGTTATAAAATATGACTCGTCAACTTGAATAGTTTGAAATTTTTTGACTCAACTCGACTCCACTCGATTGAACGCTCACCCCTAATCTCAATGATTAAAGAAAGTATTCCTCTCATTTAAGATTCTAGGTCCGAACAATTATATTACGGTGTGTGTACTACACTGTAATTATCATATAATATTAAAAAGGGTCTACACTATAATATATATATATATATATAATGGGCATTGAGATTATTGTTTAATCTATTTGTGAAATTATGTCGTGTTATTATTACTTATTATGTTTATAATGTTATATTATATTTTGCAATATTAAAATTAATATAATACATTTAAATTTAATAATTTGTTATATGTACTTTTGATGTATTCATCTACGTGTAATGTTCAGTTTTTTTCTATATGTTTTGTGTGGTAGATTATGTTGATGTGATCACAAACTAATCTTATTTTAGATAACTTGTACAGTAATTTAATTGTTTTGACAAATTTTAAATTTAACCCTATCTTACCTAAAATTTGAAAAAGGAAAATTATATGTATAGATGGGACATAGAACACAGAAGAATATTTTAGAGGCGACTCCCACCAAAAACACTATTGAGATATAATTTTATGCAGATTATGTATTTAACTTGTTAAATATTATCTGCTTTGATTTTAAAAAAGTTGGTCAAGCCAAGCCAAATGGCAAAGCAAGCTGTGCAGAACAAAGTAAAGTAGAGCATCAAAAGCTTGTTTACAGTAGAGAAACAAGACAGGTTGCTGTTTCCTTAATTTTGTCGAGCTTGATTGGTTGCCTCTGCCACTCTGGCACAAGACCCCTCCGATATGATTGGCTGAGATCCCTTCCACTTTTGCTTTTACTTTGACGTTATGTTTTAGTATAAAAAATCTGAGCTTCTAATACATTCCACAACATGTAAAGACCACAAATCCATGAGATACCTCTTCCACTTTTACACAACATGTTATGTTTTAATATCCTATAAAATTTCATGAATTCACCCCTTATATCAAATTTGTGTTTATCCGTTTACCATTCTTTCTAGGCCTTTAAACGAACCGAACGCACACGAACGGAGGTATGTTCATGATCGTTCATTTAATAAATAAACGAACACAAACATAAACGAATAATTTTTTTTGTTCATGTTCGTTTATTAAGGAATATACTTGTTCATGTTCGTTCATTTAATAAATAAACGAACATAAACGAACACGAACATAAACGAACACGAACATAAATGAACACGAAAATAAAAGAACATAAACGTTGGAGACCCTACCTAGGGGAGTAAACGAGCCGAGTCGAGCTCGAGTATTGCTGAGCTCGACTCAAACTCGAAAACTTTCAAAGTCAGCTCGACTTGAAAACTCGCGAGCTTAAAATTATCAAGCTCGACTCGAACTCGAAATATTTCAAAGTCAGCTCGACTCGACTCGAAAACCGCGAGCTTAAAATTATCAAGCTCGACTCGAACTCGAATTATAATATTGAAACTCGACTCGAACTCGAAAAGGCTTGAACTCAAAAAAAATTAAGAGCTCGATTAAAACTCGAGACTCAAGCTCTATTGAAGCTCGATTCTGAGCTCGATTCAAGCTCGATTCTGAGCTCGATTAAAGCTCGATTCTGAGCTTGATTCAAGCTCGACATTGCCCCAAGCACAAAGATGTTTAAACCTATTCTCCCCCATCTTCTTTTATATAAGTTACCAACCCCGAACTACTTGTTTGCTACTGATGTGGGATTGCATAACGTTCCTCCACTTTCTTTCTTTCTCTCTCCTTCAACAACAGTCGAGATGAACACAGATTGTGTTTCATGTGATTGCCGACCTTAATCCTTGGGGATCAAACAAACATGTCCTCAGCTTCGTGCTATGTAGAATTTGAAAATTGGGAGATGAGAGAAGTATGTTGGTTTATTGTTCACACCAACTCATACATCAAAAACCATTCTTTCTCGGTTGGCTAAACTTCCATATCCGGATAGCGCACAAAATTTGTTTGATGAAATGCTTTAAAGAACTTCTCAACCTATGGAATAAGGTCTCACCATTATTGGATTATTGAGTTAAAAGTAAGCTGACTTGAGTTGCTAGTTGATCACTATTTACTTGTAAATTTGAATACTTCATTATATATGAAAGAAAAAAAGATTATTTGAGTAGAAGAAACAGTGCTTAATACTTAACACCCCTTCCGGAATCCATCACCTTTGGACTTGGTTTCGAAAGCAACCAGTTTCTGTAACTCCTCTTTGCTCATCGGATAACCAGCTGATGGCGCAGTCACATAGGGTTCCGGCACAGTGGATGTTGATGGTGCTGGGTATGCAGCTTATGGATCGTTCAAAAAGAACTAAACCATGTTAATATTGTTGAGTTTTCCAAATAAAATTGGGTTAGTTATGGAGTTGGTCATCAGAAAATCAGATTAATTAATATTTTTAAGATACTTACAAATTGGTCACCAAAATTGATTTAAAAAGATTGTATTAAACATAAATGAATGAACATAAACGAACTTAACCGAACGAACATAACCGAACGTTCACGAACGTAAATGAACGAACGAGACATATGTTTATGTTTGTAACCCCCACAGACTGATAAGGGTAACTAGATCTGATCCGAGGTGTCACATTTGGGCCACCGGAGCGACTCACTGTAAAAATAGAGGAAAATTTAAAACTTTTATTGAAACGTGTAACTTATAAAATTAGTTGTCACTATTTAAAAATAAAACAGACGTCCAGACTCGTATATAAATCAAAATACAATTTCATGCCCCCTAATCAAATGTACCATACTTTGCAACAACGCCGGAAGAACTCCCTTACTGAAGTCGATAGATGCACTGGTACAATTCTTTTAACCTGAAAATGTGAGTAATAAAGTGAGCTTCGAAAAGCTCAGTAATATAGAACTACCAGATGATGCTGAAGAACGTGCAGATACAGATAAACATACATATCCTTATTATTTCCAAACATTTACAGATTTTTATGCTGAGCAGAGATCCTACTGATATTTCAGATAGTAACGGACAATGAGCTTTCAGTTTAGACAAATATTTCGGATGACTAAGTTCAGGAGATCAGAATAGGTTATCTAGTGTGTTCCCATAAAACTAGTAAAAAGATACAAATCTTTTAAAACATATATATATATATATATATATATATATATATATATATGTATACCCCCATCTGTCACGTACAAAATGTGTAGATTCCCCAGAACCATACAACTCCGTCACGTCCAGTAAGGCCCTGAGCACACAGCCGAGGAACTGGTAAGTAAGGCCATGAGCACACAACCAAAGAACCTCCAGGTATTCTTCCTCCAACATTAACCCCCCAAATAAAACATGTTCCGTCCGTAAACGAATATATCAAAAATCAAATCATAATTCACGTCAAGTATCATATCAAAATCCAAGTCAAGTATCAGATCAGAATCCAAGTCAAGTATCAGATCAGAATTCATGTCAGATATCATATCAGAATCCATGTCAAGTATCAGATCAGAAATTAAATCGAAAATCAGGTAAAATATTCATATGAGTAGGGGACACACATGAATTTACAGATAGTATTCAAAGATATTGGATAATCTTAACAAGTAGAGGAACACGGATCTTCAGTATACCGATAGAATAACGGAATTCAAAATCACTATTGGAAGAGTTCAATAACTGACAGAATCATCAGTTATTCAGAATGTGACTTGAGCTGATAAGGAAGAAATGAAGGTTCAGGACATTTATATTCTATGTCGATTGATCGGATTATCGGACAACTCTTAGGTGAATAGTTCCCAGAACTAATGTCTGTCGATTGGTCAATTCATTGTTCTTCCAGGGTATTTACTCTTTAATACCACAAATTCTTGTCCATAGACCATTTTCGGAATCATCGCTAAATAAATCTTCCAATTTCTTTATTTCATTTCCACGCTTCCACAATATCATGTAATGTTGACGTACTTGATTATTTTAATCATAAACCATCGTAATTGTACACTATGTAAACTCATCAGAGTTTCCAGACTTATCCAAATCACTTACTAAATCCTCAGTCATTGAGTTTACCTAATTTATTTACCAGTCATGTCCATTCCCGTAATATTCGAGGGTTTTTCAGGGTAATCTAGACGTTTCTGAATTTCGGACACATACTGTACTTTCGTTCAATTCAATTTGGTCTTCGTGGTCGATTTGTCTAACAAATATCAACTCCTTACTATTGAATGCGTTCTAGAGTTGAGTTGAGTTGAATACTTCCAAAACTATCATCGAGCCAAACTTGAAAATACAAACATGCATTCAAGTGACATCTATATCGTTCAGGTACTGATATAACACTAGCATTGGTTGCTCGGCTTAATAGGTGATCCATAACTTTTAAGATCAGTACCACACCCATGTTTATTTGGATTCCTTAATTAATTCAACATCTACTTAGTCTAGGTCACAAGGGTATTTTGGTAATTTTGGTGTTCAGTTTTATTCCATTCATTTCAGAGCTCGAGGATATCCAATCATTCCTGAGCTTGGTGGTATTCTTGGGTCATTTCTATTACAGGGGTATTTTGGTTATTTTACATATTCATTGTATTTTAATCATTTTCTTCCGTCCGATCTTACTATTAAATTCAATCTTATCAATTATTTCAGTCCTTTCGAACAATTCTGATAGCAGAATACCCCCGATAAATTATTCTTCATGTATTTACTCATTACTCGAATATTTCCGGGTCAAGTGCATTCTCAAATTTTACAAACGGAATATCAGGAATTTTCCTGCACTAAGTCAGGATTTTAACAATCAAATCCGTATTTAATCGAGTTAAGTACGAATCCTCTAAGTATTTTCTCATTCATGGTTAACTCTGACTATTCTACCTCTTAAGGGCATTTCCTTAATTTATTAACCAGATAATTTCGATATTATCTCTTAACGAAAATAATAAAATTTAGAGATCTTAGGATTAATTGCTTTCTTGAACACTCTCTGATCTTGAAATAATTCCCTTAACAGACTTCTAGTATCTTGCATAAGCCCTCTTAGGGTTAAAAACCGGTTATCCATAATTTCCAAGTACAACTAATATTTCTTATGCACATCAATATATTTATCATATCAATATGTCTTTTCAGATTTATTAATCCACTTCCAGGGATAATTCTTATCATTTTCCAATATAAGGGTAATTTCGTATTTTTACCCTACCGAAGTATTCTCATAATTTCCCATCCAAGTACCTTTAACATTTAACCTTTGATGATATAAAATGTAATTTACAAATCCATGTCTGATTTCTTTATCACTAATCACAAACTTGTAATTTAATTCTAACAATCTTTCAATCTTTTATATTAGTCATTCGATCCGTATTCAGTTACAGAATTTCTACCACAATCATATCGAGTGAATAAATTATTCAACTCCACAAAAGTGACCAACATTATCTTATTCATGCATTTACCAATATCAGCATGTTCCATAAAGCATAAAGAGGTAGTTACCTCGATTTTTGTGCAATACTGATTGACCATAAAATTTCCATTCGAACGCCTTTGATCTTCAATTCAACTTCCAATAATTCCTCAGATACATATCAACATAAATTATATCAGAAACGGAGCTTAATTGCGATAAACGGATCGAATCAGGTGATAAATCAATGAAAGACAGCTTACCGGGTTCGAATTTGGCGAAACAGACTTCGGATTCGGATTCAAGACGTCGAAAGTATAAAATATGACTTTTCGGAAATTTGAAATTTTTGGTCAAAATCAAAGTCAACGGGATTGACCGGCAATTTCGAGGCCTTCGGGTTCGAATTTCAAAAAACAGACAACGGAATCGGATTTGGAACGTCGAAAAATATCAGGATAGGTATACTCGGTCGAAGTCAAAGGTCGTTTAATTCCCGGTCAAAGCCGGTCAACGGGTCAACGGGCCGGGTCGGGTAAACGGGTCGGGTCAGGTCGGGTTATGACCGGTCAAACCGGTCAACTATGCACCAAAACCGGTCAAACCGGTCATTTGGACTATCCCCACGCGCAGTGGAAGCGCGTGGGGCCCCTTCTGACTACCTAAAAATCATGAAAAAATTCTTAAAAATTATTTTGAGCGATTTCAAGATACTTACAAAGCTCGGTTCATAATTTTGAACGGCGGAGAGCTCGATTTCAATAAATCGAAAACTTTGAGCACTTCACCTCCTTACACGCTACCGTCGACGGAGACCAAGGATGATACCGGTGAACTCGGAACGATGCAACGAACACGATGGTGCGGGAGGTGTCGTAAACGGATGACCCGATCGTCATGAATCGATGAAAAACCAACTAAAATCGAGTTATTACTGATGATACTTCCGCCTGAAATTAACGACGATCGGCGACGATTCACGACAAAAGGTTTGAGGGGTTTTGTTCCTTGGTTGACAATGAACACGATGGTGGTTTCGGCTTGTCGATCGGACGTCGAACGGTTAGTAAATCAGAGTTGAAAGAAGGGTTGTTGGAGAGGGAAAAACTGGAAAAATCATTCAGGAAACTGACGGGGGGAGAGATTTATAATTCAACATATATAAAAAATGGTTAAATCATGGGTTTAGCCACTGAACTTTCTTCACTTCTTAAAACAGTCTACCAACTTTGAAATTATTCAATTTAATCCTCAATTTCTTCCAAAATTCTAATTAAATTCACCACTTTATAATTTCTTAAATTTAGCCCCTAAATTGGGGTGTTACAATTCTCCCCTCCTTAAAAAGAATTTCTTCCTCGAAATTCATTCATGTCACATAATTGCAGAAAAAAAACTTTCATCAGTTCTCTCATATCTTTAAGTAGCTTTTACAAAACTATGGATTCTCCACTAATCCTTAACCAGCTGAGTATACATTCTCATCAGAATTCTCTCTCGGTCCAAGTAAATAATCAAAACAACTTTATCCTTGTGAAATCAATTCAGTATTGGTTATGTGAATAGGCTCATAGGCTCCTAGAGCAGCAGCATATCCCAATTTCATTTATGGAGTCGAGTCAGAATTCCTCATATGAATAACTCTCACATAGCTCGTGAGGTACTTCACAGTGTTTAGATAGATGTTACTGGCATTCCTTTTTGTACAAGTATAGCTTTAAAGAATAGAAATTTTGGATTAATCGCTACAGATAGGGACTCAGCCCTGGAGTTCCAGCTCAGAGAGGTATGATTGCAGTCTAGGGGCATGTACTGATCAAACATATTTTGACATTCGATCGGTCGGTCTATCTTGAAAATTTTTGACTCAAACCATAGCTCTGATACCACTAAATGTAACCCCCACAGACCGATAAGGGTAACCAGATCCGATCCGAGGTGTCATATTTGGGCCACCGGAGCGACCCACTGTAAAAATAGTGGAAAATTTAAAACTTTTATTGAAACGTGTAACTTATAAAATCAGTTGTCACTATTTAAAAATAAAACAGATGTCCAGACTCGTATATAAATCAAAATACAATTACATGCCCCCTAATCACATGTACCATACTCTGTAACAACGCCGGAAGAAATCCCTTACTGAAGTCGATAGATGCACTGTTACAATTCTTTTAACCAGAAAAGGTGAGTAATAAAGTGAGCTTCGAAAAGCTCAGTAATACAGAACTACCAGATGATGCTGAAGAACGTGTAGATACAGATAAACATACATATCCTTATTATTTCTGAACATTTATAGATTTTTATGCTGAGCAGAGATCCTACTGATATTTCAGATGGTAACGGACAATCAGCTTTCAGTTTAGACAAATATTTCGGATGACTGAGCTCAGGAGATCAGAATAGGTTATCTAGAGTGTTCCCATAAAACCAGTAAAAAGATACAGATCTTTTAAAACATATATATATATATATACCCCCATCCGTCACATACAAAATGTGTAGGTTCCCCAGAACCATACAACCCCGTCACGTCCAGTAAGGCCCTGAGCACACAACCGAGGAACCGGTAAGTAAGGCCCTGAGCACACAGCCGAGGAACCTCCAGGTATTCTTCCTCCAACATTTACCCCCCAAATAAAACATGTTCTGTCCGTAAACGAATATATCAAAAATCAAATCATAATTCACGTCAAGTATCATATCAAAATCCAAGTCAAGTATCAGATCATAATCCAAGTCAAGTATCATATCATAATCCATGTCAGATATCAGATCAGAATCCATGTCAAGTATCAGATCAGAAATCAAATCAAAAATCAGGTAAAATATTCATATGAGTAGGGAACACACCAGAATTTACATATAGTATTCAAAGATATTGGATAATCTTAACAAGTAGAGGAACACGGATCTTCAGTATACCGATAGAATAACGGAATTCAGAATCACTATTGGAAGAGTTCAATAACTGACAGAATCATCAGTTATTCAGAATGTGACTTGAGCTGATAAGGAATAAATGAAGGTTCAGGACATTTATATTCTATGTCGAATGATCGGATTATCGGACAACTCTTAGGTGAATAGTTCCCAGAACTAATGCCTGTCGATTGGTCAATTCATTGTTCTTCCAGGGTATTTACTCTTTAATACCACAAATTCTTGTCCATAGACCATTTTCGGAATCATCGCTAAATAAATCTTCCAATGTCTTTATTTCATTTCCACGCTTCCACAATATCATGTAATGCTGACATACTTGATTATTTTAATCATAAACCATCGTAATTGTACACTATGTAAACTCATCAGAGTTTCCAGACTTATCCAAATCACTTACTAAATCCTCAGTCATTGAGTTTACCTAATTTATTTAGTAGTCATGTCCATTCCCGTAATATTCGAGGGTTTTCAGGGAAATCTAGATGTTTCTGAATTTCGGAAACATATTGTACTTTCGTTCAATTCAATTTGGTCTTCGTGGTCGATTTGTCTAACAAATATCAACTCCTTACTATTGAATGCGTTCTAGAGTTGAGCTGAGCTGAATACTTCCAAAACTATCATCGAGCCAAACTTGAAACTACAAACATGCATTCAAGTGACATCTATGTCATTCAGGTACTGATATAACACTAGCATTGGTTGCTCGGCTTAATAGGTGATCCATAACTTTTAAGATCAGTACCACACCCATGTTTATTTGGATTCCTTAATTAATTCAACATCTACTTAGTCTAGGTCACAAGGGTATTTTGGTAATTTTGGTGTTCAGTTTTATTCCATTCATTTCAGAGCTCGAGGATATCCAATCATTCCTGAGCTTGGAGGTATTCTTGGGTCATTTATATTACAGGGGTATTTTGGTTATTTTACAGATTCAGTGTATTTTAATCCTTTTCTTCCGTCCGATCTTACTATTAAATTCAATCTTATCATTTATTTCAGTCCTTTCGAAAAATTCTGATAGCAGAATACCCCCGATAAATTATTCTTCAGGTATTTACTCATTACTCGAATATTTACAGGTCAAGTGCATTCTCAAATTTTACAAACGAATATCAGGAATTTTCCTGCACTAAGTCAGGATTTTAACAATCAAATCCGTACTTAATCGAGTTAAGTACAAATCCTCTAAGTATTTTCTCATTCAGGGTTAACTCTGACTATTCTACCTTTTAAGGGCATTTCCTTAATTTATTAACCAGATAATTTCGATATTATCTCTTAACGAAAATAATATAATTTAGAGATCCTATGATTAATTGCTTTCTTGAACACTCTCTAATCTTGAAATAATTCCCTTGACAGACTTCTAGTATCTTGCATAAGCCCTCTTGGGGTTAAAAACCAGTTATCCATAATTTCCAAATACAACTAACATTTCTTATGCACATCAATATATTTATCAGATCAATATGTCTTTTCAGATTTATTAATCTACTTCCAGGGACAATTCTTATCATTTTCCAATATAAGGGTAATTTCTTATTTTTACCCTACCGAAGTATTCTCATAATTTCTCATCCAAGTACCTTTAACATTTAACCTTTGATGATATAAAATATAATTTACAAATCCATGTTTGATTTCTTTATCAATAATCACAAACTTGTAATTTAATTCTAACAATCTTTCAATCTCTTATATTAGTCATTCGATCCGTATTCAGTTACAAAATTTCTACCACAATCATATCGAGTGAATAAATTATTCAACTCCACAAAAGTGACCAACATTATCTTATTCATGCATTTACCAATATCAACATGTTCCATAAAGCATAAAGAGGTAGTAAAGTATTACCTCGATTTTCGTACAATACTGATCGACCATAAAATTTCCATTCGAACGCCTTTGATCTTCAATTCAACTTCCAATAATTCCTCAGATACATATCAACATAAATTATATCAGAAACGGAGCTTAATTACGATAAATGGATCGAATCAGGTGATAAATCAGTGAAAGATAGCTTACCAGGTTCGAATTTGGCGAAACAGACTTCGGATTTGGATTCAGGACGTAGAAAGTATATAATATGACTTTTCGGAAATTTGAAATTTTTGGTCAAAATCAAAGTCAACGGGTTTGACCGGAAATTTCGAGGCCTTCGGGTTCAAATTTCGAAAAACGGACAGCGGAATCGAATTTGGAACGTCGAAAAATGTCAGGACATGTATACTCGGTTGAAGTCAAAGGTCGTTTAATGCCCGGTCAAAGCCGGTCAACGCCGGTCAACGAGTCAACGTGTCGGGTAAACGGGTTAGGTCGGGTTATGACCGGTCAATCCGATCATTTGGACCATCCCCACGCGCAGTGGCGGCGCGTAGGGGCGCGTGGGGCCCCTTCTGGCTACCTAAAAATCACGGAAAAATTCTTAAAAATTATTTTGAGCGATTTCAAGATACTTACAAAGCTCGGTTCACAATTTTGAACGACGGAGAGCTCGATTTCAACAAATCGGAAACTTTGACCACTTCACCTCCTCACGCGCCGCCGTTGACGGAGACCAAGGATGACACCGGCGAACTCAGAGCGATGCAACGAACACGATGTTGCGGGAGGTGTCGTAAACGGATGACCCGATCATCATGAATCGATGAAAAACCAACTAAAATCGAGTTATTATTGATGATACTTCCGACCGAAATTAACGACGAACGGCGACGATTCATGACGAAAGGTTTGAGGGGTTTTGTTTCTTGGTTGACAATGAACACGATGGTGGTTTCGGCTCGTCGATCGGACGTCGGACGGTGAGTAAATCGGAGTTGAAAGAAGGGTTGTTGGAAAGGGAAAAACTCGAAATATCATTCTGGAAACTGACGGGGGGAGAGATTTATAATTCAACATATATAAAAAATGGTTAAATCATGGGTTTAGCCACTGAACTTTCTTCACTTCTTAAAATAGTCTGCCAACTTTGAAATTATTCAATTTAATCCTCAATTTCTTCCAAAATTCTAATTAAATTCACTACTTTATAATTTCTTAAATTTAGCCCCTAAATTGAGGTGTTACAATTCTCCCCTCTTTAAAAAGAATTTCGTCCTCGAAATTCATTCATGTCACATAATTACAGAAATAAAACTTTCATCAGTTCTCTCATATCTTTAAGTAGCTTTTAGAAAAGTACGGATTCTCCACTAATCCTTAACCAGCTGAGTATACATTCTCATCAGAATTCTCTCTCAGTCCAAGTAAATAATCAAAACAACTTTATCCTTGTGAAATCAATTCAGCCTTGGTTATGTGAATAGGCTCATAGGCTTATAGAGCAGCATATCCCAATTTCATTTATGGAGTCGAGTCAGAATTCCTCATATGAATAACTCTCTCATAGCTCGTGAGGTACTTCACATCGTTTAGATAGATGTTACTGGCATTCCTTTTTGTACAAGTATAGCTTTAACGGATAGAAATTTTGGATTACTCGCTACAGATAGGGACTCAGCCCTTGAGTTCCGGCTCAGAGAGGTACGATTGTAGTCTAGGGGCATGTACTGATCAGACATATTTTGACATTCGACTGGCCGGTCTATCTTGAAAATTTTTGACTAAAACCATAGCTCTGATACCACTAAATGTAACCCCCACAGACCGATAAGGGTAACCAGATCCGATCCGAGGTGTCACATTTGGGCCATCGGAGCGACCCACTGTAAAAATAGCAGAAAATTTAAAACTTTTATTGAAACGTGTAACTTATAAAATCAGTTGTCACTATTTAAAAATAAAACAGATGTCCAGACTCGTATATAAATCAAAATACAATTACATGCCCCCTAATCACATGTACCATACTCTGCAACAACGCCGGAAGAACTCCCTTACTGAAGTCGATAGATGCACTGTTACAATTCTTTTAACCAGAAAAGGTGAGTAATAAAGTGAGCTTCGAAAAGCTCAGTAATACATAACTACCAGATGATGCTGAAGAACGTGCAGATACAGATAAACATACATATCCTTATTATTTCCAAACATTTACAGATTTTTATGCTGAGCAGAGATCCTACTGATATTTCAGATGGTAACAGACAATGAGCTTTTAGTTTAGACAAATATTTCGGATGACTGAGTTCAGGAGATAAGAATAGGTTATCTAGAGTGTTCCCATAAAACCAGTAAAAAGATACAGATCTTTTAAAACATATATATATATATACCCCCATCCGTCACATAAAAAATGTGTAGGTTCCCAGAACCATACAACTCCGTCACGTCCAGTAAGGCCCTGAGAACACAGCCGAGGAACCGGTAAGTAAGGCCCTGAGCACACAGCCGAGGAACCGGTAAGTAAGGCCCTGAGCACACAGCCAAGGAACCTCCAGGTATTCTTCCTCCAACATTAACCCCCCAAATAAAACATGTTCCGTCCGTAAACGAATATATCAAAAATCAAATCATAATTCACGTCAAGTATCATATCAAAATCCAAGTCTAGTATCAGATCAGAATCCAAGTCAAGTATCAGATCAGAATCCATTTCAGATATCAGATCAGAATCCATGTCAAGTATCAGATCAGAAATCAAATCAAAAATCAGGTAAAATATTCATATGAGTAGGGAACACACCAGAATTTACAGATAGTATTCAAAGATATTGGATAATCTTAACAAGTAGAGGAACACGGATCTTCAGTATACCGATAGAATAACGGAATTCAGAATCACTATTGGAAGAGTTCAATAACTGACAGAATCATCAGTTATTCAGAATGTGACTTGAGCTGAAAAGGAAGAAATGAAGGTTC
Organism: Hibiscus syriacus; assembly: GCF_006381635.1. Classification (NCBI taxonomy): domain Eukaryota; kingdom Viridiplantae; phylum Streptophyta; class Magnoliopsida; order Malvales; family Malvaceae; genus Hibiscus; species Hibiscus syriacus. The sequence goes on along the minus strand of NW_024063276.1, from coordinate 2,603,329 downwards.
AAGACATTTATATTCTATGTCGATTGATCGGATTATCGGACAACTCTTAGGTGAATAGTTCCCAGAACTAATGCCTGTCGATTGGTCAATTCATTGTTCTTCCAGGGTATTTACTCTTTAATACCACAAATTCTTATCCATAGACCATTTTCGGAATCATCGCTAAATAAATCTTCCAATTTCTTTATTTCATTTCCACGCTTCCACAATATCATGTAATGCTGACGTACTTGATTATTTTAATCATAAACCATCGTAATTGTACACTATGTAAACTCATCAGAGTTTCCAGACTTATCCAAATCACTTACTAAATCCTCAGTCATTGAGTTTACCTAATTTATTTAGCAGTCATGTCCATTCTCGTAATATTCGAGGGTTTTCAGGGTAATCTAGATGTTTCTGAATTTTGGACACATACTGTACTTTCGTTCAAATCAATTTGGTCTTCGTGGTCAATTTGTCTAACAAATATCAACTCCTTACTATTGAATGCGTTCTAGAGTTGAGCTGAGCTGAATACTTCCAAAACTATCATCGAGCCAAACTTGAAAATACAAGCATGCGTTCAAGTGACATCTATGTCGTTCAGGTACTGATATAACAATAGCATTGGTTGCTCGGCTTAATAGGTGATCCATAACTTTTAAGATCAGTACCACACCCATGTTTATTTGGATTCCTTAATTAATTCAACATCTACTTAGTCTAGGTCACAATGGTATTTTGGTAATTTTGGTGTTCAGTTTTATTCCATTCATTTCAGAGCTCGAGGATATCTAATCATTCCTGAGCTTGGTGGTATTCTTGGGTCATTTCTATTACAGGGGTATTTTGGTTATTTTACAGATTCAGTATATTTTAATCATTTTCTTCCGTCCGATCTTACTATTAAATTCAATCTTATCATTTATTTCAGTCATTTCGAACAATTCTGATAGCAGAATACCCCCGATAAATTATTCTTCAGGTATTTACTCATTACTCGAATATTTCCGGGTCAAGTGCATTCTCAAATTTTACAAACAGAATATCAGGAATTTTCCTGCACTAAGTCAGGATTTTAACAATCAAATCCGTACTTAATCGAGTTAAGTACGAATCCTCTAATAATTTTCTCATTCACGGTTAACTCTGACTATTCTACCTCTTAAGGGCATTTCCTTAATTTATTAACCAGATAATTTCGATATTATCTCTTAACGAAAATAATATAATTTAGAGATCCTATGATTAATTGCTTTCTTGAACACTCTCTAATCTTGAAATAATTCCCTTGACAGACTTCTAGTATCTTGCATAAGCCCTCTTGGGGTTAAAAACCGGTTATCCATAATTTTCAAATACAACTAACATTTCTTATGCACATCAATATATTTATCAGATCAATATGTCTTTTCAGATTTATTAATCCACTTCCAGGGACAATTCTTATCATTTTCCAATATAAGGGTAATTTCATATTTTTACCCTACCGAAGTATTCTCATAATTTCCCATCCAAGTACCTTTAACATTTAACCTTTGATGATATAAAATATAATTTACAAATCCATGTCTGATTTCTTTATCACTAATCACAAACTTGTAATTTAATTCTAACAATCTTTCAATCTCTTATATTAGTCATTCGATCCGTATTCAGTTACAGAATTTCTACCACAATCATATCGAGTGAATAAATTATTCAACTCCACAAAAGTGACCAACATTATCTTATTCATGCATTTACCAATATCAACATGTTCCATAAAGCATAAAGAGGTAGTAAAGTATTACCTCGATTTCCGTGCAATACTGATCGACCATAAAATTTCCATTCGAACGCCTTTGATCTTCAATTCAACTTCCAATAATTCCTCAGATACATATCAACATAAATTAAATCAGAAACGAAGCTTAATTGCGATAAACGGATCGAATCAGGTGATAAATCAGTGAAAGACAGCTTATCAGGTTTGAATTTGGGGAAACGGACTTCGGATTCGGATTCAAGTCGTCGAAAGTATAAAATATGACTTTTCAGAAATTTGAAATTTTTGGTCAAAATCAAAGTCAACGGGTTTGACCAGAAATTTCGAGTCATTCGGGTTTGAATTTCGAAAAACGGACAGCGGAATCGGATTTGGAACATCGAAAAATGTCAAGATAGGTATACTCGGTCGAAGTCAAATGTCGTTTAATGCCCGGTCAACGGTGGTCAATGCCGGTCAATGGTCAACGGGTCGGGTCAACGGGTCATGTAAACGGGTCGTGTCGGGTAATGACCGGTCAAACCGGTCAACTATGCACAAAAACCGGTCAAACCGGCCATTTGGACCATCCCCACGCGCAGTGGCGACGCGTGGGGCCCCTTTCGGCTACCTAAAAATCACGGAAAAATTATTAAAAATTATTTTGAGCGATTTCAAGATACTTACAAAGCTCGGTTCACAATTTTGAACGACGGAGAGCTCAATTTCAACAAATTGGAGACTTTGACCGCTTCACCTCCTCACGCACCGCCGTCGACGGAGCCAAGGATGACACCGGCGAACTCAGAACGATGCAACGAACACGATGCTGCGGGAGGTGTCGTAAACGAATGACCCGATCGTCATGAATCGATGAAAAACCAACTAAAATCGAGTTATTACCGATGATACTTCCGATCGAAATTAACGACGAAAAGCGATGATTCACGACGAAAGGTTTGAGGGGTTTTGTTCCTTGGTTGACAATGAACATGATGGTGGTTTCAGCTCGTCGATTGGACGTCGGACGGTGAGTAAATCGGAGTTGAAAGAAAGGTTGTTGGAGAGGGAAAAACTGGAAAAATCATTCTGGAAACTGACCGGGGGAGAGATTTATAATTCAACATATATAAAAAATGGTTAAATCATGGGTTTAGCCACTGAACTTTCTTCACTTCTTAAAACGGTCTGTCAACTTTAAAATTATTCAATTTAATCCTCAATTTCTTCCAAAATTCCAATTAAATTCACCACTTTATAATTTCTTAAATTTAACCCCTAAATTGGGGTGTTACAATGTTCGTTCATTTAATTAAACAAATACAAAGTCTTGTTCATGTTCGTTCATTTAATAAATAAACGCACATAAACGAACTTCCCGCCGCACGGTTCATGAACGGTTCGCTGAACGTTCAGTTCATTTACAGGCCTAATTCTTTCCGTAACTTTAGTATTGAATTATATAAAATATGACTTATTTTTTGAATTAATCACTGGTATTAAATTTATTGATACATCTAATCCACATCGAGAACTGTAGAAGCATTGCGATATTTCTAATTTAGTTTACTCCATTCACAAACGACAATATTTAAATAATTGTCATTGTTTAAAAAAATATAGTGAAAATATGATTTTGTTTTAAGTATTAAAACTACACAATGTCTAGAGAGTGAAAAATTAAGCAGTTGCAGCATGCAGAGAAAATCCTATTGGTCCGTACCCTTTGTTTCTCTCCATCACTTCCATCTTTTCATTGTTCTAATGCTAGATCTAGCAATCAGAATTTTTCTCCTTTCTTACACTACTTATATTATAAAAAAAACCAAGTTTTTTTTATCATTAATTGTGAATATGATAACCTATATAAATCAACACACAAAAAACCGAGATGAAATGAAAGCAAAGAAATATGAGTTCAAGAAACTGGAAAAGTGATTAAAGAATATTTCTTTTTCAAAGATTGAGATTCAAAACTTAATGAAGGCAGGAAGAAAAGAAAACTTGTGTGACATGACCAAAGATTCTTATTAGAAACACAACTGAAGCTTAAGCAAACCCTAGCCTTGTGCACCCAAACCAAAACATGGGTTCCTTTTAAATTTGTCAAAGAAATTTGATTCAGATACCCATCTATGTTTTTAAAAACCCTAAACTCTTCAAATTTGATTTGACCCCCTCCTTTACCTTAAACAAAGAGGCCAACTTTAGATTTGTACTTTTTGGAAGAAAACTCTAATTTAAAATCTGATTTTGAACGGCTTGGTTTTTTTTCCCATTTGTCACACATCCATTAGAACATTTACCTTAAACTGTCATGTGATTGAAGTGTGAAACAAAAAATGTCTTGGTTTTTAAAGTAGTTTTATAATCCCAGAATCCAAAAGAGAAGGAGGAGTGGGCTAATGAGAGCTTGACACAGATGATGTTTTCAACAGACTTTTTCTGCAAGGTGATGACATAGAGAGAGAGAGAGAGAGAGAGAATCAAGGAAAGAGAACCCTCTTTTACATATCATTACAACGCTAGTTTATTTGCTACTTTATATCAATCAAAAGGTTTAGAGAATAAATTCCTCAGTTTTTGGAACAAAAAGGTCATAAAAATGGTACCTTTAATGGACTATATTGAAACGAAAAGATCAACAAACAAAAAAGAAAGAAAGGGGTTGAAGGGAAACCTGTTGTTAGCATATTCATAGAGACGGCCACGGCTGGAGAAGACGAAGAGAGCCACCTCGGCATCACAAAGCACAGACAATTCGTAGGCCTTTTTGAGCAGTCCATTGCGGCGTTTACAGAAGGTTACTTGTCGATTAGTGGTGTTCTCGATCCGCTTAATCTTGATTTTGCCCCTTCCGATCTTCTTCTGGGAAGAGCATTCTGGTTCTAGATTAGGGAACTCCATGGCTCACAAACCTGGAAAAAATATATGTATACACGCAAACCCCAAAAGTTTCCATTAAATCTTTACAAACAAGCTTCGATGAATCATGTTGAACAACTTAAGGACTCAAACCTGAGAAGGAATTGAACTATAAATTCCAACTCTTCTCTTCTACTTCTTTTGATTAATATCGTTTTATGCAAAGAAACAACAGTTTAGAGTTTGAAGAAGGAGCAAGTTTTCTGCTTTAGCAGATAGGCATTTATAGACACAAAATTGACCCTTTAACAATCACACAACACAAGATTTTTTTTATTTATTTATTTAGTTTAGTAAAAATCTATTTTTTCAGTGAAAAAAAAGAGTTGGTGCTAAAGAAGGACGGTTGATGTACACTATGAGATTCCATTAAACGTCCATTTTCATCTTGTATGGGAAAAGAAATATAGGTGATGAATAATAATGATAAAGGGTATTTTGGAAACTGACAACCCCATTGTCTTCAATGAGAGGCCCTTAAGGAATAATAATAAGAAGAATAAGAATAATAAATCAAAAGAGGAAAAAAAATCCATGGCCTTTGATTCTTCTTCTAGTTTTGATTTTGCTGACCCTTGAAAACCCTATTGATGAAACAGGGTTTGGACATCTCTCTCTTACATTATTTGAACATTTATCTGCTTGTTGAGGGTGACGTAACTGAAGGTGACTGCCATGTGAACACCTGCTCTTCTATTCTTTGGCCATTCATTTGTGGTAAATAAAAGATGACCTGATTTCATTATTTTCCTTTTTACCTGTTTGGTTGATGGGAAAATTTGTACGAGTTAGAATGTGGGTTCCTCCACTCTCATCACCCCAACTTGCTAGTCTATCCACTATCCCATTTTGTTAATGCACCAAGCTCTACTGGTTTCTTTTTCAATAAAACAAAACTATCTTCTATATTATTAATCTCTGTTCTAGTAAAAAAAAATACAGATTCTGGAGATTTAGTGCATGTCAAAAATGTTTGTAACCGTTCATTTTGCATGCATACTTTGATTTTTTTTCTTTTCAAGTTTACAAATGAAATTACCTTTTGTACAATTGCTTCAATTGAACCTTTCCATGTGTTTTTAATTGCAGCACGTTTATTGTATAGCTTATAGATACCATAGATGCATTTAAAAAATATGCATTTAATTTAACTAGATAATAATCTTTATGGCACGAACCGAACGACCTTAGTGACAAATGAATTGTTATTATTCCATGAAGTCTCAGGTTCGTGCACCAGGAATACCAGAGGTGTGAGCGTTCAATGTCAAATTGTTGAGAGTTATCTTTGAACAGATATTGTTTTGTACTTACCCCATATAAATTTAAGTTTTTACCTATTGTTTACTAAAATGTAACAAAAATTAAACGTTGGGTATGATTTAAAAAAATCGAAAGTTTTGATACTAAAATGGATCAAAACTGATGGTTTATGAACTAAATGCGTAGTTACCCCAATCTTTAACTCATCATGTGTTTTTTAGTAGTAAAAGGGGATGATATTTTTTTCTAGAGGTCTTGAATTCGAGTAGCTATGCCTGTCGGGTACAAGCATGTTGTCATTGAGTTGTTAGCTCATGTTAGTTTGGTAACGTGATAAGGATTAATTTTAAATTTGACTTCTAAGCTTTGGATAAAATATTATTTTGACCTTAAACTTCAGATAAAATATCAAATTTGACCCATATATTCGACCAAAGTCTATTGTTATCGGTTACCACACATCACTATCACTGCTAGCTATCGCTGGTTGTCGTCAACCATTAACGTTGCCAACTATCATATATCCTAAAATTTTTAATTCACTCTCTTTGTGCTTTCTGAACATAAATTCCATGTTTGTTTCACAAGAAAATGGTTCGAACTCAACTAAACTAACTTAAAACATTTATATTTCCTTTAATATTGAATCATAATAATAAATTTATGAATTTAAATCTATATCATAATCAAACTCTTACTTTATTCAAAATATTTTTATGTTATAAATTTTTATGTTTATAATATTAATTATAATTTTTTAATATTTACAAATTATAATATTATTTTATAAATTTTGAATCTTTGAACTAATAATATCATTTAGACTTTATATATATATATCAATTTTATATTTCGTTTGACTGTGGATAACAAGTGCTCAAAGAAAAAATATATTAAAAATTTCAACTCCTACTTTTTAAGCCAAGTTTATGATTGAGAATTAAATAACTTTTATGTTAAAATTTTATGATTAAATTCAAAAATATTATTTATGTTTTAATAAATAAATAAATAAATTATGATTAAAAATATATATTATTTTATAAATTATGTTTCCAAAAAGTTACCTTTGATTTTGTATTAGTCATTTTAATATTATAAATATTATAAAAATAATAAAATCAAATTATAAATAGAAATTTTACAAAATTTATAGAATCATAATTATTTTATTTTATGAGATATTACAATAGGATGTTACAATATAAACTATATACTTAACTTATAATATTAAAATGATGTTACAATTAGAGGTGACAAACGGGTCATTCGGATTGGGTTTGGATCAAGTCATTTCGGGTCAGGTAACTTCAGGTCTAGATTAAATTCGGTTTAATTTTGTTCGAATCTGGTTCGGTGTACGATGAATCAGATTGGGTCGATTATCGGGTCGGGATATTATTAGATCAGTTGTTTTCTAGTTCGGATCAATATCAGATCGGTTGATTTTTGGGTCGGGTTAATACAGGGTCAGTTAGATTTTAGGTCGGACCAATATCGGATTAGCTGATTTTCGGTTTAGGTAAACCTTTAGATCAAGTCAATTCAGGTTGAATTGGTTATGAGTCTAATCAAAATCAAGTATATATAGAATAATGTATATATACTTGTAAAAATATGTCTTCTTATTTGTTAATTTTATCATTTATGTTTAATTTCAATTCTCAATCGTTCAATATTTTGGATTAAACTTTCATTTAGGGATGATAAATTGATAATTTAACACAAATACGATTCTATAATACGTGTTTGAATTTATTATCAAAATTTTATATTAAGCTTGTATGAAAAGTTTATAATGAGAACTATTTGATAAAGAAATAATTTTTTATTAAATTTTTTTATTTCCAACTATAAATTAAATATTTTTATTAAATTTAAAAAAAATAATACATAACTTTCTTTGTTAAGTTTTAGTAGTAACATAAGTAAACTTTATATTATTTTTATTATAAATCTAATATTATTTCCTTTGTTAGTTGTTTTATATTATTTTTATTATAAATCTAATATTTTTATAACAAGTAAGATAAGTAAACTTTATTTATCACTGATTTCAATCTTATAATTAGATTCTTACTTTTATATTTCTCTTAAACTTTCTATTATTTTATTATAAAACTAATATTTTTAATAAAATATCAATTTTTTAAATTAATTTATTATAGAAAATAACTTTTATCGTTTAATAACTTTTATCAATTTCAATTTGTTCGGGTTGCTTTTAGGTCGAGTTAAATTCAGTTTGGGTTGCTTTTGGATCGAGTTAAAATTCGGTTTGAGTTGCTTTCGATTCATGTTAATTTTGTTCAGGTTGCTTTAGGTCCGGGTTAATTTAGGGTCTGGTTGATTTCGATTTCGCTAAATTTTGGATTGGGTATTGTTCAGGCCGGCTATCAGATCAAATTTGATTATCATGTTCGGTTTAATATCGGGTATTGGGTCAAGAAAATCGGTTCGAGTAATCTAGTTCGGGTCTAGTTACAATATAAACAATAGGATGTATTAATAAATACAAATTTTATAAATTATGTTTTAAAAACTTACCTTTAATTTTGTATTAATCATCTTAATATTATAAATATCACAAAAATAATAAAATCAAATTATAAATACAATTTTTACAAAATTTATAGAATCATAATTATTTTATTTTACGAGATATTACAATAGAATCAAATTCAAAATGCGAAGTCTAAATTGATAACTCTTAGTTTAGCAAGGCAGAAGACAAAGTGACTTAGTAATCTAAGTAATCCATCTTCTTGAAAATCCTTAAGAGAAAAATCAATCTTATGTATCTTTATATGACTCATAAACAATCATATGTATATTTTTTAAGCTAAGGTGATCACATAGTAATATTTATGCTAAATATTCATAATTATTTGACAATAAACACTCAATCACTTATGTTGTAGTTGCTAGTGCTTGAGCCTTAGACCGTTAGGAATAACAATAATTCTTTTAACTATTAAGGTAATTTGATTCGTGCACTGTCATATGCATATTTTAAAACCATACAAATAATGATAAGAGAAAGCATGAATCTGTAATATAAAGAGATAATACTCACACCGAGTACAAAATAATCGAAGAGAATTACATTGATTTTTTTATTTTTTGAATTTATTACTTGTATCCGATCTATTGATCGAATAATTCAGATCAAGTACTGCAGAAGTGAGGGTGACGCTCCCAATCTAGTTTGCTCCATTCGCAAACGCCAAAGTTCGAACTCTTGACCTTACTTAAGAGATCTAGTGTCCCATCCCACAAAACCATGATTCTTCAAGGGAAATGAATCTTAAGCCCATTAAATTGATGAATTCATGATTGACCATTTAATTTAGTCTTTAATGTGGTTAAAAGAAGTTATGGGAAGACTCATGATGTACATTTTTACCTATTTGTACAGTGAATAATGCATACACATAAGGTTGGGGTTTTGTTCTTAATAGATTCATATACTAGGAGGTTCATGATTCTTCAAGGGAAATGAATCTTAAGCCCATTAATTGATGAATTCATGATTGACCATTTAATTTAGTCTTTAATGTGGTTAAAAGAAGTTATGGGAAGACTCATGATGTACATTTTTACCTATTTGTACAGTGAATAATGCATACACATAAGGTTGGGGTTTTGTTCTTAATAGATTCATATACTAGGATTTAGATGGTCCTAATGAGAACTGACATAAAAATATGAGTTTTTATGCTCTTAATGAGTTCATAGCCCACGATTTGATTGATCCTTTTTGAGACAGACTGATGAATTCACTGAATTAATTGGTTGAACTACTAAATATTTTTAATAAGTTCCTATCAAATTCTTTGAGTGGTCCTTTTTAGATGAACTTGATAAATTCATTGAATCTAAAAAATTATGAGGTTACACTTACTAAATGAGATAGACTTATGAAAACACTTACACAAGTCTAGAGAACTACCCACCTTCCATGAAAGACATTGGATTGTCTTTCTAGAGCATATATTTAAATTGTTAGTCTATCATGAAACTCCGTTAGATTTAAGATTTGTTGTGTGTCATTGATTACACATATTTTAACAAGTTCAAGATTCGATCTCTTGTTAAAATAAGAATTGTTTATTTCACTATGTATCAGTTCAAATCTAACAAATAATATTACTTAATATAAAAAATGTGCTTAAATTATACCCCTTTTTTCCGTTTAGCTGCCTAAACTTTTTTGAGTAAACCAAAAATGTTATTTTTTCCATAATATTTTTCAGTTATAACCAAAATTATTACAAATAGTATAACCATTTTAGTTATAAACCCTAAAACCACCATAATGTAACATGCAATCGAAGATGTTCTAAATTTATATAACTTTTTAGATTGAACATGATAACTGTAGACATTAACTTTTTCATCATATTATTATTATCATTATTATTATTATTATTGATATATTATTATTATTATTATTATTACATATTACTATTATTAATAATATTATTATCATTATTATTATTATTATTAAATAAAAAATACAAAGCCCTGAGGCCTGTTTACAACCCAGACCCAATCCAGGCCCAACCAGATGGCCCAGCAGAACCTTAAAACTACAAGGGTTTCCTTCATCTCATCCCAGCCGCCGCAGATCCTCTATCGTTGGATCTAATCTGATCCAACGATCCTGATGTAGTCCATCAAAGAAACCCTAGGGTATCATAACCCTAGGGCCACGCATCCGTCGCCCCTGCTATCTCCACATCGACGTTCCAGCTGCTGCCACGCCTCGCCGTTGCCGAAGACTCCAGAAGACCAGCTGCCCCTCCACGCCGCTTGCTCTATGGTGAGTCACCACAATAGCTATGGTGACTCACCGAGGCTCAACCCTTTTAACTGGTCCTAGAATATCCTCGGTGGAGACTATAAAAGTCGATCACCTGCAAACAGAGAAGACAGAGAGCAAGAACCCGAGAGAAAAATAATACCAACAACCAAGGGAACAAAACAGAGGAAGAATCGAGAGCAAGCCAAACAACGGACATCAAGCAAAAATACAGTAACCAACAGTAATAAAGCAAAACTCACAGCAACCAAATAAAGGAGAAGAGAGAAGGAGACTTACCATCGAGGACACTACACAGTCGTCGGAGCCTCCATTCAACGCTGAAAAACCAAAATATCGAAAGTAAATAACCTTAGATCTACGTCGATCTAAGGAGATTTAAGGAAAACAGAGGCCGTATTCAGCCTTAGGAGGTCGAAACATATATTCTAGGGTAATTTGGGAATTCCGGCCACCGGTGTTGGCGCCGGAGCAAGACAGTCGGCTGGTTTCCCTCGTCGGAGAAAACAGAGAGAATTATAATCTTTCTTTTTAGAGAGAGAAAGAAAAAAATGAAATGAAAGGCTTAAAGCCTTTCTCAGCCGATTAATGGGTATTTAAACCCCTCCCCGAACGATGTCGTTTTGGGGATGGGGTATTTGTGTAAATTCCCACAAGAGTAAAACTGTTTCCGCAGTCCTCTGAGTTCTGTAAGATTGTAATTTGGTCACTAAATCAAGTCTCAACATATTTTAATTTTGTCTCTTTATTTTATTTTATTACACTTTAGTCCTTACCAGTATTTATAAATATTTAGGATAAATAACCTATTTAGCCCTTATTAATTTTAATCAATTTTATTTTAATCCTGAAATAATTAATTAAGGCTAAATTCGAATTAGGTATGTGAATTTTAATATTTTACATTTAAATTATATTGTTTTAATTATGTTTATTTTATTCACTAAATTAATAATAAGGTAAAATAGCATGTTTAGCCACTATAATTTTAAATAGCTAATTATGAATTAAGGTATTTAATTTTATTATGTTATAATTTAGTCATTAATTTCAAATACTTTCATTTATCTTACAAGTTTTATTACTTTTTATATTTTAATACTATAGTTTTAATTTTATTTATTTTATTCATTTTTTTATTTATATTTTATATGTTTATATATTTAATTATTATTGTTATTATTATTATGTAGTCATATAAACATATATAATAAATAATATTTATTTACTTATTTTGTTATATATTAATCCTATTTATAAATTTAATTTTATATAAATTACCTTTAAGAAAAATAATCATATTTTAATATTTTTTTAATATTAAGAAATGAGCTGTCTTAAAGCACCTAGAAGTCCTTTTCTGATATTCATAAATAAATAAATATCCTATTTTTATAAATTATATATATATATTAATTAATTTTAATTATTTTTAGATAAATGTTTTATTAATATTTATTTATTTTTTAATATTAAGAAATGAGATGTCTTAAAGCACCTAGAAGTCCTTTTCTGATATTTCTAAGTAAATAATTATCTTATTTATAAAAATAAAGATATATATATATATATATATATATTAATATATTTTCTAAAAATTATATTAATAAATTTGAAATAACAGAATTATGAATTAAATATATTATTGAATTTTTAAATTTCCAATAATAGAGACAATTTATAATTAATGAGTACCAATTTTGGGCGTTGTGGAGGTACTAATCATTCCCCAAACGTAATCGACCACGAATCCCTTTTATTATTAAAAAGAACGAATTTTTGGTTAAAACGCAGACCAGTTTATCTTTTAACTAATGTTTTCTTAAAAACTCTTGTAAAAGATAATTTTTAGATATTCGAACTACCTGACCCAAAAGGCCGATGGCGACTCCCAAAACATTTTAAAAAAACCATTTATTCATATCACTTTTCCCGCCAAGTAAAAATTTCGTGCCCGGGAGAAAACCGGTTACGACAGCTTGGCAACTCCGCTGGGGACCTGATCAAGCTTTGAAATTATTTATAAATTATCTCTATCAATTAGAAATTAAAAATTCATATATTTAATTTATAATTCTTTTCTTTCAAAATTTTTAATACTTATAATATTTATTATATATATATATATTTATTATTAATGTTTTTATTTTATTTTTAGATATTAAATTTCATTTTTATTTGATTGTCAAAGGTTTGAATATTTCTCCTCACACACAACACTTTCATTGCATAACATAAGCTTTATAATCAAGCTTGTCCATTTTAAGTGGGAGTGAAAGCGACATCTTCGTGAGAATTTATTCTTCGTGTTAGACCTAGCAAGTAGCTTTCGGGGTTCATATACTCTATGTCTTCGTGAGAATTTATTCTCCGTGTCAGGAATAGAGAAATGTGTCCCCTCGAATTGAACTCAATCCATTTAAGTCTATAGTGGACTAGGGTACCTTTTACTCTTAGAACTGAAACCCTGCATATAATAAACCCTAGCAATTCACCCAATCTAAGACAACACTTAACCTCTATAGGTGTACACAAAGGAGAAATAAGTTCTAACTTTTTGTCTTTTTAATTTATTTGATTTTTCCCTTTTCCTGAATAAATGCATGAGAACTAGAAAACATGCAGTTAGGTTAATTTTTCCAAACAAAGCATGGAACTAGAAAACATGAGGTAAGGATTTATACCTTGATAGATAGGATATTTTCTTTCCAATAATTGGTACTAACCAATTTATATTTTCCTTTTTCCTTTTTTATTTTGCTTTAACTTTTTTATATTGATTTCTTTTGTTTGCATTGCATGATCATGGCATAACCAAAAGGTGTTGACTTGAAAGATTGTTCATCAAATTGGAAAGACTTCATAAATGGACAAAAAGTTTTATGATCAAATAGAATATGACACAACCATGGAATGATATCTTGAGGGAATTCCGAGGATAGAGGAGAGCTATGCACCCAAAGATCGTATGCCTATTGAAGAGCAAAAGGACATACGAGAAATAAGAGAGCAGATGTCCAAGATGATGGGTAGAATATCTATTTTGGCCAAAGGAAAAGAGATTCCTGCTCAAAAAGAGAGAGAGCTCAATGAAAATATCCAGCAATCTCAAATATACGAGGAACTTCGGATCTTAACCAATTTGAGAAATCAAAAACTGTCTAGAGATATCAAAGAAATGGTGACAACTGTAAAAACTCCCAGAGATGAGAAGAAATCATGTAATCTGAATTCGCCAAAGTTTAGTATGCTCCCGACGTCTAAAACTCAGGTTTAATCCAAGACAAAAAGCGATTCTCATTTTGATGTTATCCCTTTACCATATAAAGAGTTGTATGAAAAGCTACTTGAAGCGCGAGAAGTGGTTCCATACTACATAAAACCATTCCAACCTCTATATCTGAATTGGTATGACATCAACGTTTATTGTGAATATCATGTCGGAGCTCAAGGACATACCATCGAGAATTGTCTTGCCTTCAAACGTCGAGTCCAAAGTCTTTTGGATCATGGAACCTTACAATTTATGATAAATGATTGACCTAGTTTGGTAACTGAAGGTCCTGCTAGATTAATACCAAAAGTCTTCAAAGGTAAGAGTATCAGTAGGGGCGCCCAGAAAGAAGAAGATTTGTTGAAGTTTGAGGCTCAAATACGTCATTTAAAGATTGAAAACGATAAATTGAGCATCAAAATGGAAACCATGCATGAAGATTTCCAGAAGGCCAGTCAAGCCTTTCAAAATACTGGCATAGGAAACACCCTAGAAGAGTGGATAACAGGGTTCACCAAAATGAAAAAGAACTGCAACATATATGAAGATCTTGTCCAAGAACTTTTTGAACACAAAGGTTCTCTTACAAGGGAAAATGAGCAACTCCGAGAATTGACACAAGAACATGAAGGAAAAAGAGAATGTCATGGAAGAAGCTGCACTCCAAACAAGCAATATGGCCCATAAGCTAATAGACTAACTTGGCTTTAGAGAAGATAATGAGAAAGTTATCCCCTATATGTAAAGTTTTGTTGAATTTAGGACTGAAAGTTGTCCCCTACATGTAAAAGTTTTGTTTGATGCACGGAAACTTTTGTGTTCAATGAAATCTGTTCTAAGATAATCACTCTTGAGTAACACCTTTTCATACATGCAAGTGCATTTCACATCTTTGCATTTTCCTTTTGTATTCATACTTTTATGTTTGCTTTTGCATTGCACATTTTGCATTCTTATTTTTGCATTAATGCATTTTCACATTTACATTACATTTTTTTTATTTTAAGTATTGTTATATACATTAATTATAAAAACATGTAAATAATTCATGAAAGGTTTCTGTAACAGTAAAACGAGATTATTTATTCATATTACTATATCATCATTATGAAAACAATGGAGCAATCTTATGAGAGATTACAAGATCAGTGGTCAAAACAATTGACATGGTTACCTCAGGATACAAGGAAAGAAGTACCAGATGGATCAAATCAAATTAGTCAGAGGATGGTATCTGATAAAGAAGAGATAAATGATAAAGAGTCACCATGCTATCAGATTAAAGAGTCGAGAATGATAACATATCCTGGAACATCCCAATCGAACCCAAAGAGTAGCCTCATTAATTATTCACAATATGAGGAGAGATTCAAGAGGATGCGTGAAGCAATAAAAAATATGAAAGGTGTTAATGCCTCCCAAAAATAATTAAAAGCAAGAGAGCTCAGCTTAGTTCCATACTTGATTATTCCCCATGAATTCAAAATGCCAGATTTTAAGAAATATGATGGCACCAGTTGTCCCTTAATCCACCTGAGAATGTTTTACAGAAAAATGGAAGGATATTTAATTTCTGATGATCTGTTAATTCACTCTTTTCATGATAGTCTTGTCGGGCCAACAGTAGTCTGGTACAATCAGTTGACTCGAGAACATATCAATAGATGGGTTGATCTAGCTGATGCATTTTTGGGACAATATCGGTATGTTAAAGGCTTAGCTCCAACACGTATGGATCTTTGAGGAGTAAAAATGAAAGCCAATGAAGGCTTTCAAAAGTATGCCTTAAGATGGAGAGGATTGGCAGCACAAGTTCAAGCTCCCATGTTAGAAGAAGAGATATCACATATGTTTCGGGATTCTATTCCTGCTCTTTTCTTTCAGTTAATGTCGGTAAATCCTACGAAGGAATTTGAGAATCTTGTGACAAATGGAGAATTAATTGAAAATGTAATCAACGAAGGAAACTCAAAAGTCACATCCAAGAGCCCAACGGATCAAAGAGCGAAAGTTGATGATGTGAATGAATGTCGCATCCAGAATCCCCGCCATTGCAAAATAAAAAGAGCAAGTAGTTGTTCGGATCGACCAAAGAAAATCACACGATCAAGAAAAACTTTGGAAGTGTTCCAAACTTCCATTTCAGACTTGTACCCTCATTTGATTAAAGGACAATACATCACACCAAGACCAACGAAAGTGACACCAAACCCTTCTGCCCATTGCTATGATCAAAATAGCTTCTGTAATTTTCACTTGGGGGTAAAGGAACATTCAACAAGGAATTGTTGGCCACTGTTAAAGGAAATAGAGACTTTTGTTGACAAGGGAGTCTTAACACAAGAAATGATCAAGAAATGGGGGGCAACTGAAGACAATGAACCTGATCCTATTACACACCCAACATTAGAGGAGTAATGATACATAAACAAGTGGAAGTGTTTTCTACCACTGAAATACCTTTCTATTTTCAGCATCTTGTTTGAATTTGTTTTTGTTCCTTTCTCCGCTTTTTGTGATAAATAAATTTGTGTTGCTTTTATGGTTATGAGCAAGAAATTAAATTTTAATCTTGAAATTTTTGAGTATCAAGTAGATTAAATATTCTTTTTCAAGAATTATAGATCTTTGGCAAGTGGTAAAATTATACCTTCCGTATACCGAACAACGCCAATTACTTGATCCTTACAAAAACCAAATCCTAACATACATTTATCTGAGACTTTGAAGTCATGTCTCTACCTATTTTTGAGACACCAAATGCAAATGTTTACCTTCTTAGGTAGAGTTGATTGGCTTATAACATTACACCATATACACGACTTCAAAATTCACACATTTGTCATTCCAAATACAAAACCATCATAAACCAAAAGACCTCAAAAGAACCAAACTTTCAATCTTACTATAAGAAAAGACGAGATGAGGTATCATGGATCAACTTATCGAAGATAATTTTGAATGATTGGGGCATACTCAAAGAAGAAGAAAAAAGATTGATTTAGATAAATATATTGTGCATTAATTACATTGTTTTCATGTAAATAAAGTTAATCCTGAATATTCATCCCCCTGGGGATGCCTCTTTTTACAAAAACTTATTTGTATGAAATGATTTTTTCTGATTCAACCTTAACCAAAGATCACCCTCCACATTGGGGGGGCAAGAAGAAGGATATCTGCT
Source organism: Hibiscus syriacus (assembly GCF_006381635.1). NCBI lineage: Eukaryota > Viridiplantae > Streptophyta > Magnoliopsida > Malvales > Malvaceae > Hibiscus > Hibiscus syriacus. The sequence continues at coordinate 2,586,126 of NW_024063276.1, read as the reverse complement.
CACAGGAATAAAGATTGTCAATTATGAAGGCAAATCTTCATGAAATGAAGATAGTTTTGAACTATAAGGTAGATCAAATGTAAAGTGCTTGAAGATCAATCCATTCAAGAATAACGAAAGAATTTCCAAAATGCAAGAGGAAAAGGAGATTCTCAAAGCAATTGAAGTCCTATACTCATCCATCAAAAAAAAAAGAGGAAAAAAAGAAAAAAGGAAAAAATTGAATCAAGATGGGTGACTTATTGAGCCTCAAGCTACAAGGTTGATCAAGTGAAATCAATTCAAAAATTCATATTCAACAAGAAGAGCAAGAAATGATGAAGATGTGAAAAAATGGAAATGGACCCATAAAATTGACAGTCTAGAGGGATCCAAAAGAAGAATGACAAGCAGTAAAGCAGATCCAAGTCAAGCAAGGCAAGATTGAAGGCATCAGAATAAATTGATCATTGGTTCAATTACCCTTAAACACTTGTTTGGGCCTTCTTTCTTTCGTAACCATGAGCCCTGGCCTACGTTACATACCTAAAAAGCCCATTCTAATCATACATGGATTTCTATGTGAAAGAGACTATCTTCAGATTTCATTCCGCCTCTCAAGATTGATTTTTATTTGCAAAAATTATTTTTTTTAAATCTTTAATGCATGATATGAAAAATGATAAAAGGGGGGGTTCAAGATGTAAATTTTTAAATAACATCTTGGAATTAAAGGAGGATTCAAGTCAAAAACCTAAAAAGATGGCTTGAATATTGAATGGTGCAACAACAACATAAGAGACGATCTTAAGCTCTTGATGAAGCACCACACATCCCAAAGACGTTCCTAAGATTTCGAAACTAAGAAGTATCTTTATGAGATGAGCATAACAACCCTTCCTTCAAGATAGTGAAAGCTCAAAGAAGACATATATGATGGATCAATCTGACAGACCTTACTTTACCAGAATCAACCTAAGCCCTAAATCAATCAATAATTTTGACACTTGCCATAGGACTATGATTTTTTGATTCAAAAGTGTAATTGATTTATTTGATATTCATTAAATTCATGCTTATGATTTGATTCTATTGTGAATTTGTGATAAGCAACACTTTACAAAATTCTTTCATTCTTCGATAAAGAAAGGAGAAAAAACATTTTCAAATAGGACAGTCTCAAATGAGGAAGGTCCTTGAAGCAAGTTGTTTATTCTACCTCTATTGAATAAAAAGAATGAACGAGACCAGAATGATGAAGCATTTCACTCTCTTGAAAGCAAGTGGTCCAAGAAGCCAGAAACTCTGGAGAATTGAACTTGTGACGCTCTCCTGTGACATTATTAGCAATTCATCAAGAAAGATTATCATTTATCTCATGTTGAGGGCGATAAGCATCACCATATAAATTATTTTCCCCATCCATCAATCCATGTTCTCTAGAAGATTACATCACAGAGCTATCAGTCCCATTAAGGTGTATTATGGGAATGAACAAGTCCCCTACTTGCACTCTGGTTATACCGTGATACTGGCTCAAGTCTTGACACATCATTGCTACTTCTTCCATGCCGATCATTTTCCTTATCAGGATTATATCCATTATATCCTTTAGAATATTGTTGAACTTAAATTTGACATTGGAACAGATTCTACACTTATAGACTTTTCATATTGGGTAACATTGGTTACAGGATTCCAAAAGTAAAGATAACCAATTTTACTATCAACCAAACCTTTTCATGGTTCGGGAAAAGTGGGATATAGCAGTGAATATCTTAAAGCAGCAGAAGAGACAGTCACTGCAATAGTCATTGCAAGAAAATGCACCAACAAAAATCTTCGAGTTCATCATGATGATGTTTATTTCTTCTGGTAAGGTTGTTACACGGAATGCCACCGATAACAAGGTCGAATTCAAAAAATCTACTCATCAATTTCTCCAATCGATCACCATTCAGTTCTTGCGCATCTATTTTCAAAAGTATGCCAAGACAGTAGAAGGCAACCTCTGCATCATTGACCCCAGAGAAAAGAGACAGGACATTGATACCACAGGGGAATTATCTCTAGCAGATCCTCCTCCTCGTGTATAGTTTTTAGGGAAACCTAGAAGCATTTCCACCTCATTAGGTTCAAGCATACCAGATTCCATTTTCGATACTCTTCAAGAATGTACTTTTGGACACTCGAAGGTGGCTCATCGTTGTAAGCTTCAAGAGCCTTACGGATCATTTCTGTCCATTTGGCACTTCCTGTACATGTTTGTAAACAGTTCAACATTGTTCTTGGATCCCAGGAAGGCCACCATTTTTTTGTCAATGGAAAAGCATCATGTATGGTGCGTGGAGGAAGCTGAATAAGAGGAAATCTGTTCTTAATTGGCAGATTATGAATATAACCCCTTTTCCGTGCAGTAGTACAAAAATACTTCAAATCTACAAAATTTGGCTTTATATCGTATAAGTACCGTGACATTTTGGTCCAAACACCAACTGGAGCAAGTGCCACGTTCTCGTAATAGAAATAAGGAGGCCCAATAGCATCTTCTGGAAGTATTCTTTGAGTTATCTAATCTGGTTCGGTAGAAACCCTAAAACCAATTATTGGATTTGAAAGATCAACTGCATGATCGTCTTCATTAAGAAGCTTCTTTTCAAGCTTCCTCTGCTTCTTCCTTTTCGAAAAATCATAGCCCGAGTTTCGCCTTTGCTTGTAATTGGGGTCATTGTATAATGGCTTCCTATCTTCTACCGGAAGAAGTACGTCAGCAGCCTTAGCCATTTGAGCAACACATATAAAATATGTCAACTTTGTAATTGATAAATCTGAACCACATCTCTCCATGGCTATTAAATCCTCAGTCTCAGAGTACCCCATTTTTGTCAAGTATAACAATTTATTCTCCTCATCAGAATCAGAATTCAGGATTTCCTCGGTATCAGAAGAACTATTAATATCTGTGAAATCATCCTGAAAGATCGCTTCATAATGACAAAAAAATATATTCTAGAAATAGCCTTCACTGAAAACAAGGTTCACTGTGTTAGCCTGTAATGAATTACCAAGCGATTTATACCACTCTGTCCGACTAGATCCCTCCATATCCAAAAAATGAACATCTCATTAAGAAGAGGCACATATCTCAGACGTTTCTATCAGAATGATTGATTACTTCTTAAGTTTGTGACAACATTCCTCAAGTTACTTGACAACTGCTATTTAATGACACCAGAATGAGGGTATTCAAAATAAACAGATTTTGGGCACGAATAAAGCCACAAGTACCCACCACGGTGCATTGTCAAAATTGGACCTCGTGGGGATTATGATATTCAAGTCAAACATACGTTGAGAGTGAACCAAAAATAGAATATTGGGGCATATCGAAAGCCCATTGCATACATAAATGATCCAAGTGGGGCATTTTAAAGGCTCATAGCAATATGAATATTTTAGCATTCTTGGAGGCTCATCAACAAGAAGAAAATGTTGGGGCATACTGAAAGCTCATTTAAATCAGAATCAAGAATGTTGACACATTTTGAACGTTCGTATCAGTAAACGTTGGGGCATGCTGAAAGCCCACATCATTATGTGTTAAAGATCATTACCTTGAGCAAATATTTCCAATAAGACAGAAAGGAATGAAGAATGAAAATGGTGAAACAGTGACAGTGAAACTGACTATACATAATTGCTTCATTCATCAAGCAGTTACATCAGGATCCTGGTGTTGAACAAATATCTACTCAAAAAGTATGGTTTCAAATACCCAATCTTCTTAACCATGTGTCACCTAATAGCGTGTTCTTTGTTAAACTACATCACGGTTGCATGGATAAAGATTGTCCCCATGCAGACCATTCGATCTAGGGTTCAGTTCCTCAAAATCTCGTCTTTGAATTTTGTATTCCGTGTGTCGGTGATGATTGGAAATATTTCTTTGATATTCATGGCAGTTAGTTTAAACCATACTGTTGAGGTTACAAATCTATTTTTCACATCAGTTTTTGTTTACTTGATGACATTGAATAAAGAGGCTTAACTTACGTCTATTGCCCTTTCCCGTTGTTACTGGGTTATCATTGCCAGCCACGGTGAACTGAGTTTTCATCTATTTGGTTTATCATGTGCGTTTCATCTACAGCAACAAGAATTCCATGAACCTCCTTCAGTACATAGATCCTATAGCTGATTTGTTTCTACTTCCTACAATGCTTATTACTGAAGAAAACGTGATTGGTATCACACTTGCCTTGCTCGAGATGATATCAAGATCAATTAGTGTCTCTTATTCAATTCAGCACTAGCATATTTTGTAAATTTGACCAACTTTTAGGTCATGAAACATGCCAACATCTCACTTGTATTCCCACTGAATTTTGTTCTCAAGTGGTCCTGTAACATCATACAAAAACTTTGAACAATATGAAAATGGCTTCAATAATTGAACATATGAGCAGAATCCATAGGAAAGGATGAATATGTTGTCAAATATTTACGAAACATCTGAGCAGAAACCACAGAAAAGGATGAATATGTTGTCAAATGTTTTACAAACATCTGTGCAGAAGTCACATAAAAAGATGAAGGTGTTGTCAAATGCTTTACGAACATCTGGCCAGAAGCCACAAGAAAGGATGAATGTGTTATCAAAAGCTTTACGAAAATCCAGGCAGAAGCCACGAGAAAAGATGAATTGTCACATGTTTTACGAACCAGTGATTATGGTGCTGAACCAATATTACTATCATAGGGTATTTTCATTTATTGATCTGAGATAATGTTTGCCTTCTTCAACCCCAAGGTTAGAAGTGAGATATGATGAAGATTTCTTTCCACAGAAGGGAAGCATAAATTTTAACAATAAGAAACTAGTGGAGGCAACTAATGTTGAACGACAGGTTGTTGTTAAGCATCTCGACATGATATGGTCAAAGTTGCCTTATTTGAGATTTGATTAGATATGGAGACATGAAAGGAATTAGGATAAAATCCTCCTTGTGATATGTTTCAAGAATCAAATCCGAACATACTCTGCTCTCTTAATTAATCTCTGCTGAGCTTAGCATATCTACATTCTTTAAAGATGATAGATTCTCTCTTCAAAGATGATAGATTTTCTTTTGAAATATGAAAGCTTTATTAGATTTCTACACAAGTCCAGACTAAGAAAGTTGATGTTATCAAAGATAAAATGGGGCATCAAGGTCATAGTTCTGACTACTGCAAGAGTTCCATAAATGAAACATTTCTTCTGACACTTAAATGAAGCAAATAAGACAAAAAGATGCAAATTGATCAAATGGTTCTTCAGAAATGAAAGCTTGATAGCATAAGTTGCTACACTGATATCCAAAGGTAACCCTGGAAATAAATGATCAAGTGAAGGAAGACCGAGTTCACCACTTTGAAGTCAAATGAAGATTGCATCAACATTCATGCATTCATAAAAACATTATTTGCACAATAAATAATGCATTACATTGATACATCTAATTACATTCAAATATGAAGTTTTACAGATCTTCGTATGAAAAAAAAGAAGATCCATGATGTAATACCTTACAAAGGGAAGGTAGAATTCAAATCATATCAGAAGAGGCAAACATCTGAAGAATAGATGGTGGAAATTCACAAAAGAAGTATTATTTTGGGGCATGTTACCCAATCAACAAGTTATTTCAATGAGAAAACGATTTCCAAAGTTTCTAATTTAATCTTTTCTAAAAATGAAATTTTTGAATAGTAAGAAAATAATTTCCAAAGTTTCTTACTTAGTAAACTATTTCCCACATCTGTAAGCCCTTCAGTGCATGATGTTTTCAAAACCTTCGGGTCATCTGTAAGCCCTTCAGTGCATGATGTTTTCAAAAAGCCTTCGGGAGCTTTTTGATGTTTTCAAAACTTTCGGGTCATCTGTAAGCCCTTCAGTGCATGATGTTTTCAAAACCATCGGGTTATCTGTAAGACCTTCAGTGCATGATGTTTTCAAAACCTACAGGTCATCTGTAAGCCCTTCAGTGCATGATGTTTTCAAAACCTTCGGGTCATCTGTAAACCCTTCAGTGCATGATGTTTTCAAAACCTTCGGGTCATCTGTAAGCCCTTTAGTGCATGATATTTTCAAAACCTTCGGGTCATCTGTAAGCCCTTCAATGCATGATGTTTTCAAAAGCCTTCAGGAGCTTTTTGAAGTTTTCAAAACCTTCGGGTCATCTGTAAGCCCTTCAGTGCATGATGTTTTCAAAACCTTCGGGTCATCTATAAGCCCTTCAGTGCATGATGTTTTCAAAACCTTCGGGTCATCTATAAGCCCTTCAATGCATGATGTTTTCAAAAGCCTTCGGGAGCTTTTTGATATTTTCAAAACCTTCGGGACATCTGTAAGCCCTTCAGTGCATGATGTTTTCAAAACCTTCAGGTCATTCATAAGACCTCTGGGCAGAGTGTTTTTAACATTTCCATTCTACTCAAAAGAAGCCAAATGAAAAAATTATTGTCTTTTTCGTCTTTGCTCTATTCTTGTTAATACAAGAATAAGCAAAGAAGGGCAGCTGTAGACATTAATTTTTTCATCATATTATTACTATTATTATTATTATTATTGCTATATTATTATTATATATTACTATTATTAATAATAATATTATTATCATTATTATTATTAAATAAAAAATACAAAGCCCGGAGACCCGTTTACAACCCAGTCCCAATCCAGGCCCAACCAGATGGCCCAGCAGAACCTTAAAACTACTAGGGTTTCCTTCATCTCATCTCAGTCGCCGCAGATCCTCAGCCGTTGGATCTAATCTGATCAAACTGTCCTGATGCAGTCCAGCAAAGAAACCCTAGGGTATCATAACCCTAGGGACACACGGCCACTGCCCCTGCTGTCTCCACATTGATATTCCAGCTGCTATCATGCCTCGCCGCCGCCGAAGACTCTAGAAGACCAGCTACCCCTCTACGTCGCTTGCTCTATGGTGAGTGACCACCATAGCTATGGTGACTCACTGAGGCTCAACCCTTTTGACTGGTCCAAGAACATCCTCGGTGGAGAGTATAAAAGCCGACCACCTGCAAACAGAGAAGACAGAGAGCAAGAACCTGAGAGAAAAACAATACCAACAACCAAGGGAACAAAACAGAGGAAGAATCAAGAGCAAGCCAACCAACGGACAGCTAGCAAAAATATATTAACCAAAAGGAGACTTACCACCGAAGACACTACACAGTCGCCGGAACCACCGAAGACACTACACAGTCGCCGGAGCCTCCATTCAACGCTAAAAAACCAAAATATCGAAGGTAAATAACCTTAGATCTACTCGATCTAAGGAGATTTAAGGAAAACAGAGGCCGTATTCGGCCTTAGGAGGTCGAAACATACATTCTAGGGTAATTTGGGAATTCCGGCCACCGGTGCTGGCGTCGAAGCAAGGCAACCGGCTGGTTTTCCTCGTCGGAGAAAACAGAGAGAATTATAATCTCTCTTTTTAGAGAGAGAAAGAAAAAAAGAAATCAAAGGCTTAGAGCCTTTCTCAGCCGGTTAATGGGTATTTAAACCCCTCCCCAAACGACGTCATTTTAGGGATGGGGTATTTGTGTAAATTCCCACAAGAGTAAAACCGTTTTCGTAGTCCTCTGTGTTCTGTAAGTTTGTAATTGGGTCACTAAATCAAGTCTCAACATATTTTAATTTTGTCTCTTTATTTTATTTTATTACACTTTAGTCCTTACCAGTATTTATAAATATTTAGGATAAATAACCTATTTAGCCCCTATTAATTTTAATAAATTTTATTTTAATCCCGAAATAATTAATTAAGGCTAAATGCGAATTAGGTATGTGAATTTTAATATTTTACATTTAAATTATATTGTTTTAATTATGTTTATTTTAGTCACTAAATTAATAATAAGGTAAAATAACATGTTTAGCCAGTATAATTTTAAATAGCTAATTATGAATTAGGGTATTTAATTTTATTATGTTATAATTTAGTCATTAATTTCAAATACTTTCATTTATCTTACAAGTTTTATTACTTTTTATATTTAATACTATAGTTTTAATTTATATTTTATTCATTGTTATTTATATTTTAATTTTATATGTTTATATATTAATTATATTGTTATTATATTATGTAGTCATATAAACATATATATAAATAATATGTATTTACTTATTTTGTTATATATTATATTTATAAATTTAATTTTATATAAATTACCTTTAAGAAAAATAATCATATTTTAATATTTATTTATTGTTTTTAATATTAAGAAATGGCATGTCTTAAAGCACCTAGAAGTTTTTTTTCTGATATTCTTAAAGTTTTTTTCTGATATCTTAAATAAATAAATATCATTTTTTATAAATTATATATATATTAATTATTTAATTTTTAGAAATGTTTTATTAAATTTATTTATTTTTTAATATTAAGAAATGGATTGTCTTAAAGCACCTAGAAGTCCTTTTATGATATTTCTAAGTAAATAAATATCTTATTTATAAAAATAAAGATATATATATATATATATATTTTAATATATTTTCTTAAAATTATATTAATAAATTTGAAATAACATAATTATGAATTAAATATATTATTGAATTTTTAAATTTCCAATAATAGAGACAATTTATAATTAATGAGTATCAATTTTTGGCGTTGTGGGGTGCTAATCCTTCCCCAAACGTAATCGACTACGAATCTCTTTTATTATTAAAAAGAACGAATTTTTGGTTAAAACGCATATCAGTTTATCTTTTTACTGATGTTTTCTTAAAAACTCTTTTAAAAGATAATTTTTAGGTATTCGACCTACCTGACCCAAAAGGCCGATGGCGACTCCCAAAACATTTTAAAAAAACCATTTATTCATATCACTTTTCCCGTCAAGTAAAACTTTCGTGCCCGGACGAAAACCGATTACGACAATAACATTTTAGGTTGAAAATCACCTTAAATGGGTCTTGAAATTAATTACCGCGCAACAAAATTATCAACCCTGGGACAAAAATTTAAGCCAAGCAAAACTTGTTCAGATTTGTATTTGATAGGACTTGATATATAAAAATCAACGCCCACATTAACAATGAAACAATCTGAAAACTGATAAAATAACAATGAATATACATGGCAATGGGAGTGCCTTGCATAAATTTGGAAGGTCGGTCCAGTACTCCAAATTGCAGAGTGCAATAGGTTAAAAAGGCTAAGAATAGAGAGGGTTGAGGCTAAGCAAATTGATACAGGGCATGCCCACCACTAATTATTCCTTTTCTATAATTAGAACCATAACCGTATTCTCATATATTTTTTTTTGGTATTAACCATATGCATCTGATATATTAATCGATTAATCCAGATTATGTATTACACAAGCTTAAAATGGGAACGATCTTCTCAACCCATTTTATTCCATAAACAAATATCAAGATTTAAATCTTTGACCTTGCTAAAGGAATCTAACACATTATCTTATTAGATCAAATAGGAAAGAGGACTCTAAAAGAAAGAAGAGTAGTGGGTCTAGACCTAAAAGAATATGATGAAACAAAGATGAACAAACTGACTAATCGATCAAATGTGCTTGCTCGAGACAACGAGTTACTCAGTAGTCTTTAAAGAGTTAAATAAGTTTGATAAGGGTTTATGTTTAATATATCGTATATAACTTTGTTGGTTGTGTACTGTGCGCTTTACTTGTTTGCAGGTACCCTTTTCTCCAATTAGGATAGTGGTTTTCTAACGAGGCCTGCAATCAAATCTGTTCTTCATATCTTTAATTATAATCTTATGCCTGTAAAAAAAATCAATACATGATTAAAAATCAAATGATGATAAATGGTATAAAAATTAAAAAATTAAACTATTTACTTGTTTTCAATATTACTATCAATAAATACATTGATAGTTTATAACTCCATACATAATCAATCCATCAAATATAAAAAATATTAATAAATATTTACTCTCCTATGTCTCACTTTGCTTTTTGAAACTTATATTTTATTTTATAGTACTTTTGGTATTTATGCTCAAAAATATATTTTTTGAATCAATATTGCTTATCATTGAAATGAGTCACACCTCACCAACTGGTTGATTCAAGTAGTAAGTAGTTTGATAATGTTTAAGCAGGTTTTAAGTTCGAGTCTTTGTGTATGAAAAAAATGTTCACTGAAAGACTCACCTACCAAAACTAAATGTGCGACCCAAATCGATCTAAATTAGTCAAGACGAAACTTATGAATCAAGAGAGAAAAAAATGAGTCACTCCTCTTCTGAATTCGTAAGGTGGCAGAAAATTATAGCATCATAAAAAGAGAATCGCATATCCAATTAATTTAACTTTTAGTTTCAATTTCAGCTAGAAAAATATAATAAATGTTAAAAAAATCTAAACAATTATAGAATAATAAATAAGGTTGGTATCACATTAAAATAAAGTTTAGGGCGATTGGTTGGATCCAAGTTCTAACCGAGTTTTCTTTTTCAACAAATTAAAAAATTATTAATAAAAGATAAAATCACATAATAGTGGATTAAGATGACCCAAAGGATTGGTAGGGAATTATTCCTTTCAAATTTTAAATTATTATATATTTTAATTTTTTACTAATAATATATTTTTAATCCTTAAAATTTTATAAGTTTATCAATTCTAAAATTTTATAAATTAATTTTCCTTAACCTAAAATACTATATTTGACCCTGAACATAACCATAAAATCTGTACAATCCAAAATAATACACCTCAAAGCTAAATAAACCAAAAAAAAAAAAAAGAACGCATGAAACACAATCATGGACAGAGCCTAACTAAATATTGGCAAGGGAAAAAATATTAGAATTTTTAAGAAAAATAAAGTTACTTATTAGGTATTTAAACTCAAAATTTAGAAGACAATGCTTAATTCGTCTAATACTTAAACTTACAATGACTTAAATTGTTGTTAGACCAAAAAACTTGAGAACATTGAATTATCCTTCTTTAGTTCGACCCCTACTTAATTAAATAATAAATTTTTATACTTTTTACTTTGAATACTTATTTATGTTAACTAAAATAATATTAGACTATGATTTATCGAATATATAAAAATCTTACAATAGTCGATGTAACACCCTAAACCTATTCGACACATAGTTGACCGATTATAATACCACACGGGACCACCGAAGTGGCTAACTTAAAAATTTTCTTTTAATATTTTTCACTTTTAAACAATGATTTAAAAAAGCATTTATAACAAACAATTGCACTAGAAATATATATATATATATATAGTACGTTTAAACCGGGGAGCTCCCAAAATACAAGTATATCAAAATATACAACCCAACTTTTCAAAATAAAGTTACGACTCGAATATACAACGGTCTACAAATAATAGGTCTACAAATAATACAAGCCCTCTACAGGATAATTCAATATGTACTCTGCCCTGAACCTGGTCTGGGATGTTGGTTGCTCAAAAGGCTTCTCAAAATGCTCCTCCTAAGTACATGAGCACGGAAACAAATTCTGAACGCTGAGCTCACTAGCCCAGTGCCACACTAACAACTAAACCATACTAAAAGTGTTCATTAAATGCTCATCCTATCGAGTGCAATAAAATAATAGTGAGTATACTCGTATATTTCATTCTCTAATCTAGGGTAGACATCATGGTGCAACTAAGGGTTCAACATCTTGGAGCTCACGCACCCTTCTAGTCTTCCAAAGATGAAGCCTGAAATCTCTACATCAGACACAACACCCTCAACTAACTCACCTCTCGCGAGTGTCGGACCTCAACCTTAGTTAGTCAGTTTAAAGTGCCTCACGCACTACCTAAGGATATACAGACAATGCTATACTTCGACACCAATACCTTTACTAAAGAAACTCGGGTGTCCTGGTCATTTTCCGAGCATCAACCAGGGCTAGTTTTTATGTCACCCTAATTGATCTCATTTTTAAATGTATTTAAGCATTATTATTGTTCTTACTTGTAGTCTTATTTGAGATGAATTATAGAGTTCTTGGGAAACTAAAATCACTTGAAATTTATACTCCAACAATATACTCTGTTATTGGTACTAATCCTATTAGTATCTATATTGTCTCTTGAGTATCGATACTACTATCAAGGTATTGATACTCTCTAGCTAATTTTTATTCAAAAGAAAATGAGTAGAATTGATACTCCTAAGGGGAGTATCGATACTCTACCCTGGGTATCGATACTCAACCCTGGGTATCGATAATCTCTTGAGTACTGATACTAAATTTCCCCAATAGAAAAATGATCTCAATACCCTTTTCCCTGGTTTTGAAATCAGACCCTGAGTATTGTATATTATCCCAAATATCAGGTCAGAAACTTTAGTGAAAAGTTTTAAAATTTGAGGATTTATTTGAATAAATGATAAAAGATGAGAAAATGATTTGAAATAGTGTCTTAGACTAATTTATAACAATAGATGAATAAAGAGGGCATATTGGTCCTTTAAGGGGAAATGAATTTAAAATTTATTCTTAATAAGGTATTAAAGTAAGGGGAAAAAGGGGAAAGGAGGTCAACCAAAAAGCTATCTCTTTTCTTCTTCTTTCCCGTGGAAGAACTCTCCTCCATAGCCAAAGGTAAGATTTCATTTGGTTAGCTTTTTATTTCGTTTTTGGTTCATTTTTGAAGCATTGACTATTATAGAGGCTTAAGGAAAGGTTAAATAAGGTCAAAACTAAGAGATGGAAGAAATATTGGAGATTTAAGAAAATGTGTTTTGGAATGATATGCTAAGATATGAGTTTTTATTGATGCTTACTAGTATATTTGACTTGTCAAAGAAGTATATGAGTGATTTGAAGTATTGGATGAGTTTAAAAACATGTTAGAAAAGGTTATGTGATTCTTAGATTGAAATGTTCTTGGAAGAATTTAGATGTTTTAAGAAGCTAAATGAAGGAAAGTTAGTAAGGATAAGTAAAGAAGAGTTTAATAGTATTGTTGGGAGTGAACATAAGGAAATTTGACCAAATTTGGGTAAGAATCGGGCTAAAAATGGAAAATATGAGTAAGGGTATCGAATATTGATAGAACAATATCGATACTAAAGGCTTAAATTGGAAGAAATCAGCTGAACAATATTGATACTGATACAATTAGTATCGATACTTAGGTGGGTATTGATACCGTGAGGAAGGTATCGAAACCATTGATTTACAGAATGCATAAATGGTATCGATACCGTAATAGAGTATTGATACCATAGTATAGAAGTATCGGTACTAAGAGACATATACCGATACCATAGATCCAGAATATATAAATGGTATCAATACTGAGAGGGAGTATCGGTACCACAGTATAGAAGTATCGATACCAGGGTAGGGTACCGATACTATTGAGACAAAAATTATAGGATAAGCTGAAATTGTTATAAAAATGTAAATAATAGTACTTGTGAATATTATTAAAGTATAAATGTTAAAGAATATACTAACATTTACTATGGTATATGTCTTTAATGGATGCATGTGTAGATCGTAATCAAACTCTTGAGTCAAGCAAAACAAAACACAAGAATAAAGTAGCTGGGTAGTCAGATTTGAGTTTTGGATATAATAGCGAGGCAAGCCAAGTGAGTGCATTTATTATGTACTTATATGTTATGATAGTCATAGATGCATGATTGATTGATATATGTATGGTTATTACCAAATGAAATTGAGTGTGCAAAAACTAAGAGATTCATAATGAGTTTATGAATTTCCGTATGGTCACTTTGTGTGCAAAAACTAATAAATTCATAATGAGTTTATGAATTTCTGTATGGGCACTTTGTGTGCAAAACTAAGAAATTCATAATGAGTTTATGAATTTCCGTATGGGCACTTTGTGTGCAAAGCTAAGAAATTCATAATAAGTTTATGAATTTCTGTATGGGAACTTTGTGTGCAAAACAAAGAAATTTTTAATAAGTATATGAATTCCCATATTGGTAGTGGGTGTTCAACCCACATAAATTATAGTAATGTTGGGAAATGACTGTATTGGCACTACAGGTGTAAACTATAAAGTGCTTAATGAATTGAAATAATTAATGGACATTTGAATTGTCATGATATACTTGTGTTTAGAATTTTGCTTATGATTATTTATGCCTTACTAAGAAATTTCTTAACGTGTGTTAATTTCATGCGTAGGTTTTAATACAAGCGGAGTAAGGAGACCATCGGACATCAAAGCAAGTGTCACCTCGTCAGTAACAGTATGACATCCATGTCTACTTTTGATGTATTTAGTTGGCATGTAATAGATTTAGTAAAACACTCTGAAAAGTTTTTTGATTTACCATGACGAAATGTTTGAACAATTTATCTACGACGTTTAATGCATGTTTTATTACTATTAAATTAAAATTGTTTTATAAAAAGAAATAAAATTTTACGGGTTTCAAATGAGGAACTGCTTTAAAAGTGATGTGACATCTGTATCTCGTGTACGAAAAGGTATACGGGAGATGGGTGTATATTTTTGGTATCAAAATATAGGTTTATACGATTCTCGGCCGAAATTGAGTGTATTTTAATGTAAAATGGTTTACTTTCCACTAAGATATCAAGGTTACTGATAGGGTATAGAAAGAATATGATAGATGTCTCTCCTTACTAACTTAAGTATTACATTTATGTATGTTATTCTAGATGAAAGATTCTACGAATTCGAGAAGAGCGACTGAAAGAGAAAATAGAGATCGATCGGGTAGTGAAAGTTATGAAGAAAATAGTGAACATCTGATTCCGTCTGAGAACGCCAACGCACCGACACATTAGGGTATGTCCGTGCCAAAGTTTGGAGCTTTTTATGCAAGCTCTCGATGCTATATTGACAAGGTTCCAACCTCCTCTGCCTCCCCTGCTCCTCCAGCACTGAGAATGTTAATCCTTAAGGAGTTAAGAAGTTTGGGAGCTCCTGAGTTCCGGGGAGAAGAAGGTGAAGGTCTGATGGATGTTGATTTATGGTTGAACGATGTTATGGTGATGTTGGAAAGTCTGTAGTGCTCCGACCATGAAAAATTGGGCGGAGCTGTGTCGTTACTCCGAGGATCAGCTCAGGTGTGATGGTCAAATACGATGATGTATGCATCACCTGAATAAGTGAACTGGTAATTTTTCCAAGATGAGTTTAAGAACAAGTATATCGGGGAGCAATTTATGAGAACAATGCTATTGAAATTTCTTAACTTGAAACAGGGTAATCGAGTAGAGTGTGAGTATGAGGATGAATACAATAAGCTTAATCGTTATGCTACCGAGGTAGTTCCTAATGATAAAGCTTGACGGGATTGGTTTATTGAGGGTTTGAGGCCTAAGTTGAAAGGGATGATGTTATCCTTAAACTTTCCTAGCCTGTAAGAAGTGATAAACAGAGCTAAGGCTATTGGAAGAGCTCAAGAGAAAACTCTAGCGGTGGAGCAGAGTATGCAGATGGGAAAAATGATTGAGATGTCTTCATCTACACATCATGCTAAGAGAGGAAAGGGCTCAGGTTCTCGATATACTGACAGAGTTGATTCTGTTGTAGTTTCACAGAAAACTAAGTATACACATTCTTTTTCTGCTAGCTTGGGTAGAGCTTTTGGAGAGAGACCTCTATGTCAGACATGTGGAAAGTCACATCGGGGAGTATGTAGATTGCTCTCCAATGCTTGTTTTCATTATGGTGAATCTGGTCACTATGCATGGAATTGTCCAAAGAAGGCTGGAGATAGATCAACACAAACTAAGAGATCAGTAGCCGCACCAAGTAGGAGTAGAGGAAGAGGAAGATCAGGCGGTCAATCTGAGGCTATCCAATGACAAAAGACTTAGGGAGTGGGCCGAGTTTATAATATAAAGACCAAAGAGGATCGGGATGATCCGGATATCATAACAGGTACATTCCACCTTTTTTGTGAGCCTGTCATTGTTCTAGTTGATCCTGGTTCTACGTATTCTTTTATTAGTACAAAGCTGGTTATAACTAGAGGAATTCCTTTAGAACCAATTTCTAGTGAAATGATAGCGGTGAACCTTATAGAGCATAGTGCAAGGGTAGCTCAGGTGTGTAGAAAATGTCCAATTAATAATCAAGGGGTCATGTTTTTGGTAAACTTGATGAAGTTGCCTTATGATGAGTTTGAAATCATTTTGGGCATGGATTGGTTGTCTCTACATCATGGATAGGTAAATTTTCGTCGGAAGTGATTATTCTTAAAGGATGCAGAAGGCTCTGAAATTGTAGTGATAGACGATAAAGCGAAATCACCATCCAATGTGATATCAGCCATAACTGCAAAGAAAATGATGTCAAAAGGATACATAGCTTTTCTAGCTAATGTGATAGAAAATCGAGTGCCGGAAGTGAGATTAAACGATATTCCAACAGTTAAGGAGTTTCCAGAGGTTTTTCTGGAAGAATTATCGGGTTTACCTCCAGAACGTAAAATAGAATTCAGGATGGAAGTTTACCCGGGTACCGAACCTGTTTCTATGGCTCTGTATCGAATGGCTCTAATAGAGCTAAGGGAATTAAAGGCACAATTGTAAGAGCTGCTTGATAAAGGATTTATTAGACCCAGTGTTTTGTCCTTGGGGAGCACCTGTGTTATTTGTGAAAAAGAAAGACGAGTCTATGAGGTTATGTATTGACACTTCAATTAAATAAAGTAACGATAAAGAACAAGTATTCTATTTCGATGATTAATGACTTGTTTGATCAACTGAAAGGTGTAATAGTGTTCTCTAAGATAGATCTGAGGTCGGGGTACCATTAGTTAAAGATAGAGAATGAGGATATTTTAAAGATAGCTTTTCGGACTCGGTATGGACACTATGAATTCGTAGTAATGCCATTTGGATTGACTAACGCTCTGATATTATTTATGGACATAATGAACAGAGTATTCCAACCTTACTTGGATCAATTCGTTGTGGTATTTATAGATGATATATTAGTGTATTCCAAGTCAAGAAATGATCATGATGCTCATCTTCGAGTGGTTCTTCAGATACTTCGTGAAAAGAAATTGTATGTGAAACTGTCCAAATGCGAATTTTGGTTAGCTGAGATTGTTTTCCTTGGCCAAATAGTCTATGCGAAAGGTATAAGAGTAGATCCCAAAAAGATACAAGCCATAATGGATTGGCAACCCCCAAAGAATGTTATAGAAGTTCAAAGTTTCTTGGGGCTTGCTGGTTATTATAGGTGGTTCATGAAGAACTTCTCAATGTTAGCTCTGCCACTAACTAAGTTATTACATAAGGATGTGCCTTTTGTTTGGACGTAAAAATGCCAGGAAAGTTTCGAAATGCTAAAGAAAATAGTAGTAGAGGCCCCAATGCTTGTACAACCTGAGTCAGGTAAAGATTATATTGTTTTCAGTGATGCATCCCATAATGGAATGGGATGTGTGTTGATGCAAGAAGGGAAAGTTGTGGTCTATGCCTCAAGGCAGTTGAAGAATCATGAGAGAAATTACCCGACACATGATTTGTAATTGGCAGCAGTAGTGTTTGCTTTGAAAATTTGGCACCATTATCTGTACGAGCGTTGCCATATTTACAAGGACGACAAGAGTCTAAAGTACTTGCTGACTTAGAGAGAGCTGAATTTGAGACAGAAAATATGGATTAAGCTCTTAAAATATTATGATTTGATTATTGATTATAATCCCGGAAATGCTAATGTAGTAGCTGATGCGCTTAGTTGAAAGACTTTTACAGTTTTAAGGTCTTTGGATGCGCATATGTTTTTAAAGAAAGATGGTGCATTTATTGTTAAACTTAAGTTAAAGCCGATTTTTTTGGATAGGGTAAAAGAGCTACAAGGTCGAGATGAGAAATACTTAGCGAAAATGGTGCAAGTTGAAAAAAGGAGGACAAAGACTTGAAAATGAGAGTTGACGGATGTTTATATTACCAGGGAAGACTTTGCATTCCCAATAATAATGAATTAAAGAAAGATATTCCTTACGAGACACATTATAGCCCTCTAACGATGCACCTAGGCGGGAATAAGATGTATCAGGATTTGAAGAGTCGTTATTGGTGGCCTGGTATAAAAAGAGCTGTAACAGAGTTTGTTGCAAATTGTTTGTCATGTCAGCAAGTGAAAGTTGAACATAAAATGCCTTCAGGATTGCTGCAACCAATATCCATTCCTGAGTAGAAGTGGGAGCAGGTTACAATGGATTTTGTTTCGGGGCTACCTTTATCACCAGGTAAAAAGGACTCGATATGGGTAATAGTGGAAAGATTGATCAAGACAACTCATTTAATTCTAGTTTGAGTAGACTACTCGATGGATAAGTATGCAGAGTTGTATATAAAAGAGATAGTTAGACTGCATAGAGTGCCTATAACAATAGTATCCGATTGAGACCCATGGTTTACTTCAATATTTTAGAAGTCTTTGCATGAGGCATTGGGTACGCGATAGTATCCACAATGTTTTCCATGTTTCAATGCTTAAAAGGTACAGATCAGATCATCATATGTCATCACACCTGAAGAGATAAAAATCCGACCAGATTTAACTTATGAGGAAGAACCAATACAGATCTTAGCTAAAGAAAACAAGGAATTGCGAAACAAAATGATTCCATTAATTAAAGTGCTATGGAAGAATCATAAGGTAGAAAAAGCTACTTGGGAAAGAGAGGAGGACATAGGGAAGCAATTTCCACACCTCTTCGTATCAGGTACTTCTTTAAATTCGAGGAAGAAATTTTTAAGGGGGAGAATTGTAATATCCCAAATATCAGGTCAGGGACTTTAGTGAAATGTTTTAAAATTTGAGGATGTATTTGAATAAATGATAAAAGATAAGAAGATGATTTGAAATAGTGTTTTAGATTAATATGTAACAATAGATGAATAAATAGGGCATATTGGTCCTTTAAGGGGGAAATTAATTTAAAATTCATTATTAATAAGATGTTAAAGTAAGGGGAAAAGGGGAAATGAGGTCAACCAAAAAGCTATTTATTTTCTTCTTTTTTCCCGTGGAAGAACTCTCCTCCATAGTCAAAGGTAAGATTTCATTTGGTTAGCTTTTTCTTTTGTTTTTTGTTGGTTTTTGAAGCATTGACTATTATAGAGGCTATATGAAGGGTTAAATAAGGTCAAAACTAAGAGATAGAAGAAATATTGGAGATTTAAGAAAATGAGTTTTGAAATGATATGTTAATATATGAGTTTTTATTGATGTTTACTAGTATATTTGACTTGTCTAAGAAGTATATGAGAGATTAGAAGCATTGGATGAGTTTAAAAACATGTTAGAAAAAGTGGTGTGATTCTTAGATTAAAATATTCTTGGAAGAATTTAGATGTTTTAAGAAGCTAAATGAAGGAAAGTTAGTAGGGATAAGTAAAGAAGAGTTTAATAGTATTTTTGGGAGTAAACATAAAGAAATTTGACCAAATTTGGGTAAGAATAGGGCCAAAAAATGGAAAATATGGGTAAGGGTATCGGTACTGATAAAACAGTACCGATACTATAGGCTAAAATTGGAAGAAATTAGCTAAACAGTATCGATATTGATGCAATTAGTATCAATACTTAGGTGGGTATCGATACCATGGGGAAGGTATTGATACCATTGATTTACAGAATACAGAAATGGTATCGATACCGTAATAGAGTACCGGTACCATAGTATAGAAGTATCGTTACCAAGAGACAGATACCAATACCATGGATCCAGAATGTAGAAATGGTATCGATACTGAGAGGGAGTATCGGTACCACAGTATAGAAGTATCGATACCAGGGTAGGGCTCCGATACTATTGAGACAAAAAACATTGGATAAGCTGAAATTGTTATAGAAATGTAAATAATAGTACTTGTGAATATTATTAAAGTATAAATGTTAAAGAATATACTAACATTTAGTATGGTATATGTATTTAGTGGATGTGTTTGTAGATCGTAATCAAAACTCCAGAGTCAAGCAAAACGAAAGGCAAGAATAAAGTACATGAGGAGTCAGATTTGCGTTTTGGATATAATAGATAGGAAAGCCAGGTGAGTGCATTTATTATGAACTTATATTTTATGATAGTCGTAGATGTATGATTGATTGATTGATATATGTATGGTGATTACCAAATGGCACTGAGTATGCAAAAACTAAGAAATTTATAATGAGTTTATTAATTTCCGTATGGGCACTTTATTTGCAAAAACTAAAAAATTCATAATGAGTTTATGAATTTCCGTATGGGCACTTTGTGTGCAAAACTAATAAATTCATAACGATTTTATGAATTTCTGTATGGGCACTTTGTGTGCAAAGCTAAGAAATTCATAATAATTTTATGAATTTCCTTATGGGCACTTTGTGTGCAAAACTAAGAAATTCATAATAAGTATATGAATTTCCGTATTGGTAGTGGGTGTTCGACCTAAGTAAATTATAGTAATGTTGGGAAATGACTGTATTGGCACTACAGGTGTAAACTATAGAGTGTTTAATGAATTGAAAGAATTAATGGACATTTGAATTGTCATGATATACTTTTGTTTGGAATTTTGCTTATGATTATTTATGCCTCATTAAGAAATTTCTTAGCGTGTGTTAATTTCATGCGTTGTTTTAATACAAGCGAAGTAAGGAGATCATTGGACATCAAAGCAAGTGTCGCCTCGTCAGTAACAGTCTGACATCCATATCTATTTTTTATGTATTTAGTTGGCAAGTAACAGATTTAGCAAAAATGCTCTGAAAAGTATTTTGATTTACCATGATGTAACATGATAAAATGTTTGAACATTACTTTTTGTTTATCTACGTAAGTTTAATGCATGTTTTATTATTACTAAATTAAAAATGTTTTATAAAAAGAAACAAAATTTTACGGGTTTTCAAATGAGGAACTGCTTTAAAAGTGACGTGACATTTATATCTCGTGTATGGAAAGGTATACGGGAGATGGGTGTTACATATTAATACTATTAGGATGAGTATCGATACTATCCTAAAAATCACTTTGATTTTTCTGCCTCTCATAAGAACAATATCGGTATTGTTCTTCCAATACCAATACCCATACTAAAAAATAGCCAACTTAGGCATAAAATTTACATCCAAACTCACCCAAATTATTCTAATGAGGTCCCCAAACATTATTAATATTCTATGAGAGTTATAAGAGTCATAAATAAGGCTTTTAAGCATGCTAAAACATCCAAACATGGAATCTACCATGAAATGCTTTATTATGCTTTATAACTCTGCTCTTAAGCTATAATGCATTCTAATGACTCACAAATGGTATGAAGGAGTTATGAATGTGTTACCTTGCTTTCTTGGCGGATAGAAATGTCCTCCAATCTACCAAGATGCAATTTCTCTTTTCCTCTTGTTCTTGAGCTCTCTTCCACTTCTTTCACTAATCAAAGGTAAGAATAGGAATTACTAACTCAACTAAGTGTTTGGATTCAAGTTAAAAACACTTTCTATAACTTGAATCCACTAAAAATGAGTTAGAATCCATGGATTCTCTAAAATCTTCCTAAAACCCATTTTCGAAAACTAAACCTAAAACTTGAGATACGGGGCTTAAATTAAAGCTCTTTGTTTTAAGATTAAGATTATTACCTTATTTAAACCCAACTAGGCTTGAAATCCTTAAAGCTTTCACCTTTGTTTCACTTGGGATAGGAAGAATAAGAGAAGAGGAAGAGTGTTTGGTGAGTTTAGAAAGGGAGAGATTCACGTAAAAATCATAGAAAATTAGGGATTTTTAGCTATATATTTGACAAATGGGTTAATTACAGTTTTGGTCCTTTTTTTATTTCTTGAAAAACTAATCCCAAGATTCTATCAATTGGGCCCAACCTCAGCCCACTTCCAAGTTAACTAGCTCCAAACTATTCTAATAGGTCTTTTGGGCTCTATTTATAGGTCACGGGCCAGCCCGAACTACTAACCTGAGATTCGAGGCATTATAGCCGACACCACTTTAGACCTAACATAACTCCGTACCTGCACACAATTCAAACAATCCCTAAAGATAAGTGTCTTAATATAATCAAAAAATTTTAACTCTCGTCCAAAGGTAATCATCACACGCCCAAAAGCACCCAAAGGTTCAAGGAAAAAGAACACTAATAAGAGGTGTTGGTGTAGAATAGGGAAAGAGAATTTTTTTCTCAAAAAGGAGCAAAATTAAAAAATTTATTGAAGCGAATTAAATTATTTTTGTCTTTCAAAAATATAATATTTTTATTTAAGGGAGATCTGGTAAAAAATTATTTAATTTTTAAAAATATGATTTTATATTAATTAATAGGTAAAAGGGTAACTTTTACCCTTGTAGTAGACCAATTTAGCACTTTCGTCCATATCGTATTTTCA
The DNA here is from genome assembly GCF_006381635.1 of Hibiscus syriacus. NCBI lineage: Eukaryota > Viridiplantae > Streptophyta > Magnoliopsida > Malvales > Malvaceae > Hibiscus > Hibiscus syriacus. The sequence goes on along the minus strand of NW_024063276.1, from coordinate 2,563,730 downwards.
CATCAATTTAACCCTCAAAATTGCTCAATTGCATCATTTGATACCATTACTCTAATTTAAAACCCTAAATTATAGACCCTAAATCATAACCTTATTACTTTTAATCTATAAACCCTAAACCCTAAACACTAACTTATGATTTATAATTTAAGGTTTTAAGTTAGGGTAAGAGTATCGAATGATGCAATTAAACAACTTTGAGGGATGAATTGATGCAAAAATACAAGGACGAAAATGATAAATTAGGTATTCTATAGGGGCAAAGGTTTAAGCCTAGTTAATACTTAAAAGAATAATTGGAACGAGACCAAGGCTCTACTTAATCCCTGTGAAGGCCGGCTCATGGTCTCTAGCAAAAAAGAGAGAAAGAATGAGAGCTGAAAAGGAAAACATGAATCTGGATCAGTAATACCCTAAACTCGATTAGGCCTAAAGTGTCATACATGGATACCGAGGTAACCCCTAATTTTCAAAACATGTTCATTTTCCTTTCAAACATACTGAATGATATAATAATTAAAACATAATTAACTATTATAAAACATTTTACAAATTCGGAGTTCCATGACACATAATTTTAAATCGAATAATACAATGTAAGAATTTAATACTCTAAGTACACAAGTAACAATCATATGAATACATATTCCCACTATAAGTAACCCTACGGTTCTCTGTGAGGAATGCTGGAAATCCTGCCATGATAGTACTCTTCGAACTGCTCACGCTACTGACCTGCCAATGAAAAACATCCGAAGGTTGAGCTTATAGAGCCGAGCAGTATAATCTATAATCTAGAGCTGTATAAGAATTTCATAAACATAAGCATGCTAAAGACATGGTACTAAGAAGTAGGTACATGAATGACCATAATCAAATGTTACCTACTTAGGGTTCAATAGTTCTATTGCTCTAGCTTAAGTCTCATGCTTCCCTTAGTCTTCTACTAAGAGCCTCGCCATGACTATACAAATATTAGGTCTCTAATTGCAGTAAAAAAAATGACAGAATGCAATAAGCATGATACATAAAACACATCAATTACATATATATATATATATATATATTGGCATTGCAACCAATACATGGAAGTCCCTTAGCACTGGTACTAAAGTGCCTCAGAACTGATACGAAAGTGCATTAGCATTGATACTAAAGTGCCTTAGCACTTTTGGCATATATCCGGATAATTCACATATATACACACTTAGATTATCGTCATGCATACAAGTAGCTTGAGTGTCCTTATTGTTTCCCAAGCAGCAAACAAAGGCATAAGTCTTATGGAATCTTACCTCATAAAGTTCTTATGGTTATCATACATAATATTATTATCTCGTTGTTGTTATTATTATCATTTACAATATAAATAGGTTAGAGCGCTCCCCCACTAACTGGTATTTCAATCGTTATCTCTCTTAGAACGTTATGCAAAAGCTTTATAGTATTTAAAGTCTTATTCCCTCAAGGCAATTCATAATCATTTCTACCCATACATACATAAGGCTCAAGAGCCACACAACACTGACATTGCTAACCCACTCCTCGCGAGTGTCCGGGCCTCGCACCCTAGTTAGCTCCTAAAATGTCTCGTGCACTGATAATGCCCCACTAGGGCCACTAAGGTAACATTTCTATACCCTTGTATAACTGAATTCACTAAAATGATGTCAACCTCTCACTAGTTGTTATCTCGTTCGATACTAAAGGATGTTTTAATGACTCTATCTCACGAGTGGTCTCTACGTATTTCGTGATTCAATGATGCTTACTGAGTTTGTTAATCACTGTCTGAAGCATTAGCTAGCTCGATACCTAACTCGGGTTTGTTTATGAGTATCATTACTTTTTTCAAGCCCATTTTACTTTCGTTCAGAACCTCTTGAACTGAAAAGGACAACTTACTCTTTTAGGTTCACTAACACTCTCGAAGCTCATGTTTTTCACTATTAATGAATTTGACATACCATTGTACTACTTATCGGATATTCCCTAAATAATCCTCGATCCTAACTACCGTATCCTCGATTGAATATATTTCGACGTATTATGCTTAATATGGTTACACCTGATGTAACATGCTCTTACGAGTGCTTCTAGGTATGTTTGGTCATGTATGTTCCTCACGAATTAAGTCATACCATTGCATATCGTTCTTAGCTCCTATGACCTTAAACATGTCAAATTTGACCATCCAAAGTGAGTAATATAGATACTCTACTTGCAGTATCGATACCCTAGGGTCAAATATCGATACCCCTATGAGTATCAGTACCAAAATTGCATTCTTTTATGAAAATAGAGCCTTAGTATCGATATAGTAACCCTAAGTATTGATACTGTAGGGACAATATCTATCACATCCCAAATTAGGACTAAATTGAAAGTATTGAAAAAGTACATATCAATTTGTGAGTTTCTAAAAATTTAGGAACTTATAGCATAATTTACCCAAAAGTTTTAGTTGGTTTAAAAATCATCTTCCTTTTTTTCCATCTCTCTATCCCCACTCTTGCGAGATACTAGAAAGAATGGTTTTTCTTTCCTCTTAACTCCTTTTTTAGTTTTTATTCGATACATCGCTAACTGTGAGGTGGTGTGCGATACATATAGTACCACATTGTTTGTCGTGTCATTTACGTTCGTTTGGTGGTCTTCATTTTTCATTTGGCATCGGCATTAATTTATCAGAGAAGAAGAAGTTTTGGGTTTTGTTAAAAACCCAATTTCTGACATTTTTTCCCAAAAACCAACCTTGATAAGTTATTCCCCGTGAATTGAAATAATTTTGGGTGAACAAATCGCCGCTGGACGGCATCTCACGCACTGGCTATTTTCCAATCAACTGAATCGGTTACATTTGGACCAAAACGGTTGGAGTAGTTATGAGACCTGTTGACCGAGCTACCTGATCCATTGGCTGATTTGATTTGTTGACTAGTTTAATATGTTCACCCATTCGACCCTTTAACCGTTAACTTTCAACCATTGACTTTTTATTGAAAACCCATATCTTTATGTTTTTCGATGTCTTGAGTCTGATTTTATGGTTCGTTTTGCCAAATTTTGACTAGAAAGTCATGTTTTCTGTTTTTTTTTTTTCAATTTTTAATTATGTCAATTAAGTTGTGAGATTTTAATTTCACTTTTAGGTATAATTTTCTGACGATACCCTCGTGTCTCTAGATCAATCTTTAGTAGACCCTGATCAATTTCATCTTACGCAGTTTGATTCTGACCGCTCATCTTGAGATTTGCTTAAGTATTAAATTAATGATTTTATAGTATATTAATATTTAGTTGATTGGCATTCATATTTATAGAATAGTACTATTTTAGCTTCCCGATCCACAAGCCCTAATACTATTGACCGTGAAATACGTAAGGCCTAATCGTTATGAATTATCTCTTATAGGTGTGTTCTCTAAACCTGCTCTATGTTCTCGATATATTATGCTATTATGTTATGTGTTACCGTTTGAAAGCATGTTTGTAATAATTTGATTACAATTATCTGTGGCATTTCTGATTTCTGAATAATATTGCATCACTCATGATTTGCATACTGATGCATTCCTAATTCTGCATGGGATTAGTCCCCGTCTTGATTATACATTGGCTTAGTCCCCGTCTTGATTCTGAAAAAGACCTCGTTCCCTATCCTGATTCTACATGGGATAACTTCCCCGTTCTGACATCTGCATGGGGTAAATTCTCTTTTCTGACATCTACATGGGACTATATCCTCGTTCTATTTATGTTAGGATCCTCTACGAAGGTCTAAATCCCCATACTGATTTATGTTTCTACTAGAATTCTCTACGGATGGCTTAATCCCCATTTTGGTGTCTGTATTCAGTTTTGGATAACTCTTTCAAAGGTAATGTTAATGTAAGACTGTGAATTTCTTTTGGGACATTCTGCTGTAAAGATATCCAAATTTTAATATTTTTTATTATTTTATGCTTGAATTGTCTGCGTTTTTAACATTACATGATTAAATCTTGAGGACGCACTGAGCTTTGTAGCTCACTTTTTTCAGCCTTTGTTTTTCAGATTATCTAGTTATAGAACCAGTTTGACTATTGGAGGTGTGATCTCGATTATACGTTGTATCAATTTTTAATATTTATTTCTCAACCTTATTAAAATAAGGCATGATTGCATTTCTAATTTTGTATTTGATAAATGTTTTCAAAGCGACTTATTAATAATTTTCGTTTGTGTATCGTTATGCGACCAACAAAGTCACACTGGTTCAGTTATAACTCCTAGTCTAGGTCTAGGGGTTACATTTATTGGTATCAGAGCCCATGTTTAAATTATTAGACTCTGTGGTCTGTTATAATTCTGAAAATTTGTTTGAAACAAATTTGCAAAAGGATTTTTAGAAAAGTATGAAAAATAATATTTGAAAAAAATCATGCCACAAGATTTCTATGTATGAAATTATCGAGACTCTGATGCCATTCTGGAAAGTTATTACTTTTCTGTTATAATAATTTAATGTTTGATATATAGTCATGAGCCTAGAATAAATGTTGGATTTCATTTAGACACCTTAAGTGATTACGCAATTATAAGATTTGAACTTTAGTTACTAATTGTTACTTATTTAATGATCATCATCCAGTGTTATGAATTTTTTTTGAAGTTGATTTAGATCTACTAAAACAGTAATTAATTTAGTTCATACTAATCTAACCTGATGATTTCTTGGGTTAAACATTCAATTTAGGAATTTAGTTCTCGTTTTAAAGAAAGACATATGTGTTTCTGATTGATTTAAATACTTTTTATCCGTCTTCGAATAAAATTTGTCTGAAATTTTCAATTTATTCTTGATTTTCTCTTGTAAGTAAAATTTGTTAGTGTCTGATTTTCAACATCATATTCAGTTTTATTTGGGAAAATTTTGATTGAAATCTCTAAGTCTGTTATGGAATTTTCCCTAAAAAAGTAACTCATAAAGGTCATATATGTCATGTAATTGGTTGTTCTTTCAAGTTCATCTGTAATTGTGAGTTCTGATCGAATTATGGTTCTATTCGACAATTTGAGGTTATAAGGGATTACTGTAAAAAAGCTGAGTATGGTTTTTGTTTGAATTTTCATTCAGTCTCATCACGATTCTCTCTGAAAAATAATATTTTTTTACCAATATTATACTTGTAACCTTTGAGCCGTCAAAGATTTATGGAAAATTTTACATTCCATAATGAAATATTATTTTGGGTTTAAACTATTTTGATCTCCTTCAAATACTCTATAAATTAATTCTGATATTTACTAATAGCTTCCTATTTAGGTTAATAAATATAATACTTGTACTATTATAATCCAGTTTGTTTGGAAAAAAGAGTCTCAGCGCTATCATACCTTCTGCTCGGGAACTATCAACTATGTATTTGGTGTTCATTATCCTAAAACATGAGTTTAAGTTTTGAAGTATTTTGAATGTGATTGTATATAATAATTTTATGTGTATTGGATACACCCTGAAAACCGAAAAGATATAACATTTGTATTATTCTAAAAGTTAGGAAACTGAAATTCTATTTTTGCCTAACTTATCTCAAAATGGATTTGTGAATAAGTCATTGTAGACTTCTTTAATGGATTGTTTTTGACTTTGTCCAAGAAAGATTCAATATGTGTTTTATTGATCATCTTGACAAGTCAGTTCATTTTATTTCAGTTTGAACTAAATCTATTCATAATAATTAACTTGATTGTGTAATTCTGGGATTGTTCGTCTTTGAGAGTTTCCATTGTCTATAAATTATGACTAAGGTCTGCAATTTATACCACGGTTCTAAAAGACTCTTCTTGAGGCTACGTGTACGTGATTAAAACTTCGATACAATCTATGTCCGCATTCTGATAGTCTGGTTGGGATAATTATTCAGATTTTGAAAAATAAGTTGAAATGTCATATTATAGGGTTTAGTGATGATTGGATGGATGATTTTACTGTTGACTGAGATTTTCTTCTTATTGGATTCTATGATGAGTAGGACTAATTCCATAAAGTTATTAGTTACTATTAGCTTGAGCGTTTTCGAGATTAATTGTTACCAGTCCAACTCCTCATATGTTTTTTTGGAAACTAATGAACTAAGATCTTATTTGAACTTTTTTAAAGAAAAACTTTTCAAATGCTTATCTACGAGGTTTAAGTTCTAATAATCATATGAATATCAATGGTTAATGTAATGTGCAGTAGTCGTAGTTTTTGCAGGTCATTTCAGTGACTAGTGTTAGTGAGGATTTTGTTCCCTCATCTTTTTGTCTGGTAAAATTTTAAGGTCAAAATTTTCTTAAAGGGGAGATTTGTCACATTCCGAACGAGGACTAAATTATAAGTATTGTAAAAGTCAATGTCAATTTGTGAGTTTATAGAAATTTAGGGACTTAGAGCACAATTTACCCAAAAGTTTTACTTGATTTTAAAACAATTTCCTTTTTTTTCCTTTATCCCTGCTTGTGCCAGAAACCAAAAAAAAATGGTCTCTATTTCCTTTTAACTTCAATTTTAGTTTTTTTTTGATTCATCGCTAACTGTGGGGTGGTGTGAGACACCTCCAGTACCCCGTTGTTCGATGTGTCATTTATGTTCATATGATGGTCTTCGTTTTCTGTTTGGCATCGACATTAGCCTTATCGGAGAAGAGAAAGTTTTGGGTTTGTTAAAAATCCAATTTCTAATGTCCTTTATCACAAACCAACCTTGGTAAGTTATCCCCCGTGAATTAAAATAATTTTCTGATATTTTTAGTGCAAAAATCACCGTCGGATGGCGTCTCATGCACTGTCATGTGCGTGTAGGGGAAATCATGGCTGTTCAAATTGACTAAACCGGTTACCTTCGGACTGAGCCAGTTGGACTGGTTATCTGACCCGTTGACCGACCCGACCCGACCCGTTGACCATTGACTTTGACCCATTGACTTTTTCCAAAAACCCCTATCTCTATGTTTTTTGACGTCATGAGTTTGATTTTGTGCTATGTTTTTCCAAATTGTGACCCAAAAACTTCGTTTTACATTGTTTTTCATTTCAAGTTTTAATTATGTTAAGTTGTGAGATTTTGAACTCACTTTTGGGTCTAATTTTTTGAAGATACCATCGCTTTTCCATATCGCTCTTTAATATACCCTAATTAGTTCCTTCCTATGCAGTTTGATTTTGATTGCTCATCCTAAGATTTGTGTAAGTATTAAATTAGTGATTTTATAGTATATTTCTGTTTAGTTGATTGGCATTCGTATTTATGGAAGAGTACTATTTTAGGTTCCCGATCCATAAGACCTAGTACTACTGACCGTGGGAAACATAAGGCCTAATCGTTATGAATTATCTCTTATAGTTGTGTTCTCTAGACATGCTCTATATTCTCGATATATTATGCTATTGTGTTATGTGTTACCATTTGAAAATATGTTCGTAATAATTTGATTACAATTATCTGTGGTATTTCTGATTTTTGAATAATATTGCATCACTCATGATCTATATACTGATGCATTCCTAATTCTGAATGGGCTTAGTCTTCGTCCTGATTCTGTATGGGCTTAATCCCCATCCTGATTCTACATGGACTTACTCACCGTCCTGATTTTGCATGGACCCCGTTCACCGTCCTAATTCTACATAGGACCTCGTTCCCCGTCCTGATTCTGCATTGGATAAATTCCATGTTCTGACATATGCATGGGATAAATTCTTGTTCTGGCATATGCATGGGGTAAATTTCCTATTCTGACATCTGCATAGGATTATATCCTCGTTATATTTCTACTGGGATCATCTACGGATGACTAAATCCCCATTTTGATTTCTGTTTCTACTAGGATCCTCTACGTGTGGCTTAATCCTCATTTTGATTTCTGTATTTAGTTTTGGATAAATCCTTGAAAGGTAATGTTCATATTCTGTTGATTCGGAAGGAAAGGTAAGATTGTGAATTTCTGTTGGGATATTCTGCTGGTAAGATATCATAATTTTAATATTGATCGATTATTATTTTATTTATTATTTTATGCTTTAATTTTTTGTGTTTTTAACATTACTTGATTAAATCTTAGAGACACATTGAGCTTTGTATCTCACTCTGTTTCTGTCTTTCTTTTTCAGATTATCCAATTATAGGATCAGTTTAGCTATCCGAGTTGTGGTCTCGATTATATGTTTATGGGGTTTTAATATTTATTTCTCAACCATCTTAAAATGTGGCATGAGTTTATTTCTAATTTTGTATTCGGTAAATGTTTTAAAAGTCACTTATTAATAATTTTCATTCGTGGATTCTTTATGCGATCAACAAGGTCACCCTAATTCAATTATAACCCTTATATTGGGTCTAAGGGGTTACAGTGTCGATACTCCTAATTAAAATCCCTATTTTTTGCTCCAATTTAACCAGTATCAATATTGTTTATGCCAGTATCGATACTCGGACCTAGAAATGGTTATTTTAGGCTTGGAATACACCTAAATTTCATCCTAAATGTCATAGTTTGAGTTTAAATCATCTACTGAAGTTTTAGGTTCTAATTTAGGGTCTTAAGGTGTTATGAAACACATATTAAACAACAAATTCGTGATTTATCGTATGAATTAAAGTTGAAACCCTAACTGCTCAACAACACAAATCTTAGCAATTTCTTGAGATTTATGAAAGATCAATACTCTAAATATTAGAAATACACTACCTTGATTTTAGAAACTCAAAATGAACATCTCTTAGCTAGTAAGGACCTCCCTTTTTGAACTTGGTTGATTTTTCTCCCTTTTTTCCTCTAGCCAAAAAAATGCAAGGATTTCCCGATCAAAATAATGCTATAGGGAGTAAGAGGGATGGATTTGAGAATTATTAAAGTTGAGAAAATGAGTTCTTACCACCACTTGATGATATGGAGGCTTAGAGAGGGAAAAATAAGAGAACGAAAGAAGAATAAATAAAGAATAAGAGATGGGAAATTGGAATTCACGTCCAAAACAAATAAAACCCCCAAAATCAACTTTCATTTTCCTCAATGATCTAATTAGACTTTTAATCCTTTGTACTTTTTCTCATAATAAAAACTCACTTTTTTAAGGCTAATCGGGCCAAAATCCAAACTCAATTATGCCCAACGGCTTTACTTATGAATTTCACGAGCCCACAAATTGGGTTGTTACAACTCTCCCATCCTTAAATAAAATTTCGTCCTCGAAATTTACTCTTTCCAAATGATAACACGTCCTTGGGTCAAATGCTTAGAATCTCCAAACACCTAAACTCGTATTAAATCTGAAGAAAGAAGTTCTACAACCTGACAAGCAGCTGGGAACTCACAAAACCGATCTACGATTTTCTGAAGCGTTACCAATATCGGACTTCAAGTGAAAACCTTCGAGAAGCACTAAGCGAAAGAAATCACATTCTTGTTCTCTGACACTGTACGCTCAGAACGTTCTACAAGGATAATGCTACACCTTCATTCATTATTATCGCTAAATCATCCTCTAACTAACCTTACTAAATCGACTTAATTCATTTTGTAACCCAATATATAATTTATTTACTAGATATATGTAGCTCATCATGCTACACCCATAGATTTCACGACACTAGCCTACATTGTCTCGATATCGGCTATTAATGAGGTGATAACAATTCTCGACCAACGTCGACCTCTATGCTTCCGCTGCGTACATCTAATTCAATACTCATTCATAGTACCTAACTGTTTCTCATATACCTCGTGACCTACATATGCTCTACCCACCTGATTGAGCATCTAACCACGACTGAATATCGATCACTTGTCTAGCAAAACCTGCAACATTTGACTCTCCTGGAGAGTACATGAGACAAAATGAAGGTCTCTAACAACTGCACTCTGACTGTAGATTCTGATATTCTGAGTGTGACACTCATTATCTCTTACCATCATTGAGCTATCTGATAATGACCAATGCTAGTCATATGACACAAAACACACTTGATTTCCTTTAATCTGAAGCACAAAAAGTTTGTGATACTATGGAACATTGCATACTACCATGTGTTGTATATAGATGGCGTTCATATACCAACACGAAGACATAACTAATGAGGCTCGACTCACTTAGCTGATTCACTTATTGTTCGTGCACGAATACATACTGACAAAATTAGAGGAATCCCCACACCTCGATACTTGCAACTCAGTACCTGACCTATAGTACTCTTGGTACTTAGAGAGGAAAATTCAAAACTGCTATATAGGAGCATACATCCCGCTAACTTACTCCTCGAGAGTACTTGGGGCATATGTGCCTGATTAGCAACTGAAGTGTCGTTGCACTAACTGAGGTACATCTTGACATTTCTGGAAAATAGAGAGATTTGCATATTGGATAAAGTGACTTGGGTATTCTTAACACTTGTGAAAATATTCATCTCCAATGCGGAACTTGGGATTACTAGATCTCTGGATCTGAAATCTTAAGAATTAAACAAATCTTGTGCTAATATCCTCATTTAGGTCGATAATCGAGTCTAAACCTTATCCCTGAAGGAATATCTAAGGTAAACTTTGCTTATTTTTTGGGGTCTACCAACCCAATACGTAGATCCTCACACAAAGATTTATTTCTATCTAGTTCACTTAACACCACAAAAGGATGCAAGCACCCATGCCTACAAAAGCAAATGGAAAACTGAGACATCTGAAAACATACTCGGCATCTCATCTGCATTATCAACATACTGAGCATGTGTCTCTGCGATATGATAAGTGGGATCATACATCGTCGAACTGGGAATAGGTCGATTCACTCCTCTATTTTTCTGTCCGAGCATAGAACCAACACCATTCAAACTAGGGCAATCCCTCACCATATGTACTAAGGATATGCATCTATAACCTTTCCTAGAAAGCTTAAAACATCCCGCTTCGATGATTTTTGCCACAATGATCGAACTCCAAATACCTTAAAACTCTATCAGAGTCTCTTGAGCTCACCACAGAAGGAGAAGTTGATGGTCTTCTACAAGACCCTATGTCTGACCTCTAACTTGGCTAGAGTGACAAAGATGGTGTCACTATCCTCTACTCATACAGACCTCTGGTCCTCTCGACTGCTGACTAAGATCGGTCCCTAGCACATAAGTCCTCATACTTAAGCTACATGATTCGCCCAACAAACGCTTCCTCATAGTCTTGACCCTCTCTACGACATTAGATGACTCCACCACCAACTACTCATGGATATCCACATGAAGTCCTTTAAGGAACCTCTTACACCTCAAGGACTCGGTCACAACTAACTCTGAGTGTAACGGTTTAACCGGAAGAAATCTCTTTCGTTGAACTACACCCTCAACCCACTTATGTGTACCTAACCGATATATTTGCCTCTAAAATCATTTAGGAACTAATGCCACGTAGGAACCTTTGGCTACAGAGTTATCTCTATAGCTTTCTACCAATCGATAGAATCACCTTTGAGCAAAGAAGTAACGCACTCTAAATTACCCTCTGGGGTAAGTTGAAGTTGTCAAAGTCCTCATGGTCTCTTTTAACCATTGATCGGTCAAAATTGGATCATCATCACTTAAACCATAGAATTCAAGTATCTTATACTTTTTGGGTCCCTTTACCAAGCACTATATCAAAGATGTCATACTTAGAGCAATTGGCTGAGGAATTCGTGATATGCAAAATGACCACTACTACATTGAGCGTGGAAGTCAAACCTCTAAATATTGTCATCTTAATGATCCTCAAATATATCAAAATCTTGCGGTCCCCTACCCTAGATAGAAACTTTCACCAAAAGTCACCAGTGTGAGAGACACAACTCTCCACCCTACTAACGAGGATACACTCATAACCCAAAATCATTACCACTTTTAAAAACACGACCACAAAGAGAATGTACCATCAAGATTCTAGTCTTATAATAGTACTTTCAGTACCTGGGGGCATGTATTCAATGACACCTTACTATAACTAACCACTGGTTCCTAAAACCAACTCAACCTGACGCTTTGACACCATTAAATGTAACAACCTATACCCAATTGGGCTTAAAGTGCCACATTAGGCTACCGAGGCAATCCCTGATTTTCAAAACATGTTTATTTTCCTTTCAAACATACTAAATTATATCATAATTAAAACATAATTAACTATTATAAAACATTTTATAAATTCAGAGCTCAATGAAAAATAGTTTTAAATCGAATAATACAATGTAAGAATTTAAAACTCCAAGCACACAAGTAAGGGTCCTATGAATACACATGCCCAGTACAAGTAACCCTACAATACTCTGTGAGGAATGCTAGAAATCTTGCCGCGACGGTGCTTCTCGAACTGCTCACGCTACTGACCTGCCAACGGAAAACATCTGAAGGCTGAGTTTACAAAGCCCATTAGTATAATCACTAATCTAGAGCGACATAAGAATTTTATAAACATAAGAATGTTGAAGACATGGTATTAAGCAGTAGGTACATGCATGATCATAATCAAGTACTATCTACTTAGGATTCGACAGTTCTATCGTTCAAGCTTAAGTCTCATGCTTCCCTTAGTCTTCTACTAAAACCCTCGCTATAAGTATACAAATATTGGGTCTCTAACTGCAATACCAAAATGCAATAAGCATGATACATAATAAAACATCAATTATACATATATTTATTAACATTTTCATCAATACATAGAAGTCCCTCAGCACTGATACAAAAGTGCATTCACACTGATACTAAATTGCCTTAGCACTGTTGGCATATATCCGAATAATTTATATATGTACACACTTAGACGATCGTCATGCATATAAATAGCTTGAGTGTCCTTAGCATTTCCCAAGTAGCAAACAAAGGCATCAGTCTTTTGGAATCTTACCTCATAAGGTTCTTATAGTTATCACACATAGTATTATTATCTTGTTGTTATATTTTCATTATTATCATTTACAACATAAGTAGGTGAGAGCGCTCCCCCACTAACTAGTATTTCGACCATTCTCTCTCTTAGAATATTATGCAAAAGCTTAATAGTATTTTAAAGTCTTATACCCTCAAGGCTATTTATAATCATTTCTGCCTAGGCATACATAAAGTCCAAGGACCACACAACACTGACATCACTAATCCACTCCTCACGAGTGTTTGGGCCTCACGCCCTACTTAGCTCCTAAAGTGCCTCACACATCGACAATGCCCCACTAGGGCTACTAAGGTAACCTAACTATACCCTTGCATAATTGGACTCACTGAAGTGAGGCTATCATCTCACTAGTCGATATCTCGTTCGATACTAAAGGATATTTTAATGACTCTATCTCAAGAGTGGTCTCTATGCATTTTGTGATTCAACAACACTTACTGAGTTTGTTGATCACTGTCTGAAGCATTAGCAGCCTAATACCTAACTCATGTTCATTTCTGAGTGGTACTCTATTTGACCCCATCGTACTTCCCTTTAGAACCTCTTGAACTGAAAATGATAGTTTACTCTTCCTGGGTTCACTAACACTCTTGAAGCTCATGTTTTTCGCTATTATTGAATTTAATATATCATCATATCACTTATCAGATATCCCCTAAACGATTCTCGATCCCAACTATTCGTATAAGTCCTCGATTGAAGATACTTTGGCATATTACGCTTAATATGGTTACACTTGATGTAACATGCTCTTACGAGTGTTTCTAGGTATGCTTAGTCATGTATGTCCTTCCCCAACTAAGTCTTACTATTGCGGACTGTTCTTAGGTCTTACGGACCTTAAACATGTCAAATCTGACCATCCAAAGTGAATAGTATCGATAAACTAGGGTCAAGTATCGATATCCCTATAACACCCTAATCCAGTTTGACCCAAATATCTATGGATTACCATGTTACACGGGACTAAAAAAATAGTGATCCAAAAATTTTCTTTAAAACTACTTAGTAAATCAGTGAAATAATTCATCTGCGATGGTAAAAGTAAAACTGGTAATAAACCGAGTTTACAAAAAAATGGGGAGCTCCCAAAATACATCCAAAATAATACAAATATTGAGTACCAAATAAAGTTATGTCTGAATACATAAAAGGGGTTCATAACAGTACATACCCTCTAAAGATGACTCAAGAAGTACTTTGAATGTCTCTAAAAATCTGGTCTGTTGCACTTGAATGCCTGGCGAAGATAACTTCCGATGATCTGCTCCCTAAGAATCTGTACATGAAAACACATTTCGAATATTGAGCTTAAAAGAGCTAGCTAGCGACACAAGTCTGAAACATGCGGAGATATAATATATTAAAACCTAATATACTAAATTGTGGCAGGCATCAGGGTGCGGTAAAAGGATTCTGTCATCTCGGAGCTCACGCTCTTCTAGCCTACCGGGTGGGAATCCGAAATTATATCATCGAAAACTTACACCCACCAACCACTCAGTTGAGTCTTGAGCCATCTGGCGCCCATTCAGTTGTTGAACTGCCATAGCACTGACTTAGATATCCACTTATCGTCGTACTCTGTTAAAAAGGAACTTGGGCGTCCTTACTATTTCTCGAACGTTAAACAATGCTAGTTTTATGTAGCCCAACTGTTACGATTTCTATTGTTCTGATATTAATTAATGTTATCGCTTGAAGTCTTATTTTCTATTAATCGAGTTTATTTTTGGTAGCTAGAGTCTGATCCTTTAACCCCTAGATTATTTATCAAAATATGCTCGTGGGTATCGATACTTACCCTTCAATATTGATATTGAACCCTTGGTATCGATAGCCACTTGTTGGTATCGATACTCCCGTCTGACGTGGCTATTTGGTTAAGGCAGTATCGATACTCAAAGTTGAGTATCGATACTCTGGTGTTGGGGTATCGATACTTGATCGAGTATCGATACCAAATTTTTGGTTGATGTTTTAAAAATTACCTCAGTATCGATACCCCTATGGTGAGTATCGATACTCGTACAATGGTATCGATACCCAATTGATGAATCTTGATACTACCCTTATAAAACTACCTAATTTATACATGATTGAAGAACAGTATCAATATTGTTCTTGCAGTATCGATAATGTTGCTACTAGGTACTCTGTCTTGGCATGTAAAATCCCATCTTTCTACCCCCCCAAAGGCCTCATTGAGGTCCCCAAATGATATTTAAGTGTTTTACTTTATATTAAGGGTTAAAAAGTGGTCTTAAACATATTGAAAACACTAAAATAATGCAATCTACCATGAACATGCTTCAAGCTTAAGCAACTTACCAATCCCATCTAAATGAGCTACATATGGTATAAATGACTCAAGAGTGAGTTATTTGATGATTCTAGGCTGTTGGAAACGTAAAAAGCTCAACCCAAGGTAAGTTTTCCCTTTCTTTAGCTTTGGTGTTTTCTCCAACCTTTTTCACTAGACAAAACCAAATGCAAGGATTAGTAGTTGAGTTTAATGCTTTAAGAGACCCTAAGGACTCTTCTTAAGCCTAGAGATCACTAGAAATAGGTTGAAATCTCTTAATCCCTTTAAACCCCTACAAAACTCGTTTCTTGAAAACAATCACCAAACCTTGCAAAAAGGGTAATGAAATGAAGCTTGAGATGAGTATGTTAGGTTTAGGAATAGGCATAGGCCGAGTTTCGGCCAACCCGACCAGACCCAAAAATTTTACATCATTCACTGACCCGATCCGACCCGAAAAATATATACCCTCCATCTGACCCGAATTTTTGAGATAAAATTTGAACCCTACCTGACCCGACCCAAAATAAAATAAAAAAACATTATTTTATTCAATAAAAATAGTAATTTAATTGAAAAAATAATATATAAAGGGGTATTATTATAATTATTCCTAAATACATAAGGTAAAATTATATTTTTTAGGGTCGGGTCGGGTATTTTTCACCATAAACTAGAATTTAACTCGACCCGAATATCACCTTTAAATAGGCATGTAAATGAACTGAACGTTCAGCGAACCGTTCATGAACCGTGCGGCGGGAAGTTCGTTTATGTGCGTTTATTTATTAAATGAACGAACATGAACAAGATTTTGTGTTCGTTTAATTAAATGAACGAACATGAACATAGGTCTCATTCGTTCATTTACATTCGTGAACGTTTGGTTATGTTCGTTCGGTTATGTTCGTTTATGTTCATTCGGTTATGTTCGTTTATGTTCATTCATTTATGTTTAACCCAATCTTCTTAAATCAATTTTGGTGACCAATTTGTAAGTATCTTAAAAATATTAATTAATATGATATTCTGATGATCAATTTCATAATTAACCCAATTTTATTTGGAGATTAAATCCAATATGTTAACCCGTGAGGCACCTCGCACCTATATTCATTTTCCCCTTTTTTTCCCAAACCCTAGTGTTCACTAGAGAGTGGAGACGATTGCTGAAAGCTTCAAAACAAGTTATATTATAGTGCAATCTGAAGTTTTACATGTATGTTTTCATCTCTTTCTCTGTTTTATTTGGCTTAATAGTTGATATGTAAAGTTACTGCGGGTATCTTCACATCTAAAACTCAAGAAAACATCATACTTCTTTCTAGAAATAAATGGGAAGATAAAGGTAACAATCGGAAGTATATGAGCATCAGTAAAGAGAAAAATATATAGAATTTGCCAGAAAACAAAACAAAGGTTTCTATGCAATTTCTGCAAAATAGTGTAATAGCGGAAGTAATGGGTTTTCTAGGAAGAACCCATTAATAAGTAGAAAATACACTTTGACAATGAACTTTTGTTTTCATAGTTCTTGTGTGACCTTTAGTTGTGGAGTAGACTTTAGGTACGTTAAAATTTTGAATGGTGGTTTAGCAATAATATCAGTTACGATATGTAGCATCGAAGGGATTTCGGATCTATGTTATTGCCTTGTAGTCCAATTTGTACCGTTCAAAATCTTCATGATGTTAAATTTTCTACTCTGCCAACGGAAAAGACCATTATTAACAAACCTCACTAAAGTCCGACATTGATGTCACAAAACTTTTAGCCGGCGAATTTATTAGAATAATGTAGTGGAAAATGATTGTTCATATGTAATCATGGACCACTAAGATAAATGTTATATCGTTAAATTAAAGTCATGTGAATCATTTAATATCTTTAAAAGATCGATCAAAATATTTGATATCTTCAAACATTTCATCACTGCTAATCAGCTCTTACGCTATTTATCACTGTAGATTTGGTTGATTTGCATTTTCGACTATTTTTCATGAAAGAACAATGGAAGGTAGGGTCTCCAACGTTTATGTTCGTTTATGTTCCTGTTCATTTATATTCGTGTTTGTTTATGTTCGTGTTTGCTTATGTTTGTTTATTTATTAAATGAACGAACATGAACAAGTTATATTCCTTAATAAACGAACATGAACAAAAAAAAATTGTTCGTTTATGTTCGTGTTCGTTTATGTTCATTTATTTATTAAATGAACGAACATGAACATAACTCTGTTCGTGTGCGTTCGGTTTGTTTACAGGCCTACCTTTAAAAAAACCTAACCCGAACCGATCCGAACACGAATTTTTTAAGAAAACCCGACCCGATCGGTCGGGTCAGAAAACGTTGGGTTCGGGTCCTATACCCATCCCTAGTTAGGTTCTTACCTCTTGGATATTGAAAAGAGTCTGAATTTCCATAAAGGTTTCACCTTTTACTTAGAAAACTAAGGAAGAATATGAAGAAGAATGGAGCTTGGGGGAAAAGAAGACAAATGAAAAGAAAATAGTAGTAGGGAATCAGACATGGGATCACTATTTTATAAATGGTACTCAATCTTTTTTTAACAGGGGTTTAATTGCACTCTGGGTCCTCCTGGTTTTAGCTACAACCTATAAACACCCTTTTAGCCTCTTTTGGGCTTATCTAAAGCCCAATCCACTTCAATTTGGGTCAAAACCTCCTACAAGCTAGAAATTAATCCAAGGCTCATTCTCAGGTTAGCCTAAAACTTTTAACACGAGATTCGGGGTGTTACAACCCCTATGAATATACGTACCAAAAATGTATTATGTTATGAAAATAGGGTCTCAGTATCGATACGATCACCTTAAGTATCGATATCGATACTCCCGATCGAAATCCCTAATTTTTGCCCCAATTTAACCAGTATTGATATTGTTCATCCTAGTATCAATGCTAAAACCCATAAATGATTATTTTAGGCTCGAGAAACACTCAAAATTCATCCTAAATGTCATAGTTTGAGTCTAAATCATGTATTGAAGTTTTGTGTAGTTATTTAGGATCTTAAGGTGTCATAAAACACATAATGAACAACAAATTTGTGATTTATGGCATGAATCAAAGTTGAAACCCTAAATGCTCAACAACACAAATCTTAGCAATTTCTTGAGATTTGTGAAAGCTCAATACTCCTAAGGATTTGAAATACACTACATTGATTTTAGAAACCCAAAATGAACCTCCCTTAACTAGCGAGCACCTCCTTTTTTTAACCTGATTGATTTTCTCCCTTTTTTTCCTCTAGCCACAAAAATGCAAGGATTTCCTTAACAAAATAATGTTATAGGGAGTAAGAGGGACATATTTGAGACTTAATAAAGTTGAAAAAAATGATTTTTTAGCACCACGTGATGATATGGAGGCTTAGAGAGGAAAAAAGAAGAAATAAAAAAAAGAGGAGATGAGAAATGGGAACCCATGTCCTAAACAAATAAAAGCCCCCAAAATTAGTTTCCATATTCCTCAATGGTCTAATTACACTTTTAGTCCTTTGCTTTTTGTCTCATAATAAAGAATCCCTTTTTAAGGCTAATTGGGCCCAAATCCAAACTCAATTAAGCCCAACAACTTTACTTATGAATCTCATGAGGTCCACTTACCTCTCAGGTAAACTCAAAATTACTAGCCTAAAAATTGGGGTGTTACAGGATCACCTTAATGAAAAGGAGAAGAAATTGCTTAGATACTTAGTGTCTTACTGTCTTAGGCGTCATGTGACAACGCTAGATGGATGGGCGAAAGAGAGGAGATAGGGTTTCGCGTCTGCCAGTAAACTTATCATGGCCTCTCTCATATTCTAATTTGCCTTCTAAGTGTGATTAATTAAGTCTAATTTTCTCATCTATTCGTTGTTTATTGTAACCCCTTAAATTCAATCTAGATGTTATCGTTGAATCGTGAAGATCACTGTGACAGAACTTTATAAATCAAAACATTTTTAAGAACCATTAATAATTATTAAAGAATAATATAATATAAATAAGCAGTAGTTGACAAACTCATAAAAATTAATATTAAAAACTCATATATTTATAAAGTAATGCATATCAAATCATATAGTCCAAAATCCATAAAATAGTATCCTTTAACTCTAAATATATAATTTAAAAATTCGATAAAAGATTTTTGAATATAATTAAAGTCCGCTAATAATCATATTGTGTAGAATGAAAAAAAAATCACTTGATGATCCTTCAAGTATCAAAACGATCCTTCAAGTATCAAAACGATCCTAACAATTAAGAGAATCTGAAAAGGAAAAAAAAATTAAAGTGAGTTATAGAACTCAGTATGTCCTCTAAATGTATGTCAAACAACACAAACTATCGATAATTTAGACATAACATCATATTCGATATGGAATAAAAACAAACTACTACCTCATCTACATCGCGAAACAATTACTCAATGATTAGATATTATCATCCGATAAGGATGAACCTCCTTGTTATTAGGTTATTGAACGTTACCATCCACTAAGGATGAACCAATCTTCTATTCGGTTATTGGACATTCTCATCCAATAAGGATGAACTAGTCTATTATTCGATAATTTCACAAACTTAACCCAATGCAACATACATGACGAGTGTCCTTTCAATATACATCAGTAAATTATACATCATCAAGTTAAAGTTATGGTAAACGATAAACAGAAAATGCATGCATAGGTATTCCTTACTCAAGTTTATCAAATAACGTATATGGACGTACAATTCTGCAATCATGCACTAAGACGATCCAATAGAAAATAAATAGAGTAATTAAAACACTATCATGTCAAGCATACATGCATGAATACAATCAACCAAAATCATATTAGGCAAGGAACACACCGAATCACTTACTATTATCACTAGCCTTGAATGGCATGTCATGGCTTTGTTCTCAATGGAAACAACCCAATATCTCACGTGTCTTTTAGAGTTTCAAACCAACATCTCACGTGTCTTTTAGATAATCGCCGACAAGTAGGCTAAAATAGTCGGTGGTTCCTATTAACGTATGCAATTTCTACACGAAGTTCTTGGAGCCGGACATTTCTCCTGTTAATTTTCTCCTCTTCATAGGGTTTAGCCCTCCATTAGGTCATTATACTGTTTTTAGGGTCAAATCTGGCAACTATTGCATAGAGAAGAAAATATTGTTCTGAATTACTACATAACTTGGTGCATGGTTTCCACGTGTATCTAGTAACTATTACATTAGGACGTCTAGCAATCCCTCATCAATCGACACCGTTTTCAATAAAATATTTTTAAGAATATTTAAAACTTGTTTGTATCCTTAACATTTGTAATTGACCCATATTCACACCCAGCAGCATGTAACCATTAAGAACTAATTAAATATACGAAAACTAAGCTAAACGTGCTATTCGAATCTGACATTACCACACTAGAATTCGAGGCATTGTTGAACCAAATTGAAGTTTTTTTTTTTCTCAGAAAGCATTCGAGCTACTTGCAAGCCAGATGCCATCTTTATACCCAACCTGCAACTTCCATGTCAAGCTCACTTTATGGTGTTAATGACACAGCCAACAAGAGAGGGAGGGCCATTTCAGTACACTGTACAACTAATTCACTTACAATAGGAATTAATATGGAGTTGGATCATAATTACCCATACAACTTCTTTAAATGCAACAGAGAGAGAAAGTTATTGACAAAAAATAATGCTAACCTCACAAGGTCACTCCCACCTTATCCAAGGTCAGCGAAAACTAACCATCGAGTTCACTCCGTATCCAATCTTGTGCACACATGAAGGCTTGAATTGTAGATGGAGGCTATGAGCTCCAGTTATGATCCAGCACTCTTCCCCCGATGTCGAATCTTGATTCTGATGCAACTTTAGATATGGGAATCCCTAGAATATTACGTGCCATCATGGATAGGATAGGATACCTTGGAGTGTGAACCTTCCACCAATTCAATACGTTGAAATCGACATTACGAGGAAACAGTGATTCCTCCAGGTACTTGTCTAGATCAGAATTAGATCCCTCGGCTTGAGAAGTTTCGTGAAGGAACTTGTCGGAACCCATTAACCTATCCATATAATCTTTTGCGGAACTGGGGGTACCACTTGCTTGCCAATCCGGTCCCTGATCAATGGAAGATGCTAATGGGGAGACAATAGAATGTTCATTGTAAAGCGATCTAATACACTCGAAAACTTCATCAATAAGCACCGAAGCACTATCGCCATATAATTGTGGGTAGTAATACTCCAAGAGCTTCATTTTGAATCGAGGATCTAACATTGCTGCAACAGCTAATCCTACATTGCCCGTATCCCAGTACTCTTCAAAGTTCTTTCTCATCTTTAGAGCCAAGGAACAGATAAATTCATCAGGATTCTTGCATCATTGGATCAACTGCAAGTGAATATCACAGATCTAGGGGGGAAATATATTTGCAGTTGGATACTTGCTTCTTGCAAAAACATTAGCAACTTCAAGAAGCTCGTAATGGTACTTGGTCTATCCCATTCTAAATCAGATAAAAGAAACTTCATGTTGACAGGGTCATGATCTCGTAGGCAAGAGAAAACTTGCCTGTATTCTAAGGCAACTTCGAGCATAAAATACGTTGAGTTCCATTTCATTGGGTTATCAATACATAAGCATTTTTTAGTTTCAACCTGAACTTCATCAGCCAGCTCATTGAATGTGGCATGTGTTGCTGCTGAGCCTTTAACATAATGAATGCTTGCCCTTATTTTCTGAGTAACTTCACCGAGAGCTTCCAAGGCATCATGAGCCATGCAGTTGAGAAGAACTATAGCACATCGAACATAAAATAATTGACCATTACAATAAAGGAACCTACTTTGCGACAGCCGATAGCTGATTCTATCAACAATGTTATCACTAGTAAAACTGTCAAATATCATAGAAAACAACTTCCGATCTATATTCCAATCCATCAGACAATTCACTATAACTTCTGAATGCTTGTCTTCTGTAAAAGAGGGACCAATGGTAACAAAATTCAAAATCTTCTTTTTTAGCTGCCAATCCTCATCAATATAGTGTGCTGCCAAACTCAGGTATGCAGCAGCACCATCTGAAGCAGTCCACATACTAGCAGATACACTGAATTTTCCAGGCAGCTTATCAAAAATTTCATAAACCTTTTGCTTCTCCTTCACATAGATTTCCATGCAATCAGCTTCAACTTTATTACACGTCACAAGTTCAAACAAGGGCTGTAGATTCCGGACAAATATCTTGAACCAGGCATGCTCCACCATAGCCTACGGATAGTTATGCAATATGATAATGCAGGCAAGATCAAATTGGCTCCGCCTTTGATCCAAGCTATTACTACCAATGCCAACATGCTCATTTTTAATATGTTCTTGTTCATATCTAAGATTCACAATACTAAGGACTTCGTCCTTCTTCTGCTCGACCAATATTTACAAAGGCAAGAGAACCTTCCTTTTACTTCTCTTTAGCAGAAAAGTATTGTGATATGCCATGATTAGATCTTCTTTGACACCTAATTAAATGGTTCCTCAGATGCGAGGTTCCACTAGTACTTGATCCACTAAGTTTCTTCTTACAATGCCTACAAATGGCCACAAATGTGTCACCCTTTTTCACTCTATCGAAATCGTTCCAGACAATAGATTTCAATATGCTCGAATTTACTATGACCGCATCAGACATATCCATGACATGAACCTAGTAATTTGCAAATATGTGCATATTAGAAAAGTACTTAGCACCCTATATAATTAATGCAACTACCAAGAAGGGAGTAAAAGACTGCAATCATGAAGATCCAAAAAAAGGCCACATTTGTTATAGGAACAAATAATAGAACACATATAGAGGTTCTCATAACATTCCAAGATCCCAAAATATTCAAAACTGTTGAAATGTTCATAACCTTTACAGAGTACATGTCAGCAAAACATAAATACATCTATAACAGGAACATAATAATAATTGTGTGCGAGGCAATGGCAATTCCTATGGTTCTTTTACATGCTATTAAAAAAAGTCAATCATCCATAAATGATCATAATCTAATTCTAAGGTAACAAAGAAGAAACAATGACAAGTAGGAAAATTGATATGAGACCTGAGATGCAAGAACCAAGTAACAATTTATAAGTAGTTGCCATATGGAAACGAATGTTTAAACTTACAAAATATTTGCTAGAGAACAAGTATATTAGGTTATCACACAAGAAAAATAAAGGGTTTAATAACTGTCCTTTTCTTTTCCGGATTTTGATAATGCATATATTATTTAAAGTTCAAAAAAAAATAAAAATGGTCAGAACATAAGCTACTCAATGTACAGATTTAATCCAAGAAAAATTAACAAAACCACCCAAAATAATCTATAAAGACCAGTGAAGAACAAAACAAATTAACATTTCCTATGAAAGCTAACAAGTTAAATAGTACCGCCAATGACGATTTGATCATAAAACCGCTGATTAATGGAACAATCAGAAAACACAGCACCAATAAAAGATTCATTAACTTTTCTTTCCATAAGCTCTTTTTCTTCATTCCCTTAGGGTGCGTTTGGTTCACGGAATGCAAGAATACCGGCGGGAATAAGATTACCGACGGGAATAAGATTACTAAGAATGTTGCATTTTTGTGTTTGGTTTGTTTAGCAAGAATGTAAAATTACAGTGTTTGGTTAAAGGAATAAAAGATTATTGGAATGTATATTTTACCAAATTGTACTTATTATATATTTGTTTTTTTAACAAGTTGAATACTACTATAATTAATTTATATATTTTCTTTAAAAATTTTAAATTCATAAAATTTATATTATTTTTTTTATAAAATTGAAAAGATAAATATGTTTAATGAAAGTGTAAAATTTTATTTTAAACCCTAAACTTTATATAAAATTCTAATTATGAATATTTTTTTGTAAATCTACAATAGTTTAAGGATAAATTTGTAATTTAACCTTCGTAGAATTTTTTTTATTCAACGAGAGAATAAGAATATATTTTTAAAAAATATTAAGGGCATTTTAGTCTAAAATACCGGGAATGTAATAATAACTAAGGGAATGAGGAATCACATTCTCAATAATATACTTCAAAATAGGGCTGTAAATGAGACGAGACAGATTGCGAGCTACTCGAGATCGACTAGATCAAGGCTCGATAAATACTCGGATCGAATGGACTCGACTCGAGCTCAAGCTCGACTCGAGTTCTTAACGAGCCGAAACGAGTTACTTGATATTCGACTCGAAAAGCTCGTGAGCAACTCGAAAACATAATATATTAATATTTTATTTTTAAAAAAATAAATTATTAATAATATTAACATCTATGTATTGATTTTTTTAAATACAGTAAGATTTTCATGTATTTAAGGTTAAGGTTCGAGTTCGAGTTTAAGGCTTCAATCAAGTTAAGTTTAAGAATTTTTTTCGTCATTTAGAGATTTCTCGAGCTACTCACTAGCTTCAATTCAAGATTTCGAGTTCGAGTCTAGCTTGAAAATTTTAAGTTCGCGAGTTTTCGAGTCGAATTTCATTTCAGAATTTTCGAGTCGAGTCAAGCTCAACACGACTCGAGCTCGACTCGGCTCGTTTATACCCTATCTCAAAATATTACTGTTGAGAATAAAAGATTATTGAGGTTGGAAATGTTTGCAAACTAAACAGGAAATAACATTCCATTCCACGGTAATCTCATATACCCTAAACCAAACGCAAATCCCAATCTATAAGAATCATAGCTCTAGAATTTCAATAATGAATATAATTAACATTCAGTTAAATTTAAAGTTTTTGTTGCTTCTAAAATTAACGAAAAAAGTTAAATACCATTCATAGAAAGCAGCAAATGCAACCAACTTCATTCCCATTTAAAAACGAAATGGAAAGAACCGCAAAAATACCATTCATTTTCAACATGAGAGGATGCACGAGGAAGCAGTAAAATTAAAAAACAAAATCACGCAGCAAGAACATTTCTTTGATAACAAGATCATAGAAGAAGTCAAAAAGAAATTATTTGTGAAATGAAAAGGAAAAAGTGTAGAACGTAGTACCGGTACGGGCAGTGGATTTAATTGGGTTATATTTGCGGGTATCGGATTGGGTCGACCTGCGGGTTCTGAGGTGAAGAGGAAACGGGGAGAGAGATAATGAGCGGCCACGAAGAGACCTGGTTTTACTTATTCAACACTACTTCTATACCTCTTTCAATCCAACGGCCAATATTCTCTTCTATTTATCGGACGGAAGAACTCGGTTAGCAACACTAAGATAATCAATTAACTGTCAAAAAAAATTTAATCTACAAAATTACAATAAATACACTTAATAGAATCTATTTATATTAACGATTACAAAAGTATAATAAAGTTGATAATTAAAATATATTTAAATTAAAATAAAATTTGAACGAAACAAGCGGACTCGTTAGTAAAAATATTGTTGTTTTTTTCTTGAGCTAAGGGGTATGCTCGTACAACGTCAAATGGTTGAAAGTTATCTTTAAACATATATTATCTTGTACTCATTATAAATTAATAAAATAATTTTTAATTTTTAATTTTTTTTATATAATATTTATAAAGATATTAAAATTCAATAGTGAGTAAAAGAAATTTTGTTATTTTAAATATTCTGAATTTGAATACGCAATTAATAAAAATATTTAAATATTCATTATTTAGTTAATCTTTCAAATATATATATAGAAAGTTATATAGTTTTGTAATAACTCAATAGTAATAAAAAAATCTACACCCGGAGCTTAATCAACGTTATATGCAAATTACTGATTTAGATGATTTATGTAGTAATTAAATTTAAAATTTAAATTTAGACTATTGTTTTGAAATTTCATATGATCAGGAGACCGAGCTGTGTATTAAGTAGGCGCGGTTGCCCCTCAATTTTTTAATTAATCAGTGTATATAGAAATATGATAAATATTTGTTGGATATTCACCTGTGTAAACTTTCAATTTTTTATTTTTTATTATTATAAGGTAAGTATAAGTAATATATGTTCAATGATGACTCTAAATCATTTGACATTGAACGCTCATACTCTTGATATTCTTAGTGCTCGAATCCGAGACATTAAGGAATAACAACAATTTCTTTACTATTGAGGTCGCTCGGTTTGTGCAGATATTTATTATTTAAATCCACTTTACTTTTTTTTATTAAGCTAAGATGATTACAAAGTAATATATGTTCTAAATATTCTCAACTATTTAACAATGAACACTTAATCATCATGTTGCAGTCGCTGATGCCCGAACCCATTACCTCTAGGAACAATAACGAATTCTTTAACCACTAAGGTAAGTTGTTTCAAACTTGACTCCAGATTATAAAATATGTTTGCTTTTAAGAGAATTCGAACTTGGGTGTCTAATTTTAGTGATTTGAATTTGGATGTATATAAATTCATATATTTAATATATTATTTAAAATTTAAAATTCATATTTAATTGTGTATTTAATCATCCAATCATTCTCGTTGTTTCCTTTTGATCAAACAATTATTTTTTTAATTGCTTAATATAAAAATAAGTGTCTAAAATATACTTCAAAAACGTTTTAGTACCAAAAGAATTTTTCATTAAAAATTGTAACACCCTAAATTTCGGGATAGTAGTTTTGAGCTTACCCGAGAGGTAAGTGGACCTCGTGAAATTCATAAGCAAAATCGTTGGGTTTGGATTTGGGTCCAATTAGCCACAAAAAGGGGTTTTTAAATATGAGACAAAGTGTGAAGGACCAAAAGAGAATTAGAACATTGTTGGAAATTGAAGCTAAACTTTAATAAGTTGTAAATTCATCCCCCTTACTTCCTATAACATTCTTATGTTAAGAAAATCCATGTATATGTGATGGTTAGAGGAAAAGGGTGAAAAATCAACCAAGTTAAAAAAAAAAGTGTTTTTTAGCTAAAAGACGTTCATTTCGAGATTCAAACATCAAGGTAGTGTATTTTTAATTCTTTGGAGTATTAAACTTTCATAAATTTCAAGAATTTTCTAAGATTTGTGTAATTGAGTATATTAGGGTTTAAAATT
Source organism: Hibiscus syriacus (assembly GCF_006381635.1). NCBI lineage: Eukaryota > Viridiplantae > Streptophyta > Magnoliopsida > Malvales > Malvaceae > Hibiscus > Hibiscus syriacus. The sequence goes on along the minus strand of NW_024063276.1, from coordinate 2,536,399 downwards.
GATTTCAAGATTAAAAGATGTTTTAGGTGTTAAGGAAGTGTTTTTATGACACCTTAATACTCTAGTTAACTCTCTAAAACTTCAATGCATGATTTAGAATCAAACTATGGCCTTTAGGGTGATTTTTAAATGTTTTTCGAGCCTAAAATAACCATTTCAAGGTTTGAGTATCGATATTGGGATTATCAGTATCGATACTGGTTGATTTTGGGGTAAAAATTAGGGTTTCAAGTAGGGAATATCGATACTTAGGGAAAGAGTATCGATATTAACCCCCTAGTATCAATACTGAGGGTTGTAGTATCGATGTCATATGCTCGGTATCGAGATCGGATGCTCAGCCTCGAGATCGTTGGTCTCTATACTGAAAAATTGGACTTCGTATCAAAGATCGGGTATCCATACTAAAGGCTTGGTATCAATACCTAAAGTGGTTGAGTGACTTCAAGATATCAAATAGACTCAAGAGTGAGGAGTTTAATATCGTTTGAGATCGAATATTTATCTCGGGTGTGAGAGAATTACTAAAATGCCCTTAGGGGCTAAAATTACCAAATTACCCTTTTGGGCCTTAGAGTGAGTAACTAAGAACGAATGATCATTATAAATGATATACCGACAAGCGTTATGATAAACTAATCAGACTACGAAATATATAAATCATATACCACAAGAATGTCAGTGAATGGTGGACGTACAGTCGTCCCTCTAACTCGAGGGTGAATTAAAGGAAAGCGTAGCAAGAGTGACTAGAGTGTCATTAATCAGAGTTGAACCCGGGTCAATATCAGGCTAGAAAATAGTACATCTAATGAACAACAATCACATAAATTGTCATAAAAGCCCCAAAACATATGGAGACTTCTCTAGATGCAAAGAATGACTAAAATGCCATTAAGAAATGAACAACCAGAATAGTGCAACTTAATAACGAACAACAATAACATACTAATAAGCCTTCACATAACGTTCTAGATGAGATAATGAGCAATATATCATCTAGTGAGAGGATATCCTCACTTTAATGAGTCACATTATACTAGGGTATAGCCAAGTTACCTTAGTTGTCCTAGTAGGGCAATGTTAGTACGCGAGGCACTTTAGGAGCTAACTAGGGCGCGAGGCCCAAACACTCGCGAGGAGTGGGTTAGTGATGTTGGTGTTTTGTGGTCTTTTGACCTTAGACATGTTTGTATTGTTCCATCAGTCAGTATATCGGATATGTTAAAGCTTGGCTTTAAGGCTATGTGAGACTGAGTTAATGCTTCAGATAAACGGGGATTGTTCCGATGATATGTGACATCGGGTTCTCTTCAATGATATACCTGATGGCTATGAGAGGACCATGAGATCATTTAATATGTGTAGTGGGAATTGCACCGATGCTATTTGACATCGGGTTCCCCTATAACTAGTGTTTGATGGCTTGTGAGACCAGATACTAGTCAGGGCTCATTCATATAATGCATATTATGTTCAGGTTAACATTCAGATAATGCACATGAGTATTAATGTCGCATTTAAATAATGCTTAGCAGTACAAGCATTAGGGTTAGAGACTCTTTAGTGGTGTACTCATAGCGAGGCCCTTAGCAGAGTACTAAGGGAAGCATGAGACTCCTATTTCAGTTATAGAACAGTAAAGCCTTAAGTAGGTAGAACTTGATCTAGGTCATGCTTGTACATATTGTTTAGTACCATGTTTTCAACATGCATGTGTTTATGAAATTCTTATGTTGTTCTAGATTAGCGATTATACTTTTGGGCTTTGTAAGCTCACCCTTAGATGTTTTTCGTTAGCAGGTCAGTAACTTGAGTAGTTCGTGGAGCACTGTCACAGTAGTACTTCCAACATCTCCGACAGAGTATTGTACTGTAGCTTTAGTGTGTATATATATCCATAGAACCTTACTCATGTATTCAGTATATTAAACTAAAAGGTTGTGTTATTTTGGTTTTAAATTATGTGTCACGAAGCTCCGATTTGTAAAGTGTTTATACCAGTTATTTTTGTTTTATTTATGATAACATTCAGTGTGTTTAAAAGGAAAATAAATAGGTTTTGAAAATTAGGGGTTGCCTCGGTAGCCCAATGTGGCACTTTATGCCCAATCAGGTTTAGGGTGTTACAAAAATAGGCGTCTAATGTTTTCTCTATTATAATTTTAGATGCTCATATATTAAATGTTGTTAAAAATCTCCATTAAGTGACACATGTCACGTTCTAGTAGTTTTGATAAATTATTTAAAGAATTAAAAATATTATTATTTATTAAAAAAAACAAACAAACAGCTCATGCTCCCCTTCGTTTCTCATCACCTCTCCCCTTGTCCCTTTTCCACTCCCTAGTCACCGACTAGCCGTGACCATCATCACCATCGTCATTAGCACTTGTTTCAACTCCCGATCAATCTCTCGTTTCCCTTTCATCATAATCTAACATTGATTGCATTAAGAAGCGTTCAAAGGTTCATCAGGCTTTAAGCCACTTTCGTTGTTCTTTATTGATCCTGACTTTCATAAGCCACACCGCCACCACCATTTGAACCACCGTGCAATTTCGATCAAAACTCAGGTTGTCATGTTCCTTGTCGTTATTGCTCTTCCGACGTTCTATCTTGGAGATTAGAATTTTAAAGGATTAGGGATCTAGATATTGGATATTATAGAGATTTAGGGAATTTGAGGGATGGTAAGGGTGGCTATTGATCAATAGGTGGGTGGCGACAGGTGGGTGATTGTTCGGCGATGATGATGATGGCCGGAGATGGCCGATAATGGTTGGTAATGGGGGTTGAAATGAGAGGTTTTAGTTTTTTTAGTTTTTTTAAAATAATATTTTTATTTATAAAAAATCAAAAAATTAAAAATTATAATTATAGGCACCTAAAAAATATAACCGAGAAAATGTTAGACACCTATTTTTAGCAAAAAATTCATTAGGCACCAAAATATTTTTTCGAGTCATAGTTTGGACACTTATTTTTGTATTAAGCCCTTTTAAAACATACCTAAAATTATGTTTTGGTCATTTGTTATTATAAAAAGTAAATTTATTTATGTAACAATTTTTTTATTTTCTTAATAATAAACATGGTATTACCTTATGGTGAGAATGTAACATCACTATTAATTTTTGGATGACGGGTGATGAAAATGTAACTTTAAGTATAGCAATATCTATTCTAAATATTTTCAACCATTTACCAATGAACGTTCAATTATCTTACTATAATTGTTGTTGTTCAAATCAGTGACCTCTAAGACAAAAATAATTCCTTTAACCGTTAAGATAAGTTGGTTCGTGCTGAAAAAAGGATTTGATGTTATTCCTTGAGGTCCTGGGTTCGAGCACTAGAAATTTCAGGAGTATGGACGTTCTATGTCAAATGATTGAAAGTAAAAAAATTAATTAAGTAATTAAAATGGAACTATGAGAATAATTAATTGACTAAATACTTAGTTTAATTAATAATAATATTTACATTTAAATGAAATTCAAATTATAATACTTGATTAATTTGTAAACGAAAACGATTCAAATTTTATATAATTTACATATTTAAATAATTTAAAATTTAGAAATAACCAATTCAGGTATTCTTATCCACAAATAATTTATGCATAGTTAAACTCAAACTTTAGGAATTTCTACCAAAAAAATCACCCTTAGACCCAATAATTACTTGTCAGGCACCCTCTCCCCTAATATTACCAATATAGTATCCTTTATGACACTGTGGCAATAAAGTGTGGATTGTCAGTCACGCCTTCATGGTTTTCTGTCCGAGCTGGCGCCACATAAGGAAAGGTGCGGATGGCCATTCGAGCCTTTGCTGAAAGCCTGACACATACGGAAGGCGCATATCATGATCTACGCCTTTCCTTTAATTCAGTCAAACCATTCGTCTCCCACATTGATTACCACCCGTCCCCTACCCCTCTCCCTATAAATACCACACTCAGCACACCCTCAACCACACTCAAATCACAAATTTTCTCATTTTTCCTATTATCAATCTTTCTATTAAGAAGATAAAATATTTTTATTATATTATAATTATTTAATAATTTGTTATTTTATTAATTTTATTGTACTAAATTTTATTACTTTTTGTAGTTATATAATGGAAGGTGGGTTGCTACGTTTAAATGAGAATCATATCTCGAGATATTTTGCCGATACGATAACAATTTTAAATTGTGTTGTTATTTTAATTATTGTGAATTTTTATTTATTTAAATTTTAGTATTTGTTTATATTTTAATTTATGTTATTTATTAAATTAGGAGAGATATCGTATATTAGATCCATTCATTCGTAATGTTAAGTTAGAGATATCTAGTCGTATCTGGTCGTATTTAGCTGAGGTTGGATTCGGTTAGTAGCACAATATAAAGGGTATTGTAACCTTGAACCCAACCTTATTTCTACACTGGTTGAGAGGTGGAGACCAGAGACACGCATTCCATCTTCCGTGTGGAGAGTGCACTATTATGTTAGAGAATGTTTTCATACATTTGGGGCTTCCAGTATATGGGGATGTGATTTCTGGGGTGGCGGATGGTGACTGGCATTATTTGTACGATGAGTATCTTGTAGGTGTCGTGCCTAATTTTAACGGTGGTCGAATATTGTTAAATAGATTGATATAACTTTTCAACATCTGAGTCACAACACCTCCAAGGAACAGGTTAAAATGTATGCACGGACTTGCATATTACAGCTCATAGGAGGGATCCTGATGCCCAAAAGGTTGTGCAACCAAGTTCAATATATGTGGTTGCGTCACCTCGCATATTTTCACGTTGTCGGGCACTCAGTTGGGGCTCTGTAGTTTTGGCATTTATGTATAGGGAAATGTGTCGAGCAATTGATTTTCAAAAAATACTATTGGAGGATGTTTCCTTCTTCTCCAGTCTTGGGTATGGTATCTCATGCCCTTTTTATGTCTAATCATGAAAAACTCGTTGGTATTCCTACTATTATTGAGGTAATTTCATTATTAAATTCATATAAATAATTTTTTGAGTATATTATGAAAAAAAAATTATTGAATAGATGGTCAAGTGCAAGAAAAGATCATCGAGATTTACTGAATGAATTGGAATAAATTTGGCTACTCATTGATTAGAAGACTATATAGAGGTATGTATTTAAATTTTATTATTTACTTTTAATTATCATTATATAATTAGAATATTATTTTGATAAGAATTATATATATATATATATATATATATATATATATTTGTTTTAGTTTTAATAGATTCCTTATTTTACTGAAGAAATGAGGATTTGTATCCCATATCACTTGAGAGGCCCATTAGATGTCTGGATGGCAGTGGTCCCTCTGATATGTTACGTTATTACCAAGTGGAATTCTACTGATCATGTGCTCTGTCAATTTGGTTTCATACAATCTATTTCGAAAGCACCTAAGAATCTCGATGATATGCATATCATCGATAGACAGGGCAAAAAAGAAGTCGGCTGGCTACTGAAGCACTTCGAGCGGGTAATGATATGGGAGGATCAACTTGGACGTATTTCCTATTTATGTGGATCATTATTTGGTTGCGGATAGTTATTATGAGTGGTTTAACATAAACGGAAAATCGTTCCTATTTTTTGAGGAAACACGAGGTGGGAGCATTCACCGGCACCAAAAAATACGTCCACCGTCACAGCATCATCATCCCATGACTCGTGGACGAATAACAAGTGCTTCTGACTTGTCCTCAACTGTAGCATCAGAATCATCATAGTAACCATCGTTAACACCAATGTACATTCCACAGTCATTTCAGATGACACTACAATCGTATCAGATGCAACCACAACCATTTTAGATTCCATCGCAGTTGAGTCAGACACTACTTCTTCCATATCAGATGCCACTGCAGCAAGGTTAGATGTCATCACTGCTAGTTTAGATGCCACCGTTACAGGGTTTTATGACCCCTCATGATGGATATTATACTTCAATGCTTGTAGATCCAATGTGGAGTTCATATTCGCTTATTTGGAGAGTGAAGGTTCACCACATAAACAAACAACTTTGGTGCAGTTTTCGAACTCATTGATATCAGTGTTTTTGTAGTTTTCACAGTTTTCTGTGAGCGGTGGGATAGTCAGCCATACATCTCCAGGGTCCTTATTATATAGAGGTACTACATCGTCATCTGTCCCTCATCAACAAAATATAGCTGATCCTGATGATGATGATGATGAGAGTGAGGAGGAAGAACAAGTTATACGAAGAAATCCTCATAGACACAGACAACCACCGCCCTGTGGAACACGTTCAAGATGCAAGCATCGATAGAGTTGTTTAGTTTATAATGTTTTTATTTTTTTTTGTTTACCATCAATTGTAAAGTTTTTACTTAATTATGAACTTTTTACTTATTTTGTTTGTTAATGTTTTTATTACTTAATTGTTCAATTGTATGATCTGCATCTAATGTTTATGTTTAGTTGTTTTTATTGTTTGAATTGTATCATTTTCTTGTATTTAGTTTATAATGTTTTTATTTAATTTTCACTTGAGTATCCCATTACTCAGTGATGCTCAAATGACATTAATTGAAAGTAAATAAAAATTAAATAACACAAACTTAGATTTCATAAACATCAATTACGTTGTCACGGTATCAACGGTTACTTGATGACAAAAGAGATAGACATTTTTTCCTTTTGTGTCTTAGGTTTCTACAATGCCCACATCTTTTGTTTTCTCTGGACATCTCCTTAATATCCATATCACAATGAATTCGAGTGGATTTTGGATGACCAGACTCCCTTAAAAAGGACGGATCTGGTATAATCGGAAACCAATTCTGAACCTCATCAGGGTATTTCTCATTACCTATAAAGGGGAACTCAAATTCATATACCTTAAATACTTTTAAAAGTCGGTATACGGGATCCACAAAACGGTTATAGTCTTGACAGTTATGAGAGAAAACTGCTATGACATAGGAGCATGGATATTTCATAGCTTGAAAAAACCCACAGTCACACCACATATCTCATTGATTAACTCTGAACGAGTTAGCTTGAATCCCTTGAAGAGGTCGTGGCATCTCTGTGACACGAAGTAATTCATGGGTTCTAGAGAAGATTGTTACAGACATTCCATTTGATGTAGCAATTCTCTTTTGTAATTCTACAACTAATCTTGGGTGATAGACATGACCGTTTTTCATCCAAGTTTGAGCTTGTAGCTTGGCAAAAACCACCCCCGAATGAAAAGACATTATTTTAACCAAAGCCATTACTGGTAAATGGTGTGCCCCTTTATGGTCGAATTGATAGCCCCAGCTAAGTTGGTCGTGTCATGTGTCCATATCGATATCCATCATCATATGCATTTGTCCACATTTCTTTGTTGATGAGGCTGATGTAATTGTATTCTTACTCGTTCTTTCCTCGCAAATCTTAAAGCATGGACTTGAATGTTTCATGTAATAGTTCGTAACCTGAGAGTCAAATGTAGAACTTACTGTTAAGTTTCCATAAAAAATGAAAATGATTGAGAAATAAAATTAGGCATTTTGACATACCCATGTGCACAAGTAATTGGAACTCATCATTCTTCTTGAACTTTCCATGATAGTTAGCCACAATGTGTTAGATACATTATCGATGTTAGACATAGGGTGGTTGCCATATTGGACTCAAAGAATCCATTGATGCTTTGATCCCAGCTCCGTGATCTGAAATGACACATATTTTTCCCTCGTTTCAACATGTAAGTGTAAGTTTCTAAGGAAAAAAGGCCAAGAATATGTATCTTCTCCTTCAACAAGGGCAAAAACAACTAGAAGAATGTTATGATTATCATTTTGGACAACTACCAATAGTAAAACTTGCTTGTATTTTCCATACAAGAATGTCCAATCAATTTGGACCACGGATGTAACACTCATCTCCCATATACCTTTCTGTACACGAGATACAGATGTCACATCACTTTCAAAACAGTTCTTTACTTTAAAACCCATAAAAAATCCAATTTTGGAAAACATCACATTTTAAGATAAAGCAAAACACTAATTGTAAACTGTTACAAATTTCTACTTAATTAAAATTCAGAGAACTTTTAATACTTTAATTACATGCCAAATAAGTTTTTACAAAATAACTAGATTGCCCCTTTGTCACTTATGAGTCAACCTGAATTGATGATCACTGCTGCTACAGTTGCACCCCTTACCGAATTAATCTCTTCCTTTACCTGCGCATGGAAGCAACACACGTTAAGCATTTACTTAGTGAGACCTAGTAGTGTAATGAACATTCTGGTATACATAAATATATCATAGTTATTTGATTTCAAACTAATTGGTACTATCCATAAGGATTAACTAAGTCCCGTTTTATAAAACCAAACTTCTTTCATACTATCATCATAAACATCTTTAGTATGTCCAAAATACTTTTCTTTCTTTCATTTTTCTTTAGTAATTATTCATTAATTTCAGTAATGGCCTCTTTTCATGCTTTAATACATCCGTTCATACATTTTAGTTATAACATCCTCTCATACCTTAATGGATCTTTTCATGCATTTTGGTTATTGCCTCTTTTCATGCCTTAATGCATCCGTTCATACATTTTAGTTATGATATCCTTTCATGTCTTAATTCATCCGTTCATACATTTTAGTTATGACATCCTTTCATGCCTTAATGCATCCGTTCCTGCATTTTAGTTATGACATCCTTTCATGCCTTAATGCATCCGTTCATGCATTTTAGTTATGGCATCTTTTCATGCCTTAATGCATACGTTCATGTATTTTAGTTATGGCATCCTTTCATGCCTTAATGCATCCGTTCATGCATTTCACTTATGGCATCATTTCATGCCTTAATGCATCCGTTCATGCATTTTAAGTATGGTATCCTTTCATGCCTTGCTAATACCATAGTCAATACTATAAAACATACATTAATTTAAACATTATAATTTGAATCAATATGAATCTTCTTCATCTCAAATAATTAAAATAATTGTACTCACCTAGTAATCCCACTAACAAGATGTACGGATGTCTAGCTAATCAGCAACTTTATCTTTCCCCCTTTTCTTGCTAGATTCAAAAGCTTGGTTATGATCTACACAAGCATCCATTAAGTACACGTAACATACCAACGTTAGTATACTGCTTAGCATTATACTTTAATAAGATTCAAAAATATCATTATTTCAATTTCTATAACAATTTCAACCTTTCTTTAAATTCCAAGCTCATTAGTATCGGTACTACTACCCTAGTATCGATACTTCTATACTATGGTACCAATACCCCCTTTCAATATCGATACCATTTCCATATTATGTGCAACATGGTATCGATACTCTTCTCTCAGTATCGATACTTCCTTTCAGTATCGATACCATTTTGACATTTTGGATCCATGGTATCGATATTTCCTTTTGGTAGTATCGATACCCCATCAATATCGATAACAATTGCATCAGTACTGATAATGTTCGTCACATTTCTACATATTTACACCTATAGTATTGGTATTGATCTATCTGTACCAATACCATTGCCCAGATTTACCATTTTCCAGCTCAATTTTCACTTAGTTTTTCCCTCTAATCTTATACTTTTACCTCCAACAATACTATCAAACTCCTATTTACTTAACCCAACTAACTTTACTTCATTTTGTCACCTTTAACCTCTAACATCTTCATGGAACATCTCAACTCAAGAATCATATCATTTTTCTAAACATGTTTTTAAACATATCTCATGCTTCTAATCTCTTATTCAATCCTTTGACAAGATAATTCTACTAATAAACCTCAACAAAAACACATATATCAACATATCATTCAAAAACTCATTTCCTTAAATCTCATATACAACATCCACCACTTAGTTTTAATCTTTTTTAATCCTTCCTTAAGCTTACATATCACTTAATGTTACCAAATCAACCCATAATTTAAAGGAGGAACTAACAACTTGAAGTTTACCTTATACCATGGAGGAGAGTACTACCCACGTGAAGAAGAAGAATAAAAAATGCCTTATTTTCCTCTTTTCTCCTATTTAAAAACCCTAATAAGAATATATTTTTAAATTCACTCTCCCCTTAAAAGACCAAAGTTCCCTCTTAATTTATCTATTGATACAAATTAGTCTAAATACTATTTCAAATCATTTTCTCATCTTTCACCACTTATTCAAATAAATCTTAAATTTTTACATCTTTTTAATATAGTCCATAATAAGATATTTAGGGTATTATAATTATCCCCTTAAGAAAATCCATCCTCGAATTTAAATAAATATCTAGAATTAAGAGGTGTGGAAACTGTATTCTCATGTCATCCTCTTTTTCCCAAGTAGCTTCTTCATCGTTATGGTTCTGCTAAAGTACTTTAACTAAAGGAATCTTTTTGTTGTGTAATTCCTTGATTTCTCTAGCCATGATCCGCACTGGTTCTTATTCATATGTTAGATCTGATCGTATCTCTATCTTTCCTTTGCGCTCAAATCTTAAAACTTTCTTCCAAGGCGACACCTTCAGGAATACTTTATCTCCTACTTGAAATTCGATTTCTTTTCTTTTCAAATCAGCATAAGATTTTTGCCAATCGAAGGCTATCTTTAAATTACCCTGAATAATCTTTACTTTCTCCTCCATTTCTTTAATTAATTCCAGCCCAACTAGGTCTCGATCTTTTAATTCAAACCAATTTAATGGTGTTTGGCACTTTCTCCCATACAAAACTTAATACGGGGACATCTCAATGCTCGATTGATAACTGTTATTATATGTACATTCCACTAAAGGAAAATACCTTTCCCATGATCCTTTAAACTCAATCATACATGCCCTTAGCATATCTTTTAGTATCTGGATAGCTCATTCTGACTCTCCATCTGTCTGCGGATGAAAAGTTATGTTGAAGTTCAATCGATTACCCAATGTCTCATGTAACGACTTCTAGAACCTTGAAGTAAACCTTGAATCCCGATCAGATACTATTGATATAGGCACTCCATGCAGTCTTACTATTTCTTTCATATACAACTCTACATACTTATCCATCGAGTAATCTACTTGAACGGGAATAAAATGAGCTGTCTTGGTCAATCGATCTATAATTACCCATATGGAGTCATTTTTCCTGGAGATAAAGGTAACCCTGAAACAAAATCCATGATAACTCTCTCCCACTTCCACTCAGGAATGAATATCAGTTAAAGCAATCCAAAGGGTACTTGATGTTCAGCTTTCACTTGCTGACATGTAAAACATTTTACCACAAACTCTGATACAACTATTTTCTTACCATGCCACCAATAACGACTTTTTAAATCCTAATACAACTTATTCCCGCCTGGATACATCGTCAAAGGGATATAATGTACTTCATAAAGAACATATTTCTTCAATTAATCATTATCGAGAATGCAAAGTCTTCCCCGATAATATATACATTCATCCACTCTTATTTCAAAGTCTTTGGTCTTGTTCTTTTCGATTTGTACCATTCTTGCCAAGCATTTCTCATCTTGACCTTGTAGCTCTTTTATCCGACCAAAACATCGGCTTTAACTTAAGCTCAGCAATCAAGGCACTATCATACTTTAATGACATATGAGCATCCAACGCCCTTAGAGAGGCAAATATCTTTCGGCTCAGTGCGTCCGCTACTACATTCTTCTTCCGAGATGATAGTCGATAATTAGATCATAATCCTTTAAAAGCTCGATCCATATTCTTCACCTCAAGTTCAGTTCTTTCTGAGTTAATAAGTACTTTAGACTCTTGTGATCCGTATAAATATGGCATCGTTCCCCATACAGATAATGACGCCAGATTTTTAATGCAAACACAACGACTGCCAATTCTAAATCACGAGTCAGATAATTTTTCTCATGATTCTTCAACTGTGATGAGGCATAAGCCACAACTTTTCCATCTTTCATCATCACACAACCAGTCCATTATGGGATGCATCGCTGTAAACAACATAGTCTTTTCCTGACTCAGGTTGTACCAGAACGGGGCCTTTGTTACTATTCTCTTAAGCCTTTCAAAGCTTTCTTGACATTTCTCCGTCCAGACAAATGGCATATCCTTTCGTAACAATTTAGTTAGCAGAAAAGCTAATATTGAGAAGCTCTTCACAAACCGTCTATAATAACCAGCAAGTCCAAAGAAACTCTGAACTTCAGAAATATTCCTTGGGGGTTGTCAATCCACTATAGCTTGAATCTTTCTAGGATCTACTTTTATGCCTTCTATGGAGACTATGTGACCAAAGAAAGCAACTTCAACTAACCAGAATTCACACTTTGATAATTTAGCATACAACTTCTTCTCGCGCAGTATCTGAAGAACTACTCGAAGATGATCATCATCTTCCTCTCTTGACTTGGAATATACCAACCACGAATTAATCCAAGTACAGTTAAAATACTCGGTTCATCAAGTCCATGAATGTCTCGGGCATATTAGTCAACCTAAATGGCATCACTATAAATTCATAGTGCCCATACCGAGTCCGAAAAGTTGTCTTTGAAATATCATCCTCTTTAATATTTAATTGATGGTACCCCGACCTTAGATCTATCTTAGAAAACATCGCTGCTCCTTTCAATTGATCAAACATATCATCAATCCTCAGAAGATGATATTTGTTCTTTATTGTAACTTTATTTAACTGGCGGTAATCAATGTATAATCGCATATACCAATACTTCTTTTTCACAAACAGCATAGGTGCTCCCCAAAGAGAAACACTAGGTATTACAAACCCCTTATCAAGTAACTCTTATAATTGGGCTTTTAATTCTCTCAATTCTATCGGAGCCATTCTATATGAGCCATAAAAAGTTTCAGTACCTAGGTAAATCTCAATCTTGAATTCTACCTCATGATCTGGAGACAATTGTTAACTTCCTAAAAAGGCTACTTTTAAGGCCTTTTTCACTTAAGTTATTGTTTGTTTAAAAGCTCATTTTAGGCATTTTAGGATCATGTAGTTGCATATAGCTACATTTGTGGTGGTAGTGCTATTTTATTTCTTAATGATGTTGCTTGAGGGAAAGGTGCAATTTTTCTGTGGTGTGTAGGGAATAGCAAGCAAAAAGGATTCAGTGAGAAGTAATGCTGCTGCATCACATGTTGCTAAATCAGATTGAAATGCCTTGGCATTTTTGGTGTAGAAAATGACAAAAAGATACAGTTGTACGAGGACAGCTGGCTCTGCACGTGAAATGATTTTTGTAACCACCTGCCAGAGCTGCTATGGGACCACTGCCACATGGAGGATAAGATTCATGCTTATGGTGTGATTCTAGGGGTATGAGGGTTATTTTTCACCCAACAACCTCATCATTACCCCTAGATATTTTTATTATATATTACACCTTAAGGGAGACACTAAAAAAAGGAAGGAGGAGTCACACGCACAGAGCAGGAAAAAAATCAGATTTTTATGTCCTTTTCCTTTTCTTCTTCCTTGGGTTTTCCTCCATTGATTAAGCATCCAAGTAGTGGCGAGCTAGGTGCCGAGTGGAGCTAGCGAGCTAAGATGATTCGTGGTAGCCAAGGAGACCTCCGGTAGTGCGTCGAAGGCTATTTCTCACTTCCCTTTTTGCTACTATTTTTCTATTTATTTGTGGGTTGTTGGAACGAATATTTACATGACTTTGTGTATGGAAATTTCGAACCCCACCATGAACTAACTTATTTGGTGGTGGTTGGTTTAATGGATGTTTAGACATTATTTTAATGGTATATTTAAGTTTATTTTGGTTCTTTATTTGCTTTATTTATGAATGTTTCACCATCTAGGCTTGTAAAAGGTATGAAAATGTCCATTTCTTAGATGAAGTTTAGGTATTCGGGAGAAACCTAAGCTAAAAATACTTGTAAGTATTCGAGAGAACCGCAAGACAAGATCCTTATAAGTAATGGGTTATAGTATTTTCAAGGGGCTTTGAACCGACCTAGATATATTATAACCTAATCCCTTAGATCTCAGGAGAGACTAGGATAGGATTTCAACGATTAAAAGGGGTGTCTTTATCAATAGGGTAGGCTGGCCAACATCGTTGAGTGAGAGTATATGCCTTGGCATCCGATTCTGATAGGTTCCTTTGAGAACATTTTAGGAAAGCCCTGTCGAGCAAGTAAAGATTAGATAGCTTAAATATGCCTGAGAGATAAGTTTAGCATCCTTAGATCAATCCCTACCATTCATTCCATTGGAAGCTTGTCACGTGAGGATTATCTTCTTTTCATTTTATTTACTGTTTATTTACTATTTTCACCATTCTTCATTACCTCGACATTACACATTTTCAACGCTAAACATATTATCTTGCCACTACATTTCCATCTGCTACACCATTAGACCATTCATCTACATCCACCTTCATACACTTTTCATTTGCCGTGACATTTGTATATATAAAGACTAACTATACATAGATAGATTAGTGATTAGCTTTGGTTAGACTTTTGTAATTTCACCCAATCCCTATGGAGACGATACTCACTCATCATTGTATTACTTGACTGATTGTGTATACTTGCAAATTATTTGCGTATAATTTTATAGTACTCACACACGCGGACAAGTTTTTGGCGCCGTTGTCGGGGATTGGCAGCCTGAAGTTATTTAGTTTTGCCAGAGCATTTTATTTTGTTTTGCATTTTTATTTGTGTATAGTTTACTTTATATTTTTTTTTATCATTTTTCAGGTTTGTTTAGTGTATGCCTAGAAGAAATTCTGAAGAGCCTTTGGAATCGATAGAACCTGAGAATGAAAGACTCTTTAGACAAAGGAGACGTGCTTAAGGAAATATGTATCAGATTGGAAACCAAGGCATTGGTCAGGATGGTGGAAATAATAATGCCGCGACATTAGACAATGTTGATCCTGCTATTAGGCCGCGTGTTATTCGTGATCACTTAAATCCGATGTTGGATGATCTGAATCCTGGGATTGTGGCACCTGATATTCAAGCTGCACATTTCGAGATGAAACTAGTCATGTTCAATATGTTGAATTTTATTGGGCAGTTTGGGGGTATGCCAAATGAAGATGTCAAGCAACACATTCGAAATTTTCTGGAAGTTTGTGATTCTTTTCGCCAAGAATGAGTGAATGAGGATTTTATGAAATTAAAGCTATTCTGTATTCATTGCGTGACCGAGCAAGGGCTTGGTTGAGTAGTGTATCTTTCGGTTCGATGGAATCATGGACTGATCTTTGCAAGAGTTTCTTATTGAGGTACAACCCACCAAACATGAATACTCAGCTAAGGAATGATATATCATCTTTTCGCCAGGGCGACGACGAATCCATGTATGAGTGTTTGGATCGTTATAATAGTTTGCTTGGAAAGTGTTCAAATCATGGTTTTCACGATTGGACTCAAGTAGTCATGTTCTATAATAGAGTCAATGCACCCACGAGGATGTTACTAGATGCCTCGGCAAATGGGACATTGCTGGATAAATCACCTATTGAGGCATTTGCTATCTTGGACAGAATTGCTTACAACGATTATCAGTTTCCTTCCTCAAGACTTGGGAGTGGGAGGAAAGCACCTGGAGCATTTTAGTTGGATACCAAAGATTTGGTGTCCGCTAAACTCTCAACTATCACCAATATGCTGAAAAACTTATAACGTTCTACTGAGGTGGAGGAAGTGAAAGCAACTAGCTTGGCATGTCTGTTATGCCAAGGTAATCATCACGAGAGCAAATGCCCGAGAAACTCTGAGTCCATCAACTTTGTGAGTAATTTCAAACGAGGCAACAACAATCCTTACTCTAACACTTATAATGTTGGATGGCGTCAGTACCCCAATTTCTCATGGGGAAATCAAGGAGCCCACAATGCTAGTCAACCTACTCGGCAGCAGAATCACAATGAGCTTCAAGGTTACCAGAATGTTATGCCATGGCATAATACTACCAAATGAGCTTCAACTTCAGCAAGCATGAGTTCCTTGGAAGCTACAATTCAAGAATTCATATTTACTACTAAGACAATGTTGTAAGACCATTCTACTTCAATTAAGAATCAAGGAGCTTTACTTCAAAGTCAAGGCGCCTTACTTCAAAGCCATAGCTCGTCTCTGAGAGCTTTGGAAGGTCAAGTTGGTCAGATTGTTACGGCATTGCAAGAGCGTCAGCAAGGACGATTGCCAAGTGATACTGAAGTCACTAAAGGGCATAGAAAGGAGCATTGCAACGTGTTAACTCTTAGGACTGGAACACAAATCAATCAACAAGTCAAAGCTAGTGGGGCACAACATGATGACTCTATTCCCACTAATGACAAAGGCGAAGTTGAATTGCATGATGATAGCAGTACTGAGAAGGACAAGGAGGAGGATTCTGTTAAGACGCCAGATTATGATGCCACGGCAAAAGCTATTCCTACTACTGCAATTAAGGAAGATAGATCTCCACCACCCTTTCCGTAAAGATTAAAGAAGCATAATGATGAAGTTCAGTTCAAGAAGTTCGTGGACATTCTTGATCAGCTCCATATCAATGTACCTCTCTTGGAAGCTATTGAATAGATGCTGATGTATGCCAAATTTCTGAAGGAAATCTGTACCAAGAAGAGGAAAGTAGAGACTGTTACCACGGTAACAGAATTTTATTCTTCATTGAGTAAGTTGCCGCCAAAGCGAAATGATCCGGGCAGCTTCATTATTCCTTGTTCGATTGGAGCTAATTTCGTTGGAAAGGCACTGTGTGATCTTGGCTCAAGTGTCAACTTAATGCCAAAGTCAATATTCTTGAACCATGGCATAGGAGATGCAAGACCCACCTCGGTTATTTTACAACTTGTCGATAGATCCCATTTAAAACCTGAAGGGAGAGTCGAGGATGTTATAGTACGGGTGGATAAGTTTGTGGTTCTAGTCGACTTCTTAATTCTAGACTGCGAAGTTGATGCCAAGGCACCAATTATTCTGGGAAGACCTTTCGTAGCCATTGGACGTATATTGATCGACTATGAAAAAGGTGAACTCACCATGAGAGTGGCTGATCAGTGTATGACTATCAATGTGTTTCGAATGCTAAAATATGTTGATGACACTGAATAATGCCAAGGCATTTCTGAATTGAACTCAATGATTGAAGAAGAAACTGAACATCTTTTCCAGAATAATTTCATTCAGCTAGCAGAAAATCATTATTGGGTGGATGATGAAAGCTTAGTGGAGTCCGACAACTTTTCAATTTTGGAGTAGCAGTCTAGCTTACTACAAACCATATCAGATATGAATTTTGAACCTCTAAATTTTGATGAATTTATTCCTCCTAAGCCTTCATTATTGCATGCACCTACTTTAGAACTTAAAACTTTGCCAGGACATCTTAAATATTTTTCCTTAGGTAGCGATGAGACTTTACCGGTGATTATTTCCACTAACCTTACGGCTAATCAAGAGCAAAGTTTGTTAAGTGTTTTGATGCAGCATAAGAAAGCAATTAGTTGGACTATGGCCGACTTGAAGGGCATTAGTCCCACGATCTGCATGCACAAGATTCTACTTGAAGATTGCCACGGTAATTCAATCGAACCACAACGAAGACTCAACCCTGTTATGAATAAAGTGGTGATGAAAGAAATTCTGAAATGGATTGATGCTGGAGTGATTGACCCTATCTCCAATAGCTCATGGGTGAGCCCTGTCCAGTGTTTTCCAAAGAAATGAGGCACGATTGTGGTTACTGACGAGGATAATGAGCTATTACCCACTCGCACTATTACCGGATAGAGGATATGCATGGACTATCGAAAACTCAACAAGGCTACAAAGAAGGATCATTTTCCTTTACCTTTCATCGACCAAATGTTGGATCGATTGGCCGGCAAAGCATTCTATTATTTTTTGGATGGGTATTCGAGGTACAATCAAATTTCCATCGCACCAGAGGACCAAGAAAAGACTACATTCACTTGTCCCTATGGCACTTTTGCCTTTAGGAGGATGCTTTTTGGACTCTGTAATACCCCGGCAACGTTTCAGCGCTGTATGCAAGCCATATTTTCAGACATGGTTGAGGATTTTCTGGAGATCTTCATGGACGATTTTTCTGTTTGTGAGGACGATTTTGAACGATGCCTCGGCAATTTAGCAAAAGTTCTAAAAAAGATGCGAGGATGCTGAGTTGATCTTAAATTAGGGAAAATGCCACTTCATGGTGATTGAAGGCATTGTATTAGGCCACAAAATTTCACATAAGGGAATTGAGGTAAACAAGGCGAAGATTGAAGTAATTGAAAAGTTTCCACCACCAACTTCGGTCAAGGGTATAAGAAGTTTTCTTGGACATGCAGGATTTTATAGAAGGTTTATCAAAGACTTCTCCAAGATTTTTAAGCCCTTGTACGCATTGCTTCAACAAAACTAACCCTTTGTGTTTGACGAGTTATGCCTCGGCACATTCACTGAGTTGAAACGACAACTGATCTCAGCACCCATTGTAGTTCCTCCCGATTGGACATCACCATTTGAGTTGATGTGTGATGCAAGCGATTATGTCGTAGGAGCTGATTTGGGGCAACACCGAGGTAAAAATTTTCATGTTATTTATTACTCTAGCCGCACTTTAAATGAAGCACAATTGAACTACACCACCACTGAGAAAGAATTACTTTCCGTGGTATTTGCTTTTGATAAATTTAGACCTTACCTAATAGGCACAAAAGTCATTGTTTACACTGATCATTCGGCTATAAAATACTTAGTGAACAAAAAGGATACCAAGCCTAGAATTATTAGGTGGATCTTACTTTTGCAAGAATTTGACTTAGAAGTGGTAGATAAAAAAGAAACTGAAAATCAAATTGTTGATCACTTATTTAGGCTAGAGAACAATTCTGAATGCCATGACACTGTAGATATCCAAGAGGAATTTCCTGATGAGAAACTTTTATATGCCGCGGTAATTCCGTGGTATGCTGACCTTGTTAATTTTCTTGTTAGTGGAATTCTACCTTTTGATTTAGATAGTCAGGCTAAAAAGAAATTCAAGTATGATGCAAGGCACTATTTTTGGGATGAGCCATATTTATTCAAGCATTGTGCCGATCAGCTCATTAGACGATGTGTACTCGAAGAAGAAGAACATGGCATTTTGTACCATTGTCATTCAATCACATATGGAGGCCATTTTGGTGGAGCAAAGACTGCTGCTAAGGTCCTGTAATCAGGCTTTTACTGGCCAACTCTATTTAAAGATGCCCAAGCATTTTACAAAACTTGTGATCGATGCCAACAGACTGGAAACATCTTCAGACGTCATGAAATGCCATTGTAAAATATCTTGGAGATAGAGTTGTTTGATGTATAGGGCATTGATTTCATGGAACAATTCTCATCTTCTGAAGGAAAATTATATATCTTGCTTACTGTGGATTATGAGTCAAAGTGGGTGGAAGCAATAGCAACATCAAGGAATGACTCCAAGACTGTACTCAAGTTTTTGCATAAGTATATTTTAACTCAGTTTGGAGTACCTCGTGCTATTATTAGTGATGAATGAACTCACTTTGATAGCAAGTTGAATGCCAAGGCATTAAAGAGATATGGAGTTCGACACAAGATTGTCACGGCATATCATCCGTAGATAAATGGCCAAGCAGAGATATCCAATTGAGAGATCAAGCAGATTTTAGAGAAAGTGGCAAACCCAAGACGTAAGGATTGGTCGACAAAGTTGGATGAAGCACTTTGGTCGTACAGAACAGCGTTCAAAACTCCCTTGGGAATGTCACCATTCAAGCTAGTGTGTTGTAAAGCTTGTCATCTCCCGGTTGAACTTGAACATAAGGCGTATTGGGCCATCAAGCGATTGAATTTTGATGCTCAACTAGCTGGGGAGCAAAGATTACTGGAACTTAATGAAATGGAAGAGTTTAGAGCACAAGCATATGAGAATGCTCAGATATACAAGGAGAAAACCAAGAAGTGGCATGACCAAAAACTAATGCCACGGCATTTTTATGTGGGACAACAAATCTTTCTTTACAACTCCAGACTTAAACTCTTTCCTGGGAAGCTCAAATCTTGATGGTGAGGACTATTTGAGGTGTATTATGTCTACCCCCATGGAGCTGTTGACATTAAGAGAAGAGATAATGGGACGATCATCAAGGTAAATGGCCAACGTCTGAAAGCCTACAATGGAGTTCCACCACCGCACAACAAGGAAGTGTTACGTCTGCACGATACTGAAGCGTGTCTAGAGGAGAACCACAGTTCGATGCCACGGCATTGAATTTGTGTCTGTGCATAAATAAAATTTAAAATTTAGGTTTTTCTTTATTCTTATTCTTATTTTATTTTATAATTAATCTTTGATCTGATTTGTATGGACCATAGTGCTACAAACCGTGCATGGAGCGGTTACCCAAATAGAGGAAAGGACAGAGAATTAAATGGGGAAGATATTATTTGATTTTGTTTCCTTTTAATTTATTTTAATTCTGACATTTACTTTTCTCTCTCCGTAGTTTTGTTCCATCATCATCATTACCTTTTGGCAGTTTTTCCTCCCCCATATACACATAACCCCCTCCACCCACTTATTCCTTTCTTAACCATCCTATCACCCATTTTCCCTCTCAAATTTTTAACTTTTTCTTTTCTCTTTCATCCTTAACTTTTCTATTTCATTTTACTTTTACTTTTCTCACTCATTTCTTCATCTTCTTCCTTTATTTTCTCCATAGCCGAAACTCCTCCAAGGTTTTTAAAGTCTTCAAAAGCTTTGCCCTTCTTTATTTTTCTTACTTTAACAACACTGAAAATGGTGCGTTCAAGATCGGCTTCAACCGATGCTTTCGCTTGGCAATAGTTTGAGGATGACGAGGCCAAGGCTCGGTTCCAAAACTTCAAGAACCATAAACTCTTCTTTGAGTTAGGTTTCATTTTTACCGAGGAGACCGATGGCGGCTTTGGACCCGACATAATGGACATTGTGACACCGCTCAAGTGGAAGAAGTTCACACGCCATCCGGGCTCCGTGAATGCCTCGTTGGTTAAGGAGTTTTACGCAAATATTTCCAACCCAATCAACACTCCATTTTCGTCTGAGGTAATTAGATATGTTTTACACCCACTGCGATTAATAGGTATTTTCATTTGCAGGATGTATTGGACGAGCATGTCGCAATTTAAAATGAAGCCGATAGCCACACTTCTGATGACATTCTTGAGGATTTATTCTTTGCAAACACTTAGTGGAATGGGTGCCAAACAAGTAGATACTCGGTCAACCGAGAACGTCTTCAACCGCGTTCCAAGTTATGGAACACTTCCTTAAGCATAAACTCATGCCTACTTCTCATAATACGACGGTATCACTTTCTCACTTACTGCTTTTACATTCGATAATGGTATCCCGTCCTATTGATGTTGGTCGTATTATTTTTCAACAAGTTCATGACTGCTTGAGTAAAAAGGCAAGTGCTTTAATGTTTCCTAACTTAATTACTTCTTTGTGTCGTAAGAAAAAGGTCGGGGAAAATGCTTTTGATGAAATTTTAATTGGATTATCGGGCATTACTAGGGCTAGACTTCTACTGCTATTAGGAATTGAAAATCCTAAGTCTAAAGACCCTGTTCATGAGCAATCTATAAGAACCACATAATCCAATGTCGAGGCAAGATTGCTTGCTCTCGAGGAAGTTGTGATGCAGACTCAGACTCACCTACATGCTTTACATGGTGACATCCGTAATTTCTTTGGATATGTGAAGCATAGAGATACTGTGGTGGAATCGATGTTTCAATAAATTATTCCCCACAGTTAACGGAATTTTTCTGGCTTTCCAAACGAAATTATGTCGGCATTCAATGTCGAGGCATCTCCAGAGCCCGAGCAAGATACAGCGGATCCTCTAGTTGATGACCCAACTCCTGATCAGCACCGTTCTGTGACACCTGATCCGCACTGTTCTGACACCCCTGAATAGCCGCCCACTGTCCCTATCGAAAAAACACCCAGTCCCATTCCTGCACCACGTAGTGGTCGATGTACCAAGACCACGGCTGGACGTAAGAATATTGTGCATTATTACTCTACTTCTTCAGAGTCCAGCCCAGCACCCCTTCGCAAGCGCACTAGACGACGAGCTGCTAGCACCTCCAAGGTAACACCACCACGCAAACATTGAGGTACCTTACTTGCATTCATTTTCATTTAGTTTGCATTTCATTGCATGACATTTAGGTTATATTTAGTTTAGTTCTCTTTAAGCATTGAGGATAATGCTTCCCTTAAGTTTGGGGGAGGTAGTGTTCTTAGTAGGACATATGCATGATAGCATTAGCGTAGTATTATGCCATGGCATCAGTAAATGGTAGGATAGTTAGATAGAATGTTTTGAGGATACTCGATGATGATCTTGTTAAGCTAGAATCTGAATGTAAATGACTGTTAAGAATGATAGAACTCACTCTAGGGCTTGATGCTTTGTAAAAAAAATTACACGATTTGTATGTTCTCTATACTTAGAAAATTTGGAAAATTTTTATGAAGGAACTCTAGTCAGTTTTGGCATTGAAATATGGTATTGTGCTTAAATGAAAAATCAAAAACAACTCCCTTATATATGAAACTATGAATAAATGCTTAGGCATAGCTGTAGAGGGACACTCCTCTTTGCTGTGGCATTGCTTGAAACTCTCTTTAATAAATGGCAGCCATGTGCATATGAGTGAATGAAAGTAGTCACGAGATGACTCTACTTAACTAGCTCGGGGGTGGAAGGTATGCTCCCTTTCACCTAGAGTGTGGGAGAGTAGGTGTGATGAGCTGACTCCCTTCGTAACAGTATCTAAAAAAATCAGAAATGAAAGGGAGTAAAGAAAATGTGCTTAATGAATAAGTAAATGCCTTGACAAAAACTAGGGGACTTGATTAGAAATTGTCTAAGTTTGCTAAGTATAGATTGGATATAATCACGCACACACATCACCACAAAGGATCTTGACCTAGGGAAAAGTACTTGAATTCTTGATAAGTCTAACATGTTGAAGCCTAGTTCTCTGAGGGTTGAAATTCAATTTTATCCTACTATTCTATTGTTGAAAATTGCCATGACATTTTGCTTATGTAACTGCTATCCATTGCTTGAGGACAAGCAATAGCTTAAGTTTGGGGGTGTATTAACTTCCTAAAAAGTATACTTTTAAGGCCTTTTCCGCTTAAGTTATTGCCATGACATTTTGCTTATTTGTGGTGGTAGTGCTATTTTATTTCTCAATGATGCTGCTTGAGGGAAAGGTGCAGTTTGTCTGTGGTGCGCAGGGAATAACAAGCAAAAAGGATTCGATGGGAAGTAATGACGCGGCATCACACGTTGCTGAAGCATATTGAAATGCCTTGGCATTTCTGGCGTAGAAAACGATAAAAAGATACAACTGTATGAGGATAGTTGGTTCTGCACGTGAAATGATTGTTGTAACCGCCTGCCAGAGCTGCTATGGGACCACTGCCACCGGAGGATAAGATTCATGCTTATGGTGTGATTGTAGGGGTATGAGGGGTATTTTGCACCCAACAACCTCATCATTACCCCTAGATATTTTTATTATATATTACACCTCAATGGAGACACTAAAAAAAATGAAGGATGAGACACACTCACAGAGCAGAAAAAAATTAGATTTTTATTTCCTTTTCTTCTTCCTTGGGTTTTCCTCCATTGATTAAGCATCCAGGAAGTGGCGAGCTAGGTGCCGAGTGGAGCTAGCGAGCTAAGGTGATTCGTGGTGGCCGAGGAGACCTCCGGTGGCTCGTCGAAGGCTACTTCTCACTTCCTTTTTTGCTACTATTTTTCTATTTATTTGTGGGTTGTTGGAACGAATATTTGCATGACTTTGTGTTTGGAAATTTCGAACCCCACCATGAACTAACTTATTTGGTGGCGGTTGGTTTAATAGATGTTTAGACTTTATTTTAATGGTATATTTAAGTTTATTTTGGTTATTTATTTGCTTTGCTTATGAATGTTTCACCATCTAGGCTTGTAAGAGGCATGAAAATGTCCATTTCTTAGATGAAGTTTAGGTATTCGGGAGAAACCTAAGCTAAAAATACTTGTAAGTATTCGAGAGAACCGCAAGACAATATCCTCATAAGCAATGGGTTATAGTATTTTCAAGGGACTTTGAACCGACCTAGGGATATTATAATCTAATCCCTTAGATCTCGGGAGAGACTGTGATAGGATTTTAATGACTAAAAAGGGTGTCTTTATCAATAGGGTAGGCTGGCCAACATCGTTGAGTGAGAGCAGATGCCTTGGCATCCTATTCTGTTAGGTTCCTTTGAGAACATTTTAGGAAAGCTCTGTCGAGCAAGTAAAGATTAGATAGCTTAAATATGCCTGAGAGATAAGTTTAGCATCCTTAGATCAATCCCTACCATTCATTCTATTGGAAGCTTGTCACGTGAGGATTATCTTCTTTTCATTTTATTTACTGTTTATTTACTGTTTTTACCATTATTCATTGCCTCGACATTACACCATTTTCAACACTAAACATCTTATCTTACCACTGCATTTCCATCTGCTACACCATCAAACCATTCATCTACATCCACCTTCATACACTTTTCATTTGTCGTGACATTTGTATATATAAAGACTAACTATATATAGATAGATTAGTGATTAGCTTTGGTTAGACTTTTGTAATTTCACCCAATCCCTGTGGAGACGATACTCACTCATCGTTGTATTACTTGAGCGATTGTGTATACTTGCACATTATTTGCGTATAATTTTATAGTACTCACACATGCGGACAGCAATCTCGGTAACTACTCGGGAAAAATGTCTGGAAATTCTCTAACCGTGGGAATATCATTTACTCTAACCTTCGAAATTCTAGTACTATCACATTGTCTAGAAAAACTATACATTCTTTCGACATAATTTTCCTTGAAGTCATGGCTGATATCACATTTGATGGTGATTTTGCTCTTTCGCCGATCACTACGATTTCTAAGCCTTCAGCATCCTTTAGAAACAAGTGTTTCTTATGATAATCGACCCATCCATAATGTGAAGACAACCAATCCATGCCTAAAATGATTTCAAATTCATCAAAGGGCAACTCCATCAAGTTTGCTGGAAACATCATCTCTTGGATCTTTATAGGGAATCTTCTGCATATTCTAGTTACTCTCGCACTGTGACCCATGGGGTTTACCGCTATCATCTCACTCACAATTGGTTCTAAATGAATTCCTCTACTTCTAACCAATTTTGTACTGATGTATGAGTGTGTAGAACCAGGATCAACTAAAACAAATACAGGCTCATCAAAAAGATGGAAAATACCTGTTATGATTCAAGGTCATCCTGATCCTCATTATTCTTAATATTGTCAATTCTAGCGACTATCTGATTCTCTTATCTCTGCATTGAATCCGATTGTGCCCTGGATCTACCCCTTCCTCTACTTCTATTTGATGCTGCCATCAATATTTCAGATTGTGATGAATAGTCCCCAGATTTCTTAGGACAATTTCAAGCAAAGTGACCAGTCTCGCTACATTGGAAACAAGCTCCACTGATAAGTCTGCATGCTCCACTGTAAAATTTGCCATATGTTTGACATGAAACTCTCTCCCCATATGCTCTACCCGAGCTAGCAACAAAAGACTGGGATTGTCTATTTTTCTGTGAAGCTACTGTAGAACTATTTCTAGTAGTATATATGTAACTCAAGCCCTTGCCTCTTTTAACATGATGGGGAGTGGAAGGTATTCCCACTCTTTTCCCCATCTATAAACTCTGCTCCGCCGCTAATGTCTCCTCCTTAGCTCGTTCAATAGCTTTGGCTCGGTTTTTGACTTCTTGTAAACTCCGCAAGTTCAAAGCCAACATCATCTCTTTTAACTTTGGCCTCAAACCCTTTATGAACCAAACACATATTGCCTTATCATTTGGAACGACTTTAGTAGCAAAACGACTCAACTTGTTGTACTCAGCCTCGAACTCATGTACGGCTCAATCACCTTGCTTTAGATTAAGGAATTTTAATAGCATTGCTCGTCTGAATTGTTCCCCCACATACTTGTTCTTGAATTCTTTCAGGAAGAATTGACAAGTCACTTGCTCCGGTGGTGCATACATTATAGTATTTGACCACCATACCTGAGCTGATCCTCTAAGTAAAGATACAGATCCACTTAAAATTTCTGGATCTGAGCATTGAAGACTTTCGAGCATTATTATAACATAATTTAACCATAAGTTGGCCTCCATGAGACCCTCTCTCTCTTCTCCCTGAAACTATAGAGCTCTCAAGCTCTTCAACTCTTTTGGGATTAACGTTCTCGGTATTGGAGGAGCAGGGGGAGGTTGAAACCGAGTCAGTATGGCGTCAAAGGCTTGCATGAAAGTTCCAAACTCAAGCACCGAAATCCCTTGAGGTGCAGGTGCACTAGCATTTTCCGAAGGGAGATACTGTTCACTATTAGCCTCATAACTTTCACTATCAGTTACTTCTTGCATCTCTTGTTCCCCAGCTCTTCTTGAATTCGAATATTCTCACATCTATTATGAAATACATAATAATAACATTACAATTAGTAAGGAGTGTCATCAATTTCACTCTAATGACACCATACTAGTAGCATTGACAATCTTTATGGCATGTAATCACTTTCTGTATTTAAAATAAAACCGGTTTCGGCCGAGAATCGGCTAAACCTATAGCTCTGATACCAACAAAGGTAACCCCCATCTCCCGTATACCTTTTCGTACATGAGATACAGATGTCACATCACTTTTAAAATAGTTCCTTATTTGGAAACCCATAATTGTTTTTCGATTTTGGAAAAAATCACATTTTAAGATAAAGCAAAACACTAATTGTAATATGTTACAAAATTCTACTTAATTAAAATTCAGATCACTTTTAATACTTTAATTACATGCCAAATAAGTTTTTTTTACAAAATAACTAGATTGCCCCTTTGTCACTAATGAGTCAACCTGAATTGATGATCACTGCTACTACAGCTGTACCCCTTACCCAGTTAATCTCTACCTTTACCTACGCGTGGAAGCAACACACGTTAAGCATTTACCTAGTGAAACCTAGTATTGTAAAGAACATTTTGGTATACATAAATATATCATAATTATTTGATTTCAAACTAATTGGTATTATCCGTAAGGATTAGCTAAGTCCCTTTTTATAAAACCAAACTTCTTTCATACTATCGTCATAAACATCTTTAGTATGTCTAAAATACTTTTCTTTCTTTCATTTTTCTTTAGTAATTATTCATTAATTTCAATTATGGCCTCTTTTCATACCTTAATACATCCGTTCATACATTTTAGTTATGGCATCCTTTCATACCTTAATGCATCTGTTCAAGCATTTTGGTTATGGCATCCTTTCATGCCTTAATGCATTTGTTCATACATTTTAGTTATGGCATCCTTTCATGCCTTAATGTATTCCTTCCTGCATTTAGTTATGGCATCCTTTCATCCTTAATGCATCCGTTCATGCATTTTATTTTTGGTATCCTTTCATCCCTTAATGCATCCGTTCATGCATTTTAGTTATGACATCCTTTCATGCCTTAATGCATTCATTCATGCATTTTTGTTATAGCATTCTTTCATGCCTTAATGCATCCGTTCATGCATTTTAGTTATGGCATCATTTCATGCCTTAATGCATCCGTTTATGGATTTTACTTATGGCATCCTTTCATGCCTTAATGCATCTGTTCATGCATTTTACTTATGGCATCCTTTCATGCCTTACTGATAACATAGTCAATGGTATAAAACATACATTAATTTAAACATTCTAATTTGAATCAGTATGAATCTTCTTCATCTCAAATAAGTACAATAATTGTACTCACCTGGTAATTTCACTAACAAGATGTACAGATGTTTGGCTATTCATTAACTTTATCTTTCCCCGTTTTCTTGCTAGATTCAGGAGCTTGGTTATGATCTACATAAGCATCCATTAAGTACACATAACATACCAATGTTAGTATACTCTTTAACATTATACTCTAATAAGATTCAAAAATATCATTATTTTAATTTCTATAACAATTGCAACCTATCTTTAAATTCCAAGCTCATTAGTATCGATAATATTACCCTGGTATCGATACTTCTATACTATGGTACTGATACCCCCTTTCAATATCGATATCATTTACATATTATGTGCAGCATGGTATCGATACTCTTCTCTTAGTATCGATACTACTATACTATGGTATCGATACTTCCTTTTAGTATCGATACCATTTTGACATTCTGGATCCATGGCATCGATATTCCCCCTTGGTAGTATCGATACCCCATCAGTATCGATACCAATTACATCGGTACTAATGTTGTTCGTCACATTTCTACCAATTTACACTTATAGTATCGGTACTGTTCTATCAGTACCGATACCATTGCCCAGATTTACAATTTTTCAGCTCGATTTTCACTTAATATTTTCCTCTAATCTTATACTTTTACCTCCAACAATACTATTAAACTCCTCTTTACTTAACCCAACTAATTTTACTTCATTTTGCCACCTTTAACCTCTAACATCTTCATGGAACATCTCAACTCAAGAATCATATCATTTTTCTAAACATGTTTTTAAACATATCTCATGTTTCTAATCTCTTATTCAATCCTTTGACAAGTAAATTCTACTAATAAACCTCAATAAAAACACATATATCAACATATCATTCAAAACCCCATTTCCTTAAATCTCATATACAACATCCACCACTTAGTTTTAATCTTCTTTAATCCTTCCTTAAGCTTACATATCACTTAATGTTACCAAAACAACCCATAATTTAAAGGAAGAACTAACAACTTGAAGTTTACCTTATACTATAGAGGAAAGCACTACCCACGTGAAGAAGAAGAAGAATAAAAAAATGCCTTACTTTCCTCTTTTCTCCTATTTAAAATCCCTAATAAGAATATTTTTAAATTCATTCTCCCCCTTAAAAGACCAAAGTGCCCTCTTAATTTATCTATTGATACAAATTAGTATAAACACTATTTCAAATCATTTTCTCATCTTTTACCATTTATTCAAATAAATCTTCAATTTTTTAAATCTTTTCAATATAGTCTCTGATCTGATATTTGGGGTATTACAACGGGCTTGAAGTATTTCATAGCATTAATGCACAGTAGGTAAGTCCAAAAAAGCTAATATAATTGGCATCGATCGTGAAAAATTCGATCATTATGGTATGCAATGCAAGTTTCGAAGTCGACAATTGTCCTAATTTTCAAATCTGTGTACTACCCTAAACCAACTTGGTAGTTCATTGTAAGATGCATCCCACTCGTATTGAAGTTTTTTAATGGCATTCTGCTTTGCCTCCCATGTTTTCCTGTATGAGACGATGTATCCATGTTGTGACTATATAGTTGAAATTAGAACCACAATAGCTATCTAGGAGCTTACTTTGACCATGGGCATGATGGTTTGGCAGATATTGTCTTATATCTGCAAAAACAAATGGTTAAAATATGCATAATTAAATAAAATAGTATATGAATTAAAATATAAACAAATTCAAAAAAATTTAAAAATTTCACAATAATTTAAATAACACAATTTCATATTGTTATCGTATCGGCAAAATGCCTCAAGGTATGATCCCGCCTTCCAATTTTACAATCGTAAAAAATAATACAAAATAATTAGTACAATAAAATTTGTTCAAATAATTAAATATAAAATAAATATAATACAATAAAAAATAGTTTTACCTTATTAAAAAATAGTAAAATCTACTTAGCTTGATAGAAGGAATTGATAGAAGTGAGAATAAGTAAGTAATTTTGGTGTGGTTATGTTTGCATTCATAGGGTTTATTTATAGGGGAGGGGGATCGTTAAAAAGTCGACTTTTCAGGCACGGATAATAATGGAGTACCCAATAATTCAACGTGATCCGCGCCTTCTGATAACTCCGTAAAATGACCACTTTTAAGGCCTTTTTTTACTTAAGTTATTGTTTGTTTAAGGGTATATATAGGTCATTTTAGATGTATGTGGCTGCATATAATTACATTTTTGTGGTTGTGTTATTTTATTTTATTAAGGTGTTGTATGAGGAGGAAGGTGTGGTTTTTAGTGATGTGTAGGAAATAACAAGCAAAAACGGCGAGTTAGGAAAGAATGTCGTGACATCACACATTGCTGAAGCAGATTGAAATGCCTTGGCATTTATGCAGAAAAGGACAAAAAGATATTTTTATAACAGGACAGCTGTCAAATCACGTGTATGCTGCTTGTAACCACCTGCTGGGGACCACTACCACCTGGAGGATAAGGTTCACGCACAATGAATGACCCTAAGGGTATGAGGGGTATTTTGAGCGCAACAACCTCATCATTACTCTTAGATATTTTTATTATATATTACACCTCACAAGAGAGAGAGAGAGAGTGGGAGAAAAGAGGTTAGCAACCCAAAAAATTATCATCTTCTCCACCATTTTTCTTCCTCTATTTTTCTTGGTGTTCCTCTATTGGTGAAGCTTGAGGGAGTGGTGAGCTAGGCATCCGAGAGGAGATAGCAAGCTAAGGCGGTTCGTGGTGGACAAGGGGAGCTCCGTAGCACGCATCGAAGGCTTTTTCCTCCATCCCTTTGTTGTTTTCTTTCATTTATTTTAGTTGGGTTGTTTGGCATAAATGATTTTTATGTTTTATTTCATAGAATATTTGAACCCCGCCATGAACTAACCTTATTTGGTGGGGTTGTTTTATAGATGTTTAACTTTATTTTAATGATAGATTAATATTTATCTTTTATATTTGCTTGATTTGCTTATGAATGCTTCATCATCTAAGCTTATACGAGGCATGAGGGTGTCCATTTCTTAGATGAAGGCTAAGTGTTCGAGAGAAACTTAGCTAATAATACTTGTAGTATTCGAGAGAAACACAAGAAAAGATTCACATAAGCAATGGGTTATATTATCTTCATAAGCTTTCAATCGGCCTAGTGATACTATATCCTAATCCCTTAGTGCTTGAGAGAGACTAAGATAGGATTTCAACGACTAAGTGGAATAGTTTTTATTAATAGTATAGGTTGCCATAGCTGAGACAGAGAGGAGATGTCGTGACATTCTATTCTATTAGGTTCCTTTGACTAGAGATAGCATGAGCACTTTCAGCAAACTCTGTCGAGCAAGTGAAGTTAGATAGATTAAATCTGCTACAGAGATAAGTTTTAGCATTCTTAAATCATTCCCCATCACTCATTCCTGAAGTAGTTTCTCGTGTGAGGATTATCAAGTTATTTCATTTATTTGTTATCTTTACCATTTTCCTTTTCCATGACATTTTCTTTTATTACTCATACACATTTCATTTACCTCAGCATAATCATTTGTGAATACCATTAGCTATACTTAATTACTTTAGAGTAGTGCATAAACTTTACTCAAGATCTTTTCAATCCCTGTGGAGACGATACTCACTCATCACTTTATTACTTGAGCGATTGCGTATACTTGCACATTATTTGCGTATAATTTTATAGTACTCACAACACGCAACACCTTCCGTACGTGTCAGACGTTCAGAGAAGGCGCAGCCAGCTCGAACAGAACCCCTGAAGACGCAACTGACAATCCACACTTTATTGCTACATAGTCAAAAAGGGTGCTAGATCGATAATATTAGAGAAGAGGGTGGCTGACATGTAATTATTGGATCTAAAACTTTAACTATGGAAATTGATAATATTTTAAAAAATTTAATTTAAAATTTTTAATTAATTAGTGGTTTTCGGACAGAAGGCCAGGCGAGAGGATGCAATCACGGACCTAATTGAGTGTCCTCCTTCCTCTATAAGTTTTTAACAGAGGCATCAAAATCAAAATCCACATTAAAAAAAAAATATAGTTAAATCGCACAGCGAAATTCATTCTCCGATCTTCTAACGCCTGCAGCGCAACTCCACTCTGTTTAGCGGTTTCGACGGTATCTTCAGGTCTTTTTTCTGCCTCGATTTCTAATTTCTCCTTTAATTCCATTCAGTCCTTGTTTGGATCTCTATTTCGTTTATACATAATTGATGTTTGATTAGTAGACTTTTCGGTTTGATTTGTAAATTAAATGGAACATGTTCGTTTTCTGATTAGAAAATTCTCGAACCTGGATGCAGTTTTCATTATAAGGTTTTTATTTTCATGATCAAATTAAATTGGAAGTAAGAGAATTTAGTCTTTCAAGTACAAAAAAAAAAAAAATTAGTTTAAATTGAAGCCTGATCTGCATCGATTTCGATCAGTTCAATTCCTCACTTGATAGCTTTCTCTGTCTGTACGCTGCCAGGGCAAAAACCATAAGAAACAAAGATTTCTTCTTCTTTTTTCCCGCGAATTACGTTTTAGGGCAAATATTTGTATCTTTTTACTTTTTCAGTGATTTGTTTCTAAATTTTACATGGAGGATATATGTGAGATTGGCGATCCTTTGAGTCTTACGGTCTGATCATGGATCTTAGATACTCACTTTTTGAGTTATAGTTTCTTTTATGAATCTAAGATACTCACTTTTTGAGTTCTAGTGTCTTTTATGAATCTTAGATACTCACTTTTGAGTCAGAGTTCCAATCATAAATTTTAGGTTCTCATAATCACTTGGCTTTCTAGTCGTGCTTGCCATTGGGATTGGTCTAGTTTCTTGTGACGGGCTTCTAATGTTCCATGTGATGCTGGATTGTCAATGGAATTGGGTATCATATAGACGAACATATATCTTTTAATTGTGTCTACAAACTATCTTGTTTGTGTTGGAGAAGATATGGTAAAGATATCAAATGAATTTTAGACTTTAGATTTGGGGAAATAAATAGAATAACAATAGACAAAATGTGACCTATATGTGAAATGGTTATACAGGTATGTCAGCTATTGGCTGCCAACTACTTCCTGCTATATAAGAAGGAAAAAAAATTTTAAAAATAAGGGAAAATTAGCTATGCTGGATATGAATATTATACTAAATCTACCCTTTTGGCTCCTTTTAGATCGGATACCATAGCTTTTTTTGTCCTTTCTAATTTACACATTTGTTTGCTATTTTTATATTGTGAACTTGCTCATCTCCTATTTAGTTTCATGGTTGCTGAAAAGATGTGTGCATCAGAAAATTCTTTCATAGAATTTGACATATTATTTTGTGCTCCATGGTTCTCTGCAGTACTTAGATCTTCTTCAGTAATTTATTTGCTCTGATAAAAATGTTGACTAAAGTTAAAGGGTTGATGACAGGCCTTTGAGATTGAAAGAAAGTTTATTTCCTTCTTTTTTGAAGTTAGGCTAACCAACTTTCTTTTCTGTTTCTTCCTTTTATTTATCCGACCTACAGATACCTGGAAAATGTCTGGTCAAACCCAGCGCTTGAATGTGGTTCCAACTGTTACAATGCTTGGAATCATGAAAGCTCGGCTTGTGGGTGCTACAAGAGGCCATGCGCTCCTTAAGAAGAAGAGTGACGCCCTAACTGTACAATTTCGTCAGATTCTTAAGAAAATAGTCTCTACAAAAGAATCAATGGGAGAGACTATGAAAACCTCATCATTTTCCTTAACTGAGGCTAAGTACGTTGCTGGTGAGAACATCAAACATGTTGTCCTTGAGAATGTTAAAACTGCTAATCTTAAAGTTCGATCCCGACAAGAGAACGTTGCTGGAGTGAAGCTTCCCAAGTTTGAGTATTTCACAGAAGGTGAGAGCAAGAATGATCTGACTGGTTTGGCCAGAGGAGGGCAACAGGTCCAACAGTGTCGTGCTGCTTATGTGAAAGCAATTGAGGTTCTAGTTGAGCTTGCTTCTCTCCAGACATCATTCTTAACCCTTGATGAGGCAATTAAGACTACAAATCGTAGGGTTAATGCTTTAGAAAATGTTGTGAAACCAAAGCTGGAGAATACGATAACCTACATCAGGGGAGAGTTGGATGAGCTTGAAAGGGAGGATTTCTTTAGGTTAAAGAAGATACAAGCTTATAAGAAGAGGGAGATGGAGAAAAAGCTTGCAGATGCCAAGCTGTCGGCCGAGGATCAGTTTTCACTAAAAAAAGGGGTCTCAATGAAGTCAGGTCACAATTTGATATCTGCTGGCAGGGAGAAGGATGAAGATATTATTTTCTAATCAATAGGTTAGCCCATGTGTTCTTTCCTAGGATGTATGGGTTTCTATCTGTGCCTATTTGATGCTTGGAGATTCCTTTAAATATTTAGTGTTGTTTTGAATAAATGGTACAAGCATGTCCTTATTTATTGTGCAGTATTATTAATGAGCTGGTGGTATTTATGACTAGACTTGAAACATTTCAAGGTTTTGAAGTATGTTGCGTAAATAATCTTTTTGTTTTGTTTTGCTGAAGCTCTTACAGCATGCGTATTTGATGCCATTGCTGTCTAGGTTGTGTGAAAACAGTTCATTGCTGGAAAAGCAGTTTATCTGTGTCCATTCATTTTTTGCTGTCATGGTTTATTATGTGTTCATTAATATCAGACAATACAGGTCCTAGAAAATAATGGTATATAAATTATCCCCCAAGTCTGGGAAAAACCTGATGGCTATGAACAAAGCCGAAGTGGGTTCTAAATTTCTAGGCAAAACAAGTGCACCTTTCTTTCAAAGACATTGCTGCACTTTTGAAAGCCGGTCAGGTGCATATAATGTAAAATAAGATTTGTTTCAAGACGCTTTGGAATATTTGTAAAAAAACTTTACCCTCCTACCTACGTGATGAAGAACGTGTTGTCAGTTGCAATTTAACCGTGTAGTGGTTATGAAGTTTTTCAAGATGATGATGATGATGATATTTGCAGGCTGTCGCTGCTGCTTTTTCGTTGGGGAACACTGCATGCTTTAATGTCGCCAGGTGTGCTGCGGTGATGTGCTGTTTTTAGAAATGAGCCATCAATTTCTCCATACTTTCAACTGCACGTACTCCACAACATACTAAAATTGGAATGTTATGATAATAATTAATGTAATGTTAGGTTTGCAAGATTAATGCTCATCAATATTCTCCTGTTTTCCTCGATAAGAATGTACACCATACTCTACATTCCTTAGAATCAACCGATATAGTTTTATCTTGGGTAAACTATATCAGTGACCACTCAACTATTGCTCATTTTCATTTCGACCATCACTTTTGGATTCTTGTCAATCAGACCGCCCAACTAATTAAATTCATTCAATCTTGTCAATCAGACCGCCCAACTAATTAAATTCATTCAATCTTGTCACTAACCGTTAACCGATAATGGAAGTGTTGACGTGACAGTTAATAAAATTAGTTTAATTAACATTTAGTCCTTATTACTTTCACAATCTATCAAATTAGTCATAATTTTAAATTAATTCAATATATTTAATCCTCCAACTATATGATGACATGTGTCATGATATCATTAGAGGGCTTTTATTAATTTAATTTATATTTAATTTAAATTGTTTTCCTCCAATCAAATGTTGACATGTGGCACCATTTCATGGAAGGAAAATAAATTAAAACAACATTGTCCTCGAGAGATACGAAGGAATCAAGCTTGGGCCTCCTTAGATGATAAGCACAACCTCAACCATTGCTCCAAGACTAATTTCTGGTATAATGCTTACATCTAATAATTATCTTATAATATAATGAAGGCTAGAATAGTGAAAATAGAAACAACACTAAAATGAATTGATTCGAATAAATTAATATTTTTAAATATATTGTTTATATTCAACCCGCCCCACCCAAAAAAATATTGTTTATATTCGACTCATCCCGACTTGATTTGAATAAATTAATATTTTAAAATAGTTAAAATAATATACTTATAATTATTTATTATATTTTAAATGATTAAAATAATATATTTTTACCTTAAACTTGATCCGTTTTGAATATTTAAAAAATGTAAACTAGTAATTTATACCGGTTTTGGTAGGGTCGGTGATTTCTTACCTTAAACCTGACCCCGCCCAATTCGAATATATTAATACTTTAAAATAGTTAAAAATACATTTATAGTTATTTATTATAATTTAAATAGTAAAAATAATATATATTTTCGTAAACCCGACCCGATTCGAATATAGATATAAAAGAATAAACTAATAGTTTATACCAGGTTGGACTTAGTCATTATAGTGTTGCTTTTATTTTTATTGTTGTGGCCTTCATTATATTATAAGATAAATATTAGTTGATGCAAGCATTATAACAAAATCCAGTCTTGGAGCAGTGGTTGAGGTTGTGCATATCATCCATGGAGACCCAGGTTTGATTTCCCCCTCTCCCCCGATGATAATGTTGTTTCAATTTATTTTTCTTCCATCAGATGATACCACGTGTCACCATTTGATTGGAGGAAAAAATTCAAAATTATAACCAATTTTATTACCTACCACGTCAATAATTCTGTTAATTATTAGTGGCATGATTGAATGCATTTAAATAGTTGAGTAGTTTGATTGACAAGAATTTAAAATGATGGTCGAAATGAAAATGGACTATAATTAAGTGGTCATTGGTATAATTTACCTTTTTATCTTTGAGAGCAAGCAAGATTTTATGTCAAGGGATGAACTTATAAAATTTTAGCAACAAAAATAAATTATCATTATAAAATACAAAAAAAAAATCTAAATTATATAAAATTTTAAAATTTTTAAGAATACAACCATACATTTAACCATCTTCAATCTATACCTATTTGTTAGGCATATGACTACCAGGTAATTCAAAGTAATAGCATTGAAAGAACAACCATGTTTAATATATATATATATAGCTTTGCAACTAATTAAGATGCAATACAAGGGACCATGACCTAGGGAATATGGATAAGCATGTCATCCATATTCTTCTTGTATTCTACATGAAAATTATGATTGCTTATACAAACTAAACCCATGAGCCAATCTTTTATACATAAAAATAGTATACTACATTAATCTGCAATCATTTGAATGTTATATATATATATGCATATAACTCCATGTTGAAAATATCAGCTTCATGCGAGGGGACCGTGACAAACCCACCTAGAAACTGCTTTATTTTTTCAGATTGTAAACGCCCAAAGTTGCCATAAAATTAAAACAAAGCCGATTACCCACCTTTGATATGGGCTAAAACCGGAACTGGCATTGGTGACACCAACAAGAAATCTGCAGTCACCAACTGAAGGGTCTAGAAAAGTGACGATACCGAGTCCATCAAAGTTACAACTTCGTTCGTTCTGCATTTGCAGCTGATAGTAACTGTTGAATGCATATGAGATGTTTCCTTTCGCTCCAATGGCATTACATGATCCCCCATAGTTGAGCGTCGTGCAATCGGCAGCATTACAAGCAAGTTTCATGTGATTTGCCACATCAGAGAGATCCTTATATGGGTTTGCAACGCACCATCTAGCTGGGAGATACTGAACATTCTTGGCATTCTTTAGTTTCTTGTGTCCCAAACCAAGGTCTAGCGCGTATTTAGCCTGTCCATCAAAGGAGAAAATTCCCCATTGCCGTTCGAAGTTCCCTGGAAGAGTGCTCTTTGCCCCTTCATCAAGTAGACTGAAAAGATAGACATCCATGGGTGGAACATTCGGCCTAAGAGGAGTTCCTTTGTTGCTTAATACATGCTTGATCAGGCCTTGATTGAAAACCCTAGCAGCAGTGAGATTAGCACCTAACGCTCCATCTGTAGGCCAACCGATCTCCCCAATAACTATGGGCATATTCCCATACCCAAGTTTACCGAGGGCTGCAATTAACGTGTCAAAATTTCCGTCAAATGCATTGGAGTACGTGTTGGCACCATCTATAACAGGATGTGTAGTGCCCTCAAAGAATGCATAGTCTTGTGGAAAATCCGAGTTCCCATAGAGGCTTAGAAATGGGTATATGTTAACAACAAATGGAGAACCATTCTGGTTTAGGAAGGAAACAAGTTGGGTCATGATTTGAGTCAGTTCCGGTCGAAATGCTCCTTGAGAAGGAACATTAGCTTCATATGCATCAGCATTACAAGGAACCACTAACTTTACATAACCGGCAAGATTTGCCCGAACCAAAGACTGCTGCAAGTTGA
This sequence comes from Hibiscus syriacus, assembly GCF_006381635.1. NCBI lineage: Eukaryota > Viridiplantae > Streptophyta > Magnoliopsida > Malvales > Malvaceae > Hibiscus > Hibiscus syriacus. Next base: position 2,498,214 of record NW_024063276.1, on the reverse strand, counting down.
CCATAGCAGGGACAACATAGGACTGAAATTGACCGGCATAACTTGTAAGGAAAGGTTCATTTCCGACAGCAATATACCTGTCACCACAACCAGAGTTAAATAACTTTACAAAATGTGGCTTAAACTGGAGCGGAAGACTTTTACAGAAACAGAATGACTTCAATTTCCTACTGTTCTTTGATAAATATCAGGTTAATTTCATCGGAATAGATGCATCAGAATCCTATTATTTTTTTATTTTATGGTCCTTGGTGAAAAAGAAAGTAGGCATACATTCCATTGTCAAAAAGCACATTCACACAAAAATGACTATGCAGATAAGAAATTCATACTTCTAGACCATCTCCACTATCTAAGCAGAGGAAAATTTCAGCCCAAGAGCACCAGTTTTCCCTCAACTCGTTTCGACCCCAAGCCAACCAACAACCACGTGGCTGATGAACAACATCGACGAAGAAGACATTTAATTCCAAATATCGAATGGAACTAATGAAGTAACTCGTCAAGGGTGGAAAAGATATCGTATACCACTACATTGATTGATGTTGTGTAGGTTATACTATGTGGATAGGTCAAGCAGCTACCTATGGGGAATAGTAAACGAACTCCGGCATACCATTTCACAGCTTCCGCAGATAAACTACATTAATCGTCAAGGTTGCAGGGAAGTATGCCGCAACATGAGCCTATACGAAATCCATACTGGGATTCGGATTGGTTGGTGCTACGATCAACAAACTGATGCTAGAAACCTTTTGAAGCATATATGACTGGAATTTAAACAATTAGTGTCCAGGACTATAACCAAGCACACTACAACAATATATGGATTCACCTAAGAGATCCTTATTCATATGTTCTTGAATCTGGTTCAAGTTAAGTTGAATCTACCAGAAACAAAAAATCAAAGCATAAAGAAAAAGGAAATAAATCTACCTGATATCAGCACCACCTTTGCCAATAAAAGTAGAAATATTCTGGCGAACCCACAAATCAGCAGCGGCGGAGGAAGAGCTGAGAGCAGCCAACATCTCATTGGGAATCCCAACCATGACCTGAATCCCACTCCCCATTAGAGCTCTCAACACCAACGGGTCGGCTTCGAAAAGCTTCACTTTTTTAATGCTGTTGTCCTTCAAGAGATCCACCACCGTGGATGGCTTCAGCTTGTGGAACGAAACCGTCCCCCAGTTCACACCTATTGCAGATTCCGCCACAAAAACCAGACTTGAAAACGCCATTGCCGTCACCATTGCAGTAACCAGCAACGGCGATCCACCTTGTACGGCTGCCGATTTTCTCTCTTCTTTTGGACTCCTCCTGCAATGGTACTCCATTTGCTCATCCAGAGGGAACAGAAATGGGGATTTGGAGAGGTTAATAGTGTGAAGTACTCAGTAACAACAAAAGCGTGCAACCGCCAGTGCCTGCAAAGAGAGTAAAATTTAAGAATCTACCAGATGGCACCCATATTTATTACCAGGTTAAATTACACACTAAACTTTACTTTTCTCCTATTTTACTAATTATACTTTCAATATTTTTAATTTACTCACTGAACTTTAGACATTGAACTTTTTTGATCACTCGACTGTTTATTCAGTAACGAGGTGCTCATGTGGTTTATTTTAATAATAAAACATTAACCATAGGACTTATAATTAAAAAGATAAATTACATATTTACTCACTAAATTTTATTCTCTCTCCTATTTTATTCACTATAATTTTAATTTTTTTTCAATTAATATATAAGCATCATAACGTTATTATAAAATTTAATTGTTGAGTGACAAAAAAATTCAATGTCCAAAGTTCAGTGAGTAAATTGAAAAATTTAAAAGTATGGTGAGTGAAATAGGAGAGATAGTAAAGTTAAGTGAGTAATCGTGTAATTTACCCTTATTACCATGCTGATTAGCCATTAGCTATTTTTGTACTCTAATGACTGAAATACCCTCAGCCGATAGTAATATTTCGTAGTTATTCGGGGTCATGCAAGACAAAACAATCAACACAAAAGCTAAGGTGAATGACTATTCTGTTTGAATACTGAGAGTGTCGGTTTAAAAGGGGTCGATTTTTATATATATAAATTTAGTATCACCTGAGGCTCGGATGATTTTAATTTTAATTTAGGGTAAAGTATAGTAATGGTCACTGAACATTTCTAAAACTTGCATTTAGGTCCCCCAACATTTAAAACTTGCAATACAGTCCCCCAACATTTATTCCGTTTGCAATATGGTCCCCCAACTTAAACCACAGTTAGAAAATTAGGATAAATTATATAAACGGTCATTGAACTTTTCAATCACTTGAATTTCGGTCCCCCAACTTTTAAAACTTGCAAAACAGTCATCAATTTCATTCTAAACCCCAATTTCCAAAGTAATTCAATTTTATTCTAAACCCTAAATTCTAAAATACTTCAATTAAATTCTAAAATACTTCAATTTAAGGTAATATAGGCTTGAAGAAAGAGTTCAAGGCACAGACACAACGAATAAAAATATATTTATATAAATGTATATTTATATTTAGATGTATAAATAAAAAATATATTCATATATTAATGTATGAATCATTTATATTTTTTGAATATTTTATTTTTAATAAGAAATTAAAATTATTAATTATATTAGAAATACTCAACTTAAGATTATATATATAATCATGAATTATAAATATGAAAAATATAATTATTAAATTTAGTTTAAAAATATATAAATCTTAAATTTATTCTTTTAAAATATTGTATCAACTAATATTTAAAAAATATATTAAATCTATCAAACAATTTATCAAATATAATATTTTTTATTGTAAAAATATAATATTTCTCATCATTTATTGCTTTCAAATTTTTTGCCGAAGTTCAAATCTCATTATTTCCATTTTACATTATATTCTTTTTTTTCTGGCATTGGTCATACTATTAGTATATGTATTATTGTATATCTCTTAACACAAACGATGGTGTTAGCTTAGTGGCTCCACCCTATATCTTTCATTTGCGTGACTCAGGTTTGAGTTTGCCCAAGACCCAAATTTTACTTCTTTGTAACTTAATTTTCTTCTAATTAGGAGGTGACATGTGTCACCAATAACACATATCATGATCATGTGTTAACACATGTCAGATCCTGATTAAATGATTAATTTATTAAATTTTATTTAATTTAGGACCAAATTGATAGCATATATAAATAATTAGGTGGTAACACGTGTCATGATCATGTGCTAACACATGTCAGATCCTAATTAAATGATTAATTTATTAAATTTTATTTAATTTAGGACCAAATTGATTATATAAATAATAAAGACTGAATGTATAATAATGTCAATTCCTTTTAACTGCCACATCATCATTTTATCAATTGGTAACGACTAGTGGCTTAGTTGAAACAGTTAAATAATTATGTGGTATGATTGATAAATTTAAAAGATCGATGACAAAAGTAAAAAGGGCTAGATAGTTAAGTTGTCAACCGAGTAGTTTACACTTTTATTTATACGTCAAAATAACATTTTATAAATTTAAAATTCGAATTATTTTCAACCTCTTTTATATCCTAACTACTTTTTTTAATTAAAAAATTTCTTCAACAGATAAGAATTATACTATTATATTTATATAAAAAATACGTATCACATGAAATAAGATGAAATTAAATAATAATAACTTTGACATAATTGAATTTAATTTAAGTATTTTGGAATTTAGGGTTTAGAATAAAATTGAATTACTTTGGAAATTGGGGTTTAGAATGAAATTGATGATTGTTTTGCAAGTTTTAAAAGTTGGGGGACCTAAATTCAAGTGACTGAAAAGTTCAATGACCATTTATATAATTTATCCTAATTTTCTAACTGTGGTTTAAGTTGGGGGACCATATTGCAAACGGAATAAATGTTGGGGGACTGTATTGTAAGTTTTAAATGTTGGGGGACCTAAATGCAAGCTTCTGAAATGTTCAGTGACCATTACTATACTTTACCCTTTAATTTATTTTGATTTTAACTCTGGTTAATATGGTTTTTGGTCATTTTATCTTGAGTTAATTATATCACATGTTCTTAAACTACAACACTCGTTTTAAATTGATTTTTAATTTTTTAATATTTTAATTTTATCCCTAAACTATGTTTTTCATTTTAAACTAGTTTTTAAATTTTTGAATATTCTAATTCCATCCTTAGACTATGACCCTCTTTATAAATTAGTCCCTAAACATTTGAATTTTCCAATTCCATCCATAATTTCATCCAAATATGTAATTAACTTTAATCATAGTTTAACCTAAATTTTATTTTTTTTGAACATATAATAATATAATTTGGCCTAACGATTTTATTAACAAGGGATGCAATTAGTATATGCTTATAATTTGGTATGAAATTGGAGTATTCAAAAAGTTTGGGACTAATTTAGAATCAGTGTCATAGTTTGGGGATGAAACTAAGATGCTCAAAAGTTTGAGTATTAATTTAGAATAATAGTCATGGTTTAAAGATGAATTGGAAAATAAAAAAAAAATTAGGGAGTAGTTTAAAATGAGGGTCATCCTTTAAGGACATATGATGTAGTTTACTCTTTTGTGTTTTATTGACTTCAAGTTAAAATTGTTTTGAGTTAGCGATATTTGTAATAACTAATGAGGGTAAACAAATTCTAATTTGAATAAAAATCGAAGAAAATTAACATTTGAGTTAATGCAATTGAATTATTTAAATTTTAAATTGACTAGAATAAATTTTTCGTTTTTAAATTGGATCAAGTTAAAATTTTGTGATTGGAAACAAATTTATCATATACTCCCTAGATTACTACCAATTTTGAAATGAACAAGATATTCTCTCCATAAAAATTCAAAATAATCATTAAATATTAAAAAATAGATTATTTTTTCATAAATTATTAAAAATCAAAAAATTATAAATTTACAAAAATATATATAATTTCCATTAAATTTTAAAATATTCTTAAAATAAATTTGATTATATAATATTTAATTTGGGTTAAGTAATCAAATGGTCTCCCGACTATATGTACCACTTTATTGAATTCTTTTACTATTAAAAGTTATAAAATGGTCCCTCAACTATAGGGAGTTGGTTTGTTGAGTCCCTCAGCTATTAAAAATTATAAAATGGTCACTTCACTATTTATTATGTTCCAAACTCGTCCTTTTCCATTAAAAAATTAACGGTCGTCTAAGCTGGACATTAACATGTTGGCGAGATATGGTACTCATTTGAGATTATGAAATCATATTTTATCATATGTCAATCAGCATGTTAACGTACAACTCAAATTGTTGTCAAACTTTTAAAAGAAAATGACGAGTTTAGAATATAATTAATAGTCAGGTGATCATTTTGTAACTTTTAATAGTAAAATGATTCAATAAAGTAGTACCATAGTTGGGGGACCATTTGTGTACTTTACCCATTTAATTTTTGAATTAGCTAAAATTTAATTAGATTGTAATATTAAACACTTAAATTATCGAACCAAAGTTATCATAATAATTTTTTCTTTTTTTCTTTAAAAGAAGTTTATATATATATATATATATATATATATATATATATATATATTCTCCAATCTATATGTTTGGACTTTAAATTTTTTTTCATACTGTGAATAATTTTTTTTAATTTAATATTCTTATTATTTTAAATTTAACTCAAATAAATATATTTAATTTGAATCAATTCAACTTAAAAAATTTTAAATAGAATTTAATTAGTTAAATATGATTTATCAATTTAACTAACTAAAAAAATCTCGCTTCAACTCATATTTATCTTTGATTTATGCAGAACACCTCAAAATTAAATTATTGACCTTTACCAATAGCTAAAAGTAGAACGAATTTAAATTATTGACCTTTACCAACTGTAAGGAGATTGATGTGAAATTGTAGGAGAGAATGTGGAGCGTGGGGACAAATAGATATGCCCCATGTTAGTGCTTTCTACTTAACCTAAGCTTTACATGTAGATTTGTGAATACATTGGGACATTTGTCTAAATTCCCTCATTTCCTCGAGAATTCTCACATTGGAAGAGCCTAAATTTTCGAATCTTTCACGTGATAATGTGTCCCCCCCCCCCCAATTTGTAGGAGAGATAAATTCAAGTGGATTGTAAGGTGTTTAAAAAATTATTTACAGGTATTAACGGATTGGTTCAAGTGGTAAGCATCATAATATCGCTTAAACAGACTTCGAGTTTGAATACTTATGTATGCAGAAAATTCATGTTGGGAGACTCAACCACCAAACTTAGATGTACGACCCAAATTAACGAATGTGAAACCTTGAAAACCGAGAAGGTAACTAAAAACATTATTTACGAGTATGAACATTTAGTCAATTATTTATTAAAATGATATACTTTTATTGTTCGAACATGTCATATAAGGTAAAGTTGTCGCCAGTCAATAACATACAATTAATATCTGAGAATTATTTTACTATTTTTTTAAATAATCAGGATATTTTATTAACCGAAAGTTGCATTAACAAATGTCTTGTCAAGTACAGACTGAATAAATACATTATTGACTATAAAAATAAAATATAACAATGATCGCTTAGAGATAGCATGATAAATAAAACTATTAACAAGTGAAGCAACGGCCTACATAAACTGAAATACCAACAACTTCGAGCATCAAACATGGAGGAGATAAACCAGAAGAAGAACAAAAATGGCCAACGGAAAAAGAGATCTCCCCTTAACAACAAACCCATTCGGCACATATATGCGATAACTAACAAACCGTCTTGTACAAATGAACAAAGCAACTAAACATCGGGAAAACAATCTGTTGAGTTAATCGATCGACGGAATCGGCCAAGAGGGGGTGAATTGGCAATTAAAATTTTGGTGGAAGCTTTAGCAGAAAATTGAAAGTAATTGCATAGCGATTTAGAGTGGTTCGACTTTCTCAATCAAAGTCTACGTCCACTACCTTAGCTATCCACACTAAGGATTTTCCAAAAAATTCACTAATTTTCTTTTGAGGCCAAAGAGATAACCTTACAACTCCCTCAAGAATATACTTCAATTCTTGAGAACACTCTTTCTCAAAGAGAAGATTACAAATATGCAAACTTACAAGGAAATCCTCACAAGGCAATATGTTTGCGCAATTCTAGAACAAAGAAAAGAACACTCAAAAACGAATACAATTGAGTACAAGTAGTTTTCTTGAAAGCAAAATGAATATTGAATGAAAAATAGGCTTGAAATGCTCAAACTTGAGGTTTGATGCTTTCTCTTTGATTCTCTCTTGATTCTTGTTGATTGTTGTTTCTTGTTATTGATCAATGGCTTCTAACCTTGTTTAAATACACCTTCAAATGATTCTAAACGTTGGGGATGATTAGTGGAGTCGATAGAGTTGTTTTAGTGTGAAATCAATTAATAAAATAGCTTGGAGCATGGGGGATCGATACCCCCTCATGGGGAATCGGTTCCCTAAGTGTAAAATTCAAATATTTCGACCATTAAACAGGGGGAATCGGTACCCCCTTGGGGGGAATCGGTTCCCTCTGAGCATTCTATTTTTCTCGGAGTCAAACCATTCAGGGGGAATCGGTACCCCCTTAGGGGGGAATCGGTACCCACTTGGGGGAATCAGTTCCCTCTGAGCAATCTGGAATTTTTGACTTTGAAATGGTTCGAAATATTTTGTAAAATTATTTTGAAATTATTTTAAGTTTAAAACTTAATTTTACACTTGAGTAAGGATTAAAAATGGCATTTGAAAGATTTGGAGTAATATTTTGATATTCGAATAATTATATCGAATATACTTAGAAAATCTTTTGGAAAATCTTAAAATTCATTTATCTTAATTTGTTATATCGAAATATCAAAATGTTTTCAATAATCTCCCCCTTTTTGATATAACAAAACATTTTAGTAATTTTAAGATTTTGAAATCAAGTTTTTGAAATTACTCCCCTTTACTCTAACACTTCTCCCCTTTAAAACACTTAAACATTTCTCCCCTTTTTGTTAAATCAAAAAGACTTTTAAAAGATCTTAAATAAGGTTTTGAAATCATTTAGCCAATTGATGATAAATATATATAGCTTAAGCTGCTAAGATCACAATCAAGAGAAACGTTAGCCATTAGTTCCATAATTCAATATTCATAAATAATGTGAAATGAAAAAAAATTGGTCATAATGCAAATAATATGTAAATGATGCAAAAATAAACATTAATCTCAAAATGAAAGTTAAAACCAAACCAAATATATAATCATGTAAGTTCAAATATCCAATTATCCAACAAAATCAAACATCCAAAATAAAACAATTCATGAACATCAAAATGTTTCACAATTCAAAGTTTTGAGTTCGGGATGATAAATCCATTGGCCCGTTTCCTTATCCTTTTTCCATCTTGCTTTCTTCAAGGAAGTAAGATTGATTTGGTTTTGAAGAGGGATAGGAATACCAGAAGAGACCCTAAGACCGAGTTTGATAAACAAATTACTAAGGAGACAACCATAAACCAAGGTTTCTATATTCTTGGAAGGAATAGTGTCTATAGAAACTCACTAAAGATGATCTGTGGCAAATTAATTTTCTTTTTATGTTGGATACAGTATATCCACCATATATCTATGTTCCTAAGGGAGGAGTACCTACCTCCGGATGGTCTAAACCACCAAGAGATCATATAATGAAGGAATCTATCACGATAAGTTCTTAGGGTACTCTCACTATCCTTAGACTTATATGGTGAATCCACAGTCTCTGTTTCATTAAACCTGAGTTATCTAGTCCAAAATAGGTAGTGATTGTGTCGGAGTCAATAAAAATGAATTGTCCTAAAAGATATGATCGAATTCCTATAATTTCAGATCGGCTCTCGTTTTGGACACATACCTCATTGGAATAGAAAAATGTGGACTAATTGATGATAAACCAAAGGTTTGAGTTTAAATAGTTTATCAAACTTCTAGGATTTAAGAGTAGGAAGATATTGGAAGTCCATATCTTCTATAGCTTGGATCGAAGGGATACGTTCTTCCCGGATTTGTATGACTCAAAACAAGTATGGTACCTATGATATAGATATTGTCTACGACCAGGTATGTGAAACAATAGTTCAGAATGGTCATATTTGGGTTATTTGGATTGGGTGGAGGAATAAGAGGTCAGTTTTGACTTGAGCAACTAGACAATGTCCTAGGTCGTTTAGGATTTGACATGATTTAAGAATCGGAATATAATATGTAACCTGTAAATTTAAACACATGTATGCAATATAATAAAACCCAAAACCCAAATGAGTCCTTAATATTTCAAGGTTCTCTAAACCGAATCCTAAAGGGCAATGTTTTGAAAAACTATTTGGAAAATAAAGTTTGAAAATCATAATACGTATAGTTTTATGAAAACAACATAATTGAATCAAAAACATCAATAAAAACAACAATTCTCGATTTTTTTATTTCGAAATTAAAAGATAATTTTGAAAATTTGAGTGTTTTTGACGAAATTGGTTGTAAAATCATCATATAGCAAATGCCCGATGTAATGTTCATCTTAGAACTAATCAAAACTAGTCCTAAGTTCAAAAATCAATGAAATAGAGGATTTTGAAATATTACCTTGAAAATTTAGATTTTATGAGAATGTGATGTTGTTTGCAAGGATTAGAAGTTGAAGAAATATCTAATTTTGACTTGTATTTGATGATTTTGGCAAAAATAGAGATTTAGAGAGAAATAGAGGATAAACGACGTTTAAGATAGAAGAGAGGGTTTTAAGAGAAAAGGTTTTTCTGGGCGTTTAATAACCAGAACTCAAGGGGTATCGATTCCCTCTGCACCAAAACTGATAAAATCATATTTTAAACACTCAAAAATGCTAAATTAATTTTCTCTTGTGGTATTGGCAACTCATATATTGAAAATTAATCATGTTCAATCCATCAAATTAATCTTTAAATTACATTTGAACATAAAATTAATTTTCACCAAGAATCATAAACTCCCCCTAACTAAAAGCAATGAATGCAATAAAAAATTACTATTATAAGCATTTTTCATTTATTCTTAAAAGTGCTAAAATTATTTTAAGCACTAAGTCAAGATAGGTTAGTTAAACCTAATTCTCTCCTAAATGTCCAAAAATGTTCCTTGTCTAAAGGCTTTGTAAAGATATCCGCTAATTGATGCAAAGTATCAACAATTTCTAGAACTACATCTTCCTTAGCGACATGGTCTCTAATGAAGTGATGTATAATTTCAATATGCTTAGTTCTAGAGTATTGGATGGGATTTTTAGTGAGACAAGTATTGTCACACTTGATAGGAATGGTACCTACTTCAATTCCATAATCAAAAAGTTGTTGTTTCATCCATAAAACTTGTGCACAACAACTACCGGTTGAAATGTATTCCGCTTCAGTGGTAGATAATGCAACACAATTTTGTTTCTTTGAAAACCAAGAAATCAGCATATTTCTAAGGAATTGGCAAGTACCGGAGGTGCTTTTCCTATCTAATTTGCATCCTCCATAATTCGCATCAGAAAAGGCATACAAGCTAAAGCTAGAATCTCTATGATACCAAAGTCCTAAACTAGGAGTGTCCTTAAGTTATCTAAAGATTCTCTTAACAACTAGTAAATGTAATTCCTTAGGGCATGATTGAAATCTAGCACATAAGCAAACACTAAACATAATATCCGCTCTACTTGCAGTTAGATAAAACAAAGAGCCAATCATTGACCTATATAATTTAACATCCACACATTTACCTCCTTCATCTATGTCAAGCTTTGTTGATGAGCTCATTGGAGTGTCATGAGGTTTCCCATTTTCCAGTCCAAACTTTTTGAGCATATCTTTGACGTATTTAGCTTGATTGATGAAGATGTCATTTTTTCTTTGCTTGATTTGGAGTCACAAGAAAAATGAGAGCTCCCCCATCATGCTCATCTCGAATTCGCTTTGCATTAGCTTAGAAAATTCTTGGCAAAGAACATCATTAGTAGAACCAAATATTATATCATCAATATAAATTTGAACTACTAATAAATCTTTACCTTTATGCTTTAAAAACAATGTAGTGTCAACCTTCCCTTTTGAAAAACCTTTTTCAATTAAAATGTTTGACAATCTTTCATACCAAGCTCTAGGAGCTTGTTTTAAACCATAAAGTGCTTTTGTCAATTTGAGAACATGATCTAGAAATTTTGAATCTTCAAAACCTGGAGGTTGTTCCATATACACTTCTTCTTTAATAAAACCATTTAAAAATGCACTTTTAACATCCATTTGATATAATTTAAATTCATGAAAACATGCAAATGCTAATAACATTCTAATTGCTTCCATCCTAACTACGGGAGCATATGTTTCATCATAGTTTATGCCCTCTTCTTGAGTATACCCTTGAGCAACAAGTCTAGCCTTGTTTCTCACTATATTACCACTCTCATCAAGCTTATTCCTAAATACCCATCTAGTACCTACAATAGATTTATTACTAGGCCTTTTAACTAATGTACATACTTTACTTCTCTCAAATTGATTTAACTCTTCTTGCATAGCCATAATCTAATGTTCATCATTTAATGCTTCTTTAATATTCTTAGGCTCTATGCATGAGATAAATGCAACATAATTACAAATATTTTTAAGAGAAGATCGAGTTGTTACCCCTTTGGATGGATCACCTATGATTTCACCATCCTTGACATAGTTGTACTCTCTTGGGTAAGATACTTCCCTTTCTTCAATGGTTGGATTTTCGAGAGGATCATTAGTTTCCTCATCTTTCGTTTCTTCCTTTGATGATGGTTCTCCAACGTCATGTCTAACGTCATTTTTATTTATAATACCTACATCATCATTCAAACAAGAATCCTTCCTCGGAAGGAGATTATCATCGAAAACAACATGTATAGATTCTTCTACAACTAAAGTTCTTTTATTAAATACTCGATAAGCTTTAGAACTTAAGGAATAACCCAGAAAAATTCCTTTATCACTTTTAGCATCAAATTTACCAAGATTGTCTTTACCGTTGTTTAAAATAAAATATTTACATCCAAAATGATGAAAATAGCTAATGTTAGTCTTTTTATTTTTAAAAAGTTCATATGGAGTTTTCTTCAAAATAGGCCTAATCATTACTCGATTAATAACATAACAAGCAGTATTTGTGGCTTCCGCCCAAAAATATTTTGGCAAATTGTTTTCACAAAGCATGGTTCTAGCCATTTCTTCTAAAGTTCAATTTTTCCTTTTAACAACTCTATTTTTTAGGGGTTCTAGGTACTGAAAAATTATGACTAATACCATTAGAATTACAAAATTCAGTAAATCTAAGATTTTTAAATTCAGTTCTATGATCACTCCTAACACTAGTTATAGAGTAAACTTTTTCGTTTTGGATTACTTTTGAAAACGTGATGAATTTTTCTAATGCTTCATCTTTAGTACTTAAGAATAGAACCCAAGTATATATAGAATAGTCATCTACCAAGACAAATGCATATTGTTTTTCACCCAATCTAGTAGTCCTAGATGGTCCAAAAAGATCTAAATGGATCAATTGCAATACTCTACTAGTTGATACATCATTAATGGATTTAAAAGAAAGTCACTTTTTTAGCTTTGGCAACCCTCTAACTAAATCTCCTTGAATCGATCGTTGCAAAACACTCATACGAGCATGTCCTAGTCTCCTATGTCATAACCAACTATCATGTTCATCCTTAGCAACTAGGCATAAATTAGTCATATTGATAGAATCTTAATGCACCATGTAAATGTTTCCTATTCTATGACCAACAAGCATAATCAAAGTAGATGCAATGTCAATCAATTTTGCAAACACTTAATTTAAAAAATAAGACATTGTATCTTTTGTCAAATTCATCTAATCGGTTATGCTTGAATCCATTCACATACAAAACATTATGCAATGTTGATTATCGAGATTAAAAGCACATGCATAAAGTTTTTGAAAATGTTATGCATTAAAACAAAAAAAACATGCATAAACATTAAGAAAAATTTAAGGTCAAAATTTTGCGAAAACCAAAGTTCTTGAAAAAAAAAATCGATATCAATTGTTAAAGATATATCAAAAACAATTTTGACCAAAAATTAATATGATGAACTAGAGTTTATAAAACATTACCAAAAATTACTATGTTCATCATACAATATTTTTCAACATACATGAGATAAAACATAATCATTTAGAATTATTCAACATTTAAAACCTCATGCATGCATAAACTAAATGAGCAACCAAATAAAATAAAAACATTAAGTTTAGAGGTTACCCATTCCTTTTTCATGTGTGGCTAGAGCATCTTGAATATCATCATTTTCATCACCATTGCTCCCACACACCTACAAGAGACATTTAAGTAGATTTTGGTATCCAAATTGCTTTGGATCCTTGAACATTAGTTTCAATGCCTCTTGTTCCTTTTGGAACCCATACTTGTCTAATTTTAAATCGTTTTCCTTTCTTTAAAGGATAACTATGTTCCTTATGACCATGATAATGACAATATGAACATATTGTCATTATTGAACTAGATGAATTATTTAAAATGATATCTTTTTCTTTTGTTAAACATTCAAGCTTAACTTTCAAATCGAAATTTTTTTTCAATACTTTCAAATTTCATTTTTGAAAACTCTAAATCCTTCTTCAAGATTTTATTTTAATTTTTAAAATCCATTTTATTTTCTAGAAGAAGTTTGTTTAATTTGAAAATTTCTTTTTCAAAGTTTTCAAATTTTATTTTTGAAAGCTCCAACTCCTTTCTCAACATTTCATTTTGATTTTCCAAGTCTGTTTTAGCTTTCAAAAGAAGATCATTTTTAGCAATAAATTTAGAAATCAATTTATTGTATTTGGAGTTCATGGTCTCAAACTCCGAAAATAATTCATCATAAGCATCTTGTAACTCATTAAAATATTTTGAATTTAATCTATTTGAGTTAGAATATACCTTTGGCTCTGTGAGAGCTAATAGAGACATCACCTTTATTGGTTCTTCTTCTTCCTTGTCTCCATAGATCTCCTCAAGCTTATCCCACATCTCTTTGGCATTTGAACAAAAAGAAACTCCTTTATATACATTAGGATCAATTGCACAACACAACATGTGCATAGCTTTTGTATTTTGTTGAGCTTTCTTCCGTTCTTGATCACTCCACTTCTTTGCCTTCTTTGTAGGAGAATAATATCCTTTCTCGATCATCATTCAAGCTTCCATATCAAATGCTTGAATAAATATCATCATAAGCTTCTTCTAACGACGATAATTTGTTCCATTGAAGTGTGGAGGCACGTCAATTGGTCTGGATTCTTCCATGGAGAATGAACCGGAAGTGGACGCCATCTTTATCGATTTAACTCTTTCCGGATCTACTCAAGAGGCGGTTAAACCTTCAAATGAGTCAAGCTCTAATACCAATTGTTGAATTAATTAATCGACGGAATCGGCCAAGAGGGGGGTGAATTGGCAATTAAAATTTTGCAGAAAATTGAAAGTAATTGCACAACAATTTAGAGTGGTTCGACTTTCTCAATCAAAGTCTACGTCCACTACCTTAGCTATCCACACTAAGGATTTTCCAACAAATTCACTAATTTGTTCTTTCTTTTGAGGCCAAAGAGATAACCTTACAACTCCCTCAATAATATACCCCAATTCTTGATAACACTCTTTCTCAAAGAGAAGATTACAAATTTGCAAACTTACAAGGAAATCCTCACAAGGCAATATGTTTGCACAATTCTAGAACAAAGAAAAGAACACTCAAAAACGAATACAATTGAGTACAAGTAGTGTTCTTGAAAGCAAAATGAATATTGAATGAAAAATAGGCTTGAAATGCTCAAACTTGAGGTTTGATGCTTTCTCTTTGATTCTCTCTTGATTCTTGTTGATTGTTGTTTCTTGTTATTGATCAATGGCTTCTAAGCTTGTTTAAATACACCTTCAAATGATTCTGAACGTTGAGGATGATTAGTGGAGTCAATAGAGCCTTTTTAGTGTGAAATCAATTAATAAAACAGCTTGGAGCGTGGGGGGAATCGGTACTCCCTCATGGGGAATCGGTTCCCTAAGTGTAAAATTCAAATATTTCGGTCGTTAAACAGGGGGAATCGGTACCTTGGGGGGAATCAGTTCCCTCTGAGCATTCTGTTTTTCTCGGAGTCAAACCATTCAGGGGGAATCGGTTCCCTCTGAGCAATCTGAAATTTTTGGCTTTGAAATAATTCGAAATATTTTGTAAAATTATTTTGAAATTGTTTTAATTTTAAAACTTAATTTTACACTTGAGTAAGGATTAAAAGTGACATTTGAAAGATTTGGAGTAATATTTTGATATTCAAATAATTATATCGAATATACTTAGAAAATCTTTTGGAAAATCTTAAAATTCATTTATCTTAATTTATTATATCGAAATATCAAAATGTTTTCAACACAATCAACCATGTATGCAGGGAAAATAAAAGACCGAGAAGAAGATCAATAACAAAACCTGCGTCAAGAGCAAAATAAAAACACCAATAGTCATAATAATTTTTACAAGAAAAAATGTTAAAAGAAATTATTATTATAAATACGATAAACTAGAACTAAAATGACAGATCATAGAAAACTGCCACCACTACTATGAATGAAGAGATTTTGTAAACCGCTATTCAACTTTGTAACTTTCCCAAAGAACTTTGCAACTTTTGCAGAAAACTTTTGGGGCCTTAATCATCTTTTTATTTTACTAATTTAAATGGAAGATAGGACCGATAAAGCAGGCCTTTCAAATAGTAGTGTTCATGGTCGGTAAATTATATCATTTAACATAAACGGTTTCATTAACTATTATAATAATTATTAAATTTTACCTACAGTTAAGAAACAATTATCCACTAATTGTTAAATTATTAATGGTTCCGTCATAGATGATCATACGACTTAATATAAATTTAAGAATTAGGATTTATGATTTATGGTTCAAAGTTTAGGGTTTATGGATTAAAA
The DNA here is from genome assembly GCF_006381635.1 of Hibiscus syriacus. Classification (NCBI taxonomy): domain Eukaryota; kingdom Viridiplantae; phylum Streptophyta; class Magnoliopsida; order Malvales; family Malvaceae; genus Hibiscus; species Hibiscus syriacus. The sequence continues at coordinate 2,482,145 of NW_024063276.1, read as the reverse complement.
TTTAGGATTTAAAGTTATAATTTAGAATTTAAGATTTTAATGTTTTAGCACTCATGTTTTAGGATTAAGGGTTTATTGCGGTTAGAGTTTATTGTTTATGGTTTAAGGTTTAATATTTTAGATCTTAGGGTTTAAGGTTTATGATGTATGGTTTTAAGATTTAGTGTTTGTGATTTTAAGATTTAAGATTTGTGATTTAATGCCTCATATTTTAGGATTTAAAGTTTTTTGTTTAGAGTTTAGATTTTAGTTTTAGGGTTTATGATGTAAGATATATGGTTTTAGGGTTTAGTTTTTATGGTTCAAAGTCATGGTTTATAGTTTATAGTTTATGAGTATAGTTTAGGGTGTAGGTTTTTAGGGTTTGATGTTTATGATTTAAAATTTATGGTTTATAATTTAGGATTTATAGTTTAGGGTTTATGAGGTTTTTAGGGTTTGATGTTTATGATTTAAAATTTATGGTTTATAATTTAGGGTTTATAATTTAGGGTTTATGATGTTATTGTTTAGGTTTATGGTTTTAGGTTTAGGGTTTAAGTAGAGGAAAACTACAATTTATTATATCAGGGTTAAACTATTTTTATTTTTATATAAATACAATTTTTTTAATTGAGGGGCCGATAATTTTTTTCTCAAAAATATATTTGTTCAATATTAATTAATACTTAAAAATAATAATTAACGGAGCCAGACAAATGCTCCTCTTGACCTTATAATGGTTTGCCCATGGGTTTAGGGTTTAGAGTTTTTAGGGTTCATAATTTAGGGGTTATAGTTTAAAGTTATGATTCAAGGTTTAGTCATTTCAAAAATAAAGTTTAGGGTTCAGGTTTAAGTCTTATGATTTTAATGTTTAGGGATAGAGTTTATAATTTATAATTTAGGGTTAAAGCAAACACATAATAAGAGTATTATTCTATAATGATTGATATAATAAGTTAGTCACTCGAGATCATACAATGAAAATTTTAAAACATATCCAAAAAAATCTCGAACAAAACATATATACGAAGGAATTTGACTCCATCGACACGAATCACAACATGTTATTAAACTGAAAGACAATTAACAATTATAAATCCAAATCGCTCGTCGTGAGAAAACGATCTATGAACAAACTATGTATCAAAGTCCAATATGTGATCCACGTCATGGAAGATCAATAGGATAACAGATAATCGTCAAAACATTTAAAAAAATCAAATGATAAAAAAGCGTGTCATAAGGACAAAATTATTAAAATCTAAAATAAAGAAAAAATAAATATGCAATAGAAGAAAGTAAATGAGAAATAAAGAATATAAACTGTGCCTCCAATAAAAAATGAAAATGACAAAAAAAAAAGTGATGATTTTTAGGATTTACAGAAAAGAAAGGAGAGAGGGTTAACCCTGGAATAAAATTTTGTTAATTAATCATAGTTCAACAATAGTAAATCATATTCATTAAGATATTTTTACTTTAACGGCTTATTCTTATGATCTAGCTTCAGTGTTGTCATGTTTTTTTAAAGAGTGTCTTATTAAATATCTTGGCTTGCAAGTTGATGAATTGACAATATCTTCAACTAGAGATGTGATACTATTCTTATTTCATTCGTCATAAAGTTAAAGAATGATTAACATACAAACGGATTAGGGGATAAACGAATCCTTTTCTTCATTCATACATACATACATACATACATACATACATACATACATACATACATACATACATACATACATACATACATACATACATACATACATACATACATACATACATACATACATACATACATACATACATACATACATACATACATACTACATACATACATACATACATACATACATACATACATACATACATACATACATACATACATACATACATACATACATACATACATACATACATACATACATACATACATACATACATACATACATACATACATACATACATACATACATACATACATACATCATACATACATACATACATACATACATACATACATACATACATACATACATACATACATACATACATACATACATACATACATACATACATACATACATACATACATACATACATACATACATACATACATACATACATACATACATACATACATACATACATACATACATA